>NW_006780658.1:381212-460315 GCF_000442215.2 Lipotes vexillifer | reverse complement strand
GTAGGGAAAATATTACCTGTTTAAAAGGAACTTTATACTATTTTTTACGATTTTGAGCAAGTATTCCTTTTAAATTTGATATCTACTTTTAAATGTTTGTTTCTAAATAAAATGTGTTACATGTGTTTGTAGAGATTTGTCTATATAGGCAAAATCTGTGCTAAGCTGGAATTAAAGGATATTTATATATTAATAAAAATTTTACAAATAAAAAGAGTATCTCAGAGATAAAGCTGAGTGTCTGCAAACATGTATTAAATGGAACAGTGATGTAACTGAAAGTACAAAAAGTACTTACAATTTTCATTTGTAAGGACAACTTGGACCCAGTGTTGGCCTAAGTAATTTATAAAAACAAACACAATATGTACCATTATCAGATTTGTGGAGTACCTCCCCAAGGCAGGAAGAATTGATCCAGGAAATGTGGCCAGCATTTGCCTCTCAAAATTAGTATTTAATGGAATGCTTATACTCATGTCTCAAAACCCTTAGCCAGGTTCCTTGATCAGTAGCTGGTTAGGAAGCATCAGCCTTTTTAAAACATACCAAAATGTTACCTTTATGTCTGTAGTAGAAAACTGAAAAAGTTAATACTAAATAGAAAAAATTTTAAGACACGGACTCTTACAAAATAAGATGAATTATACTGTTACTTTTTAGCAGAGGCAGATCATGTATTATTCTGTTTAAAACCCCAACCCCTTTGCATTCATCTTCCCAACATACTCTGGATTTAAGGACTGTAAGTTTTCCAAAGCACTGGAAACAATCATTTAAAGAAAACATCAGATCTCCCACATATATGATAATGCAGAGAAAATACTTTCCCTAAGATATCAAACCATCTAGTGATAAACAATGCCAGAACCAAGTAATAAACTCCTCTAACTGAAGTTTCCTAAATATCTTGGAAAGAAAGTGCCAAGAGCATTGTAACAGCATATTCAATGTCCTGTGATTTTTAATCTTTCAGTGTCACGTTAAGAGCTAGAAAGGGGTTTCAGCTCTCTTGTCTCAACTTTCTAAAAGTCCTCTCATCCTTGTAAAGGCATTTTAAGTTAGTGAGATTAGGCTCACAAATGTGACCATAATTCAATCAGGTAAGGAAGCTAAGGTGGTAACCCTTTAACAGATTTCGGTATAATAGATTATGAAGGTGAATTCTACACATATGACATACAAAAAAAATTACCTAATTTATAAATTTACAAAACCTATAAGTTAAACCAACTAAAAATTTCTCAATTTCACCATCAGAACATCTTTTCTAGCACAAACTCTAAAACTGCTGACTTGATTTTACTAATACTGATTTTGCTAATAACAGAGGAGAAAAATTACTTCATCTGCCTTGACATAAAATGAAAACCTCTAAATTCCCTAAGCCCTCTTTTATTCATTAAGAGTCTAAAGAATTCTGAATCACTCTGACCCAATGACAATGACAGAGAGCATCACATTTATTTTCCTAATTTCTTTAGAATTTTCAAAAATTTTAAGACATACAAAATAACACCAGGATTTTGCCTGCATTCTATTTGATTCTACTTATAGTTTTGTTTTTCCTACCTGAGTTATGAATAGTTAGAAGTTCTTTTGAAAGTCAATTGGAAGTTTCTGTATTGGCCCTTGAATGACAGTGCTTCATGACACATGAGTTTATCAACTGATTTCTCTCAGCTTAGAAAATTCTATGACCTGTTCTGTGACCTTTCCTAACTTTCAAAGTGCTACAATCACTAGCATGCTGCCTGGCACTTACTTGAAAGGATAAATGAATCCATGCTAACAATAAATTGCCTGTGAAAACATGAACTATTTCAACGATGCATTACAGTTTTATTTGAAGACGCTTTAAGCAGCAATTAAAGCTCTAATTCAAAAATTGACAGTTCTAGCAATGCAAGTAGATGTTTTCTACAAAGGGATATATTCCTACATGGCACAATTTACTACTTACCTGGTGGCTGCCTCACTTCACTGGCATCAATTTTAAGTCTCATCCAGATTTCAAAAGTATTAAAATCTGAAAAATCCTAAAATTCCAGTATTAAATTTTAGTGACTTCACAACGTAAATCTAAGAGTGAGCAAGGAGGCAAGGAATAACAGAAAACTGACTGTACATCTTTAAAGATAAACTTACCAAGCTAAGAACCAACAGCCCAATCACTAACATCACACAAAAGAATATTAATAATGTGACACATCTGAACAAATCCTGCATTTCATGTTTTGGAGGTACACATTACACTGCAATGGTCTTTAACCTTGCCTGTATACTAGAATACGCTAGAAAACTTTTGATCTTGATGCAAAGAATCAGAGTACCTAGGGATTGGCCTGGGTATTTCTCTTTAAAGCTCCCCAGGTAATTTTTAAAGTGCTGCCAGGGTTGGGAATCAGGGCGATACTACAGCAGGCCTAGTGCTGCTACCATTCTCCAACACAAATAATACTGTCTTTAAATTAGCCAACAATCATCCTTTACAACAGTAGTATAAAAGAAACCCTCATTTATGAATATTCTCATTAATTTTTTCCTTATACAGACTTTGGCTGGTATGTGGTCTTTACCAACTCTAACCAAACTAATGAGTTAACAAAAGATGTGGGTTCTGGTCCTGGATGGGTTCCTATGTGATCCTATTCTAGTTACTCCCACCAGCTGAGCCTGTGTCGTTGCCTATGCAACACTGGTGTGGTGTTAGGTCTCTCGACTCTTTTCTGGCACCGTATCTTCATAACCAAAATGTTTAACAAGTTAAAAGCACTTCCAAATTTATCCATCTTAGTTCTAATATTTCTGACTGTTAGCAACAGCAAGAGGAACTGTGCTGTTCTATGAAGGTATTTCCTCATCAGGAACAATATTCAAAGTCAGTGTGAATAGCATGAGATGCTGATGAAATGCCAAAGCAACACAATTTTTCAGGCTTGATGCTACTGTAGCAACAGACATATTCATGGGAAAATGCACTTGGTTTGATAAGTATCATAACTGCATTATCAATTTGAAAAGTTAATGAGCTGTGTGGTCTTAGATAAGTTATTTACCTTACTCTGTGCTTTTGCCTCCTCTATTACAAAATGGTCATAATAATAGTACCTAGTTTCATAGGGTTGTGAAAACTAAAATGGATAATGCATTTAAAGCATTTAACAAATGCCTTGAAAACATTTGCTCAATACTTTTTAAAGGTCTTTTTTTCCAGGAACCTGAAGTTATAGAGCCAAATCTACAAATCAAGAAAAACAAAGGAATTTAAAACAGTTATTTCATGTCTATTATCCACTAAGGGAAAGGACTAGGATATGTCTTTCACATCAGATGGTTTTTGGATGAAGCAATTCTGCACAACATGGTAGAACTCCCTGGCAATGTCCAACATCCTCTAGCTTAACATTTGTTCTTTCACAACTCAATGAATACAATATATGATACATTCCAGCAGATTCTAATTCAACTAGCATTTAATAGGTGGATGAAATAGACTAGCCACCAACCCTGTAGGTTATTATTTCCAAGCTGCAGAAACATTAAAATGAACATAGACAAGAATAGCATATGCAAGGGCCTTTTTTTTACCTCACAGGTCTGCAAAAAAGTAACATTTATACTCCTAAAAACAAGCAGTTCAAAATCTGCAGAAGCCACAAATTGAAGCAATCAGCTCTATATAAAACAGCTAGAAATTTAGCTAGCAATAGAAAATCTGAAAAGTGTTCTCCATTTTTTTTTTAAGAAAACACTTTATCCCTGTGCCTCATTTATTTCGTAATGAAGTTTGCACCTTTTCATCTCCCTCACCTATTTCACCCCTCCTGCCCCTCCCTCCCCTCTGACCACCATCTACTGGGTTGTTTTCTGTATCTGTGAGGCTGTTTCCATTTTGTTATGTTTGTTCACTTGTTTTGCTTTTTAGACTCCACATTTAAGTAAAATCATACACTATTTGTCTTTCTCTGACTTATTTCACTTAGCATGATACCCTCTAGGGCTAGCTATCCCAGTTGTCACAGAGGAATCCACTCTTAAACAAAAAAGGTGATACTCCAAGAAGTGTCATGATATATGCAATTCACTTTCAAGTATACAGCAAAACAACTTGAAGAATGAAAGTATGCAACACAGATGGACAACAAACAGAAAAAGCAAACATGACAAAACAAATTATTATCTGATAAACACTTGACAAAACTGTTCATTGTTGAGTCTAGATGGAAGGTATATGGCTGTTCTTTGCACTATTTTTTCAGCTTTTCTGTATGTTGAAAATTCTTATGATGAAAAAATGTGGACGTTTATACATGTTCTAAGCTTATTCAGTATAACAGAAATAAGTATCTTCCTCCCTCAAATAAATATTAAATATATTTCAGTAATAATCGTATTTTATTTGAGGTATAAAACCAATCAACCGTTGAGATATACACAGAATTAACTGATATAACAGAAGCTCCTGAATATAATAGGAAGGGCTTCTAAAATTACTTCTTTTCAGGCTGAATTTATTCCATGAATCCATTAACGTATCTAAACCTTGCAGATACAGTTAAAGTTAGTCAACAAGGTGAGGAAAGTTAGTTCTTGGCGTTTCCTTTTTTTACAGGAAGTTGACCTGTAGCTTCCAAATACTTATTGATAAGGTCTTCTTGTGTAGCTGGTAAACATGGCTGATATCTGCAGTACTCCATTGTATATTCTCCCTTCCCCTGGGGGTTTAACACAAAAACAGAAACAAAAAGCAGATTTTTTTTTTTTTAAACAACTATCAAGTAAAGTCATGAAAAGACAAGATTTCACAAAAATGATGATTTTGCAGGATGGTCTCTTGAAGAACAAGGAAGTAAAATTTAAACACTTGCTTACCTCTGTGCATGACCTAAGTTCAGTAGAATAACCAAACATTTCATTTAGAGGGACCTGAAAACATACACAGTAGATATTTCAGCATTGCTTACTGAAAAATATTTGAGAAAAATACAGAGAAGACTTAGTCATTTAACTCCTTTAGACTCAGGTTTCTACTAACTACTCCTGGTTTAAAAGAATTAAAAGCCAAAGAGAAACCTGTTTTTGTTTTACCACAGTAGAAACCCTATTTGAAAATAATTTCATTTGACAGACACAACTAGAAACCCAATCTTTCAGTTTCACGGAGCGGACGGACACCACTAACAGCCGTCCCTCTCATCCCTACTCCACGCAGCTGCAGCTCAAGCACTCACAAGTGTTTCTTCTGTGAAAATGTGAATACAACTTTCCCTTGGACTCCAATGATAGGCCATAAGCCAAGAGTAGTGTCTTCTAAGAGGCCTTAGGTAACGTGATAAACCCTTTCTCCCATGAGATTTAAGTAAGGGACAGGCAAGGGAATTAATATTATCCCAATAAATTAGAACATAATAAAACGGCTATGCAAACAAAGCTATAATGAGAAAGGTAATTATGCATCTAAGAAAATGACATACTCACAAAAGGCCTACCTGAAATGAATCTTATTTTTAGATTTTGCACTTAAAGAGATACTCTAACAGCAAAGTACAGAAATTGCCACATACATATAAGCTACAAATTCAATACTCAGCCATGGAAATGTGCCAATCTGCACTACAATTTCCAAAAACAAAAGCTAACTCTGATTTCCTCTTGTGGATAATAAAAGCAAGGTTGTCAGTGACTAACAGTACTTACATCTGCATATAGTGTAAAATAGTCCTCAATTCCATCTTGTCCCGTGATTACTCCATGGCGCCGGTTAATTCCTGCAATCACTGGCCCCTGAAATTCATTTGGAGCTACAACTTCCACAGACATAATAGGTTCAAGAATACATAATGTGGCATTTGCCAGGGCTAGGGTTTGAAAAAAAAATAAATTGGTTTATTAATCTTTAAACAAACTGGAACTCTTTCCTATCCACATATACAAAAGGGAAATAGAAAGTGCTCTCCCAAAGATACACACATAAATGATAAGGTTAAAATATGTGATCTGGACTCAGTTTTCTAGTAACAGCAGCAGTCACTCTTCTAAATGGAACTTACAGTAAGACAACACTTAATTCTAATATTAGTATGTCCATTACCATATTTTTATCCTAAAAATCATTAGGTTGCAGGAATAATATAAAAGGGTCTTAAAACAACATTCGATCAAGTCCCTTCCCATTTAAATTATGCAGTTGAGGGTTACTAATTCTTTCTGAAATCCTTCGGGAATAAAGACACTATCTGTTAAGTCTCTGACCAAGGTAAGTCAATTATTTCTTGTTGGTCCCTGGCAGACAGTTATTTATACTTGGAGACAATAATCAAGTCACGCCTGAAATATGTCTAGGCTAAACAATTTCAATACCCGATTGAAAATTAGAAAACCAAGTTTCTAGTTTCTGCTCTGCCTCTAATAAGTTATATGCCTTTTGGAAAAACACAATCTGTCCAGGTCATGTCTCTTCACCTACAAAATAAAGACATCGGCCTAGATGCTAAGGGCCATTTAAGCACTAAACCCCAATGTTTTTTATGTGTGTTTTTTTTAAATTAAAAAAACTTATTTTTTTAATCCCACTTAGTACATAACAAGAACACTTCTTACTGTGACAAATGCCGACTGAGGTTGAAAATGTAACAATGCGGAGAGAATATAAAAAAACTTCGAACACTCATATTTAATTTGGACATTATTCCATTATGTGGAATAATACTTCAGCCTCAGACTGGATGAATTATCTTTAAATAAAGACTTTAAGCATAACATGAAAAGGTGACAAAGAAAATGTTTTGTTTTAAAATAATCATAATTTTCCAAGCATCGGTTTGTTTCTAATAATCTAGTCAGCAATTATTCTTGTATATTCATTAAAGCACTTGTTCTAAAGACACTATTAGTTTAAGTGCAATAATTATAAGGACAGCCATTTAATATACTTGCATTTCTTTGAAATGTTTTCTAATTCAAATCCTACCTTAGTTCAGACCTAACTTTGACTCATTACTCCTAATTAGTGAATTTTGTTCTGAAAAGAGGAATAACTGAACTCTGCAGACTCCCAAGTTTCATTAGCTAAGCCTGCAGAATTCTATGTAGACAGCTAAAGCAGCAGACTAAAAATTCTAGCCTGCAGAAGAAGCTCTATCTCTTGTTAACTTCTTGGGTTCCCACAACAGCAGAGCTTCCTTGGCTCTAAATAAATGTAATTAATGCAGAAGAAGGTACCCGGAAAGAGAGATGTGAACAGACATATTAAATTTAGTTACACATTATCTACTGTTTTCAATAGGTCAGTAATATAAAAGAGCTAGAGTGTGAGACAGTCATATTCTCAAGAGAAAGAAGGGGCCAAGTATATAGTGTACAGTATATAATTGTTGAGGACGACCCGTCCAGTTCTCGGTTTCATATTCCCTCACCCTGCTCCTTTCAACTCCCTCTTTCTTCCTAAATCCACCTTCTGATTCACCTCGCCCTTATTCATGCTTTTCTCTGTCCCATTCCATATGACAAGATACCAGAGCTAAATTCATCCTGCCATTTTTTAATAGTCACATGGCAGCCAAGCCCTACAAGCAATTTTTCCGGAAGTAGAATAAAAAGCAAGTGAAAATACCCACACCATCACAGGACCTTTTAAGCCAAAGTGGTGCGTAGAGATGGTAATGTTTCTATTTCAGTCCCCTAGGGATAAAGTTGATAACACCAGGCTGGGTGCTAACAAGGTTGTGTGAGGAGGTAGTCAAGGGCTAGGCTCTGGTCTGGGTTTAACTCTCAGCTCCACCACTAACTAACATGTAACCTTGGGCCATTTGATTGACTACTCGAGTCTCAATTTTCTCAACTATAAGGCCACTGTTGAAGATAAGATATGATAATTCATGTACTCAACATAATACACAGCACAAAAGTGATCAACAAGTGTTACTATGACCACTCTGAGGCCAAAAGCTGGCAAATGGGTGGCACTGCACAGTGCTAGGTCAAAGGTAATGTGAAGGGAAGAGGGATTAGCCTTCACTGTGCCCAAATATGTGTGTGCAAGTGTTTTCAAGTACATTCTCTTCTAATACTTTGGCATTACTATCTCCAAACAGCCTGGACTTGCCCATTTCCACAGAGTTAAGTATGAAGTAGAGCCAGCATTCAAACTCGAAGCCCAGGAGATCAGAAAAGGCACACTGCTGAGTAAAATGAGCTAACATGACCCTGGGCAGGCCTTTATTTCTCTTGTAGAGTAGCTACAAGTTCAATGTTTCTGCAGAGACCAAGCACAGCAGTCTAAAAATTGGCCATACACAATGATGGCAACGGTTAACATCCATGGGCTGAAACAGTCCCTGAAAGCACATTCAATTTCACGTTTCAGTTTTAGTTACATCACTGATTAATCTCAGGGGCAAAGTTTCCATTGTGACTGAAAATAGTTCCAGTTTTCTTTTTTTTTAATGAAAACTATGTGAGAATTTGAACTATTTTTCTTCCAATTTTGATAATAGAGAATAGCTCAAAAGTATAAGCTAATCTGATACTAAGCTCATTTATCAACATTTTCCACCCTAAAACTCTCATATGATAATCAATGGAGGTGTACGCATGCATGAAAAGCTGATTTTCTTAAGAGCCCAGCAAAAATTTCCTTTTACCCTTTTATCTTCAGTCATGGAGAAATAAGAATCAGATGATGATACAGCAAAGTAATTCATTTTTCACACTTGCAACCTGTTTATTTGCACATATTTATCTGGCAAAAACCAATACTCCTCAATTCAATTATTATCTGGTGCTTTTCCTTTGCACCCCACCGGGCAATCATCACACATAACAGTATTTGTACGCTTAAGTATTTACAAACTGAGTGGTATATACTTACCTGTTTAGTTAATATGCATAGACATACAGACTTTTTTCATGCCTATATATGTGTATGTTATGGGCATATAATCTATATTTATTTATATTTCATGTAGGTACAATTAAAAAGGTTGAGGCTCTTTGTTAATTGATTTCACCAATTACCTTGCTTTATGTAACCTCTATCCAGGAAAGCTACCAATTTCCAGTCAAGAACCAGCATAGAACAGTTGGTGATTTCTAACTTGTTTTAACTATACTTTAAAAAAGTATCACAATGTATACATTTATCAAATCATTAAGTATTTTACAGTTTTGTCAACTGCACCTCAATAAAGCTGAAAAAAAGAATATGAAGTGATTACAACCAATTTGCCAGTTTAAGATTTATTAAAGTGGTGAACCCTTAGAAGGCAAGAGGCAGGTGTTATCAGTACAAGCTGAATCATGCCTAATAAAGTCTTATTTTCTTTGTGACTTTATTTCCCTTTTTCCTATTAATACAACTGACAGACTGTGACAAGGTTTCTAGATCATAAATTTCAAATGCATTTTTAATAGCTAGCTGGCATAAAGAAAATGGAGGATTCTCTCACCCTTTCACAACTGAGAAACAAAATCACAAATTACTAATGGCTCCCATTAGTTTAATTAAAATAAGGAATTAGCAACCTGGTCAAGGAATAAGCAACCTTCTCCAGCCATTGCCCCATACCTGGTCACAGATGCAAACAGACCAAAACCAACGAAGTCCAAAATTCAAACAATAAAATCCTGATTTTCCAAATGTCTGGAAATGATGTGTTAGGATTAATTTTCTGCTGTCTATTTTGACCCTCTTTGACAAAAAATATCTCTGAAATGTTTTGTGAATCATAATGTAATTCTCTGCAAAAACCCACTTACGGACATAACTAATGAATTACCATATAACGGATATGGAAGAGATGACAAAGAGAATGAATTTTCTGGCTCCCAGTTACAACGTAAAAGCCCCCAATGTCAAACTGCTGTGCCGTCATTTGCCTTTCTCTCTTAAAAGCAATCAATCAGATATATCTGCAATTGCTTAGGGTTCTGTTTCATCAGGGTTTTAATAGACATATTATTCTATGTGGGAAAGGTTGACAATTTTAGCAGTTTAACAAGAAGTCTGCACTGAGAATAAGGTTTACTGAATTCTTTCAAATGCCTAAAAGCCTACAATGTCATATATGAAAAAGTTGTTTACAAATTTATAGATTTTTCTGACATCTGAATAAATCACTAAAAACAGGATGACTATAGTTAATGTTTCTTTAAAATAATTCTGAGCATTTCTGTCTTCTCTATTAAAAGTAGAACTTACAGATTATCTATGAATTTAAACTTACAAAAACTACCAGATAATTTAGGAGAACAAAGTAGGATTTTAATTTTGTAAGAAAGAAAACACAGTAATCTATCCTCACTTTGATTCTATGAATACTTGCCCAGAGCCTATCCATGTCCCCTGGTGTGCTGCTTACTGCTCTGGTGGGGTGGGGGGGGATGGGAAGAAAACCTAACCAACACAGTGCTGCCTTCTGCGGCTCTGATGGTCCACCAGGGAAATAGATGCACTGATGTGGCAACTGCTAGACACAGCGTACCTTGTTTAAGAGCACCTTCTCCTGCGCGGATGAAAGAGATTTCATTGGAATCCACCATGTGATATGCTCCATCTTGCAGGACAAACCGGAGCCCAGAGAGCTTGTGACCAGACAGAGGGCCCTTCTCGCAGGCATCCAAAAACCCCTGTTAATGAATGAACACAACTTCTGGAGTGAGTGGGTTTCACTCACAGAAGCATTATGAAAAACCCCCAAACGTTTTAGTATTCAGAAGTGTAACATTTTTATGTATGCTATATTTCATTCTTAAAAAAATTTTTTTTAAGTTCAACAGCCTATTTAAGTATTATTATTGTGGAATCTAGATGAGCAATCCCTTGCAAAAGTCTATTACTTAAAGGTGAGAGCTGGTTTGAAAGTGATGCCGAGAGTGCTAGCAATCACTTTCTCAACCTTCAAGAATTACTAAACTCTCATGATGCATTAGAGACAGCATGATCTTAATTTTACAAAGAGGAAACAGAGGAAAGGCAAATCTAAGGAATTCTCTAAAATAAAACTTCAGTCAAAACTGACATCTAATCAACAGCTGTGTCTTAAGCTCCTATTATTTACCTATCACTGCTCTGCCTCATTGGCAGATCACTACCTAACAGCTTTAGTGTTATACAGTGTCAGTAAGAACTAAAATTAAAAGCTAATTTCATTTTTCCAAAGCAATTCTTTTTTTTAAAAAGCAGCTTTATTGAGGTATAACTGATATACAATAAACTATACATATTTAAAGAGTACAATTTGATAAGTGTGCAATTTTTTTTTCCATTCAGTCACTTAAATACTCACAGAGCTCCTACAATTCAAGATAGTTTTTCATGGCAAGACAATCACACAGCTGCACATGTAGTACAATATATTTCTGACATTCAAAACTGTAAACTCTAAATGCTGAAAAATATCTGAGCTTTCCTTCACTTACATTAATCCTGGAGAATAAAAGATAATTTAAAAGTGTGTGAATGACAAACTATTGTCTTGATATAAAGTATAATGAATGAAACACACTAATCACAAAAAATGCTACCAAAACTAATGCTGAAGCCAAAATTATGATCTGTTAATAAAGATTTCTAAGTTAAAAGGTTAAAAAAACCTAAAAATCTCAATCTACAAGAATAGACAGTTGCTAAAGGTTTACAACAGTCTTAAAGCCTGTTGACCTAGAAAGCCAACAAATCACTAGTAACCCATTATATGTGCAAATCACTTCACAATTCCCAAAGAAATATCAGAGTCTTATCTGATCCTTGAGTTTGTGACGGGTTTGGAATTAAGTACTATATGCTCAGTTTACAAAAGAAAGTGGCTCCGAACACCATGATTTACCCAAGGGCATGTTAATCACTAGCAGAGATGAGGATAGTACCCAGGTGTTGGGAATCTTAATGAATGTACATTCTACTATATCAGTACACCTAAAACTTTCATAAACCCCTAACGCCTACTGCAAATTTCAAGTGCTGATTATAATCAATGAAGTAGTTTCAATTTATCAAGAGAAATACAATAACTATGATTAAGAAACAGAATGACTTCCCCTCATTGTCATAGCATATATTTATAGCTCTTGAACTTAATGATTCTAATCAGATGGAAAGCTTAATGAGAAAAAGAAGCAGAACTGTAATGAAAATGAACCACAGGAGACAATGTGATAGCAATGTGATTTGATACCTAACAGACTGTTTTTGATTTTTTTTTTTAATGCAATAAAGTTTTTTTTTTGTTTGTTTTTACCTTTTCTACAGCAGGGACAAATTGCTTTGGAACATTTGACCCGAATGTTTCATCTGAAAACTCCAACTTAGTGTAGTTCTCTGGGTCCAAAGGCTCCAGTACACCTATCACTTTTCCAAACTGGCCTGCACCACCTGACTGTTTTTTATGTGTAAACTCAAACCTGAAAGTAATTTAGGAAGAAGAAGAAAAAAATCAACATAGCATTATATAATCACCAAAATGAAATAACTCCTACTAATTTAAATGAAAAACCACCTCTCATCATTTTTACTTTTTCCTTCAAATACAATGGCCTTGCTATAAAAGTATTAAAGAATTTATTTAAAAAGTAATCCTGTCCTTTCTGTTCTTACTTGGAGGTGAGGGTGGGGCACACCACCAAGTAATCCATGGTTTTAATTCTGCTAATTCTGAATTTCACAAGTACAAAGTAAAAGTCAACAAATTAAAATAAAAAGTCTGTCTAAGGTTCTTATTCTATTAATAGTAATCTACATTCCAAGAGCTTACCCATTTCTTTTGGAATGCCTCCCTTCCCTGGGACACAGTGTTCTCTCCTTAAATCTCTATGAGGACAATTACCTGAAAATAGGAGCTATGTAGTTAGTTCATTGAGATAGCTGCTATTTGATTTTACAACTTGTACACTATGGACTGAGAAAATAGGAGAGAAGGGAGTTTCAGGCAGAATAACTAACACCTGAAAATGATTAATTGCAAATGATCATGATTAACATAAGTCATTCAAATAGACACACAGGTCAGTGTTTACTTGAAACTACTAATGAGAACATAAATAGGATGAAATAATCACCTTACATGCATACTAAATATATGTAAACACAGGCTACGATATCATTGAAAAAACATTTCATAAGTATCTACTGTTTGCAAGGCATTTTTCCTTTAAACTGAAACCTTCCTCAAGACCATAAGATGGAAGAAGCTGGTTGCTTTCAAAGGTGTCTGCAGATAACTGCAGGTAAATGGGCATTAATGAGTGTGTGTTCCTGCGTACAGATCTGTGAATGGTTTGGAAGAAGTAAACAGCAAATTTCAGTAGATGTCAGCTTGGAATAAGCAGTTTCCATAGAGAGCCTAAGCGTGAATGTGACTTGATGAACTGCCTTTAAATAATCTTCCAGCAGCCATGAGCTTCAGGACAGGCTGGGAAACAATGCTGAACGGTTGATTTTCCCAGGAGAGAAACAAACAGCTATCAGAACCGAGAGTAGGAAAAGGAGAAGAGAAACAACTGCCAAATCACCACAGAATTACTGAAGGGATTCCAAAACTGTGGTCCACTGACATATTTTCTAGTATGCTCAAGTTCTCTGGGACGTTTTAAATTTTGTTTTCAATTTGACAATAATATGACATACAACATACTCTAGATCTGTGCTGTCTATATGGTAATCACTAATCATGGATATTTACATTGAAATTAAATAAAATTTAAAATTCAGTTCCTCAGCTGCACTAGTCACATTACAAGTGGTCAACAGGCAGGTGTGGAGAGTGGCTACTGTCCGGGACAGCAGAGCCAAACATTTCCATCACTGCACAAACTGCTACTGGACAGCAGTGCCCTGGAGGGCCAGATCACAGCCAAGCAATCCCTGCAGTTTCAGGGACCATGGCTGCGTTTATAATCAAGTGGATGCCAAATAACAGGACACTTATGTGCCAGGCTTGTGCTAAGCACTTTTTATGAACTGTCTTACTTGTTCGTCACCACAGACCCAGGAAGTAGGCAATATTTTTTATTATTATTTTACAGGTGAGAAACCTAAGGGTCAGAAAAGCTAAGTAACTTGCCAAACGTGATATAGCTCTTAAGTGGCAGAGCCAGGATTTGTACCAAGACCAACACTCTTAATCAAACATGTTTCTAAAAGGCTAATAAGAATATAAACTGATTTAAGATGCACACGATGCATTCACTTCAAAAGCTGTTAGAAGACACTGCACAAAGAGAGATTTTACTGTAGCTTAAATAGAGAAGTGGAAGAACTAAGACATCACTTGACAAGCACTGAAGAGATATGCTGAAGGCAAAAGAATCCATGCTCCTGTGGTCAGACCACTGGAATTTTGTAAAAGACAATTTCATTTTGACAAAACATCATCATCTCTCACATTAAAATTACTGTTAATCACAATTGTGTTGGTTTTATTGTATATCTCTATTTTGTAGATTTATTTTGACTTCATAGTCTTATCAAAGTTGCAAGCCATAGGCGTTTTTACTTAAGTTTTATGTCCATACAATTATTTAAAATAATAATTTAATGTGCCCAATCCCAGAGACCCATAATAATTTTGCTACTTTCAAGGTAACTCATACATTATTCAAGTTTGCAGATAATGATCTCTTGAATTACCACTAATGAAATTTTAGTAAGATTTCAAGAACTCAAATATAGGAATAATTCTCAATGCAGTTTATTTAACATCTAAATAGGCAGTTTAAAAGTTTTAATATAATAATTATATTTTAAAAAGAACCTAAATTGGTATGTGTACTTTTAGTAAATAAATGCCTGATATGTCACAACCTCTGTTACTAGCCTTGATCTATAGAGATGGTAACTGTATCCGTAAAGCTTCAAAAGGGTGATTTCATCTAGGAAGCTCACACATTGTACTCCTCACAACTCTAACGTAATAAAACAGATGTTAACTAGCTACTTGTGAAAACTTTAAAATTTCATTATCAGCAAAAAAGCTCTTTCTGGGTAATTAGAATGTATTAGGCCACTATCAAAGGAGCACATAATTCATACAACTAACACACAAATACAACGACAACCTAAGAGGTTGGCTGATAGATGAATGACTCAGCCCCCCCCACCGCCCCCCGACCAAAAACAGAAAAACAAGCTTCAATTTTTTATAAAAAGCCTTGAGGAGAAACTAACCCTTTCATCCTCTAGTTACTTGATGGTTGTTGGCTAATATAATTAGAAAGAATGGGAATGCCTTACTACTTACTATTCTTTAAAAATCTACTTACTCCAAATACTTTATTTATAAATAAATAAAAAAGGGTATTTGAGGAAAACAACACATTACAAATACATTTTTGTTAACTTTTTTTTTACAAAAGCAACACAATATGTCTACCCAAGGAAACTTCAAAATTCGTTTTGGGAAAATAGCAAAGAGTCTTTATTTCTAAGCCAACAAGCTACAGTGTCAGTTTGGCTATACATTTGATGAAAAGAAATCTTAGCTGGTAGATCTACAGCAAATCCAAAGAACAGCCTAGACTATATTTCCTTTAAAGCTCACAGGAGGTAATTAAGAGATCTGGAGAGTAAAAATGCACTGCCTACTAAAAGTCTGTGCTTGCTTAAGGAGCTTTAAAAACTGCTTTTGTTAGAAGTTACTTCAATGTAGTGCTTTGTATAAATTCAGTTTCTAAGTAAGTTTTAATCCTCAAAGTAAAATTTTCAAAGTGATTCAGAAAGTTGGAAGCATGGTGTGATATCAAAACCTCATCTTTCGAAAATCAGCAAAGGGAGAGAGGAGTGCAAGTATCTTTTAAAATTCTGACCTAAATTACATAATCCTCCAAATTAACGCTATCGTTTGCAGTCTCTCGTACCCTGATTTGGGCAGAACTGATACACCTCCACAGAAAGCTGGGTATGAGCAAGCCTGTTCCTGGCCAGGGAAGGGAAAAGAAGGAATCACGACTCACTACCTGGCGCTCCTTTGTACTTTGCCCCGTGCCGGACACTGCGGACGGTGTATAAGGAAGTTGCGCTCGTGTCGGACACTGTGGGTGGTGTACAAGGAAGTTGCGCTCCAGTCTGCAAGTAAACTAACCAGCCTCCTTCCACGAAGAGGAAACTTGAAGCCCCAGAGACTCTCCACTAAGGCGAAGGCCCGAAAGCCCCTCCCGAAGCTTCTGTAAAGGTTAATAAAGGAAGGATGTAGTCCCTGACAACCCAGCCCAACGACTCCCTCCTCACCCCCCCGCCCCTTAGAGGAGGAGAGGGCTCTCACTAAACAGGAACCAGAGAGTTAACAGTAGGCGGTAGCAGGGCGGGGCTCCAAGAGCAGCCTCGGTAGGAGCCAGCTCCCAGGCAGCGGCTTGCAGAATCGGAAGGAGGGAAGGAGGGAGACAGGGAGGGAAGGAGCTGGCGGCCCCGCCCCAGGCCCCGCCCAGCCCGAAGAAGGAGGGCTGACTTTTCCGCCTGGGGGACTCGGCAGCAGGCAGGACGGGGGTGCCCTTCCCTTCCTGTGAAGCTCGAGCAGCCCCACGCAAGCCCAGCCGCCGCTCACCAAGAATGGCAATCCCTCCGACCCACTACCCGGCCTCCAGGGCGGCCTCGGTGGTAGAGAGCTGCATCAACTACCAGCAGGGCAGCCCCCACAAGGTGTTTCTGGTGCAGACAGTCAAACAAGCCAGCCTGCAGGTGAGTCGGGCAGAGGGTGGTGGCGGCACCTGCTTCCGTACCCCCCACCGTCGAGGGTCTCAGCTCCACCTGCTCCTGACTCCCCACACCCCTTGCCCGTTTTGGGCCTTAAGGCTGGCTGTCTCTCTAGGGGAGTTGGCTTTTCTGGGCTTGGGCTACACTCCAGTCTCTGGGGACAGCCCCGGGGCTGTTTGTTGTTTTTACGGGAAGGCAGAGACACTGATAGTTTTTATGGGCCCTGCTACAAGGAAGTCGGTAAATGTTCTCAATTGGGGCGGCTTCTCCCCTTTCCCCAAGTGAAACCTATAGGAACCATTTTCAAAAGGACCTTAAAACTGGTGCTATGTTTAGCATCTACTACTCCAATCTGGGCCAAGAGAAGCTCCCGTCTTGCAAAAGATTCACTGACTGAATTTTAAGATCCTTTATTAGACTCAGACCAAAATGAAGGGGTAAACAAAAAGCAACAGAAACTGACAAAGCAGAATAAAAGTACTGTGGCCTGAAGCTTCACTTCAACCATCCAAACACTACTGCCACTGACTGCTGTGAATGATGGGCCCCCTCTGGCTAAAGGGTTAAATTTAAACTGCTCAAGACCTCAGCAACCACTAAGCTTGTTTCTGTTTTACTAAAATCTAATAGATTTGAGACTGTCCCTTATTTATCTGACAGAAGTTTAACTGCTAACAGTCTTTAAGAGCTGACAGGGAGTAAATGTTATTTCAAAACCACACCAGATAACATAATTAGGTATAAATTCTCAATTACATCTTGATTCAAAAGTGAAATACCAAAACGTCTGTCTTACTGTTATTAAATTTGTTAACGCATCATTTTGCAGGTCCACTAACATACAAGTAAAAGCAGTACTTAACATTCTCTAACCACTTCGCAGTAGGCTGCCTCAGAATGGAATTCATCTTCATTGAACACTATCTGGAGGGTACATAAGGCTTTATGAGAAAGCTTTTCAATAGTGCATCCTATTTGTCACCTTTAGAATTAAAATTTTCAAAATTTCTTATGTGGAATTTAGGATCACAGATCCAGAGGTTAGAATACTCTGATGACTGAAAGTGAATTATAACCGATTTTATTTATATATGCTTTTATCTCCCCCTCTTGTTCTCATCCAAAATAACCCTGCTAGAGGACCTGCTAAATTAGATGTCACAAACATGGTGACATGCCTTGGTCAAGGTGTAAGGCCTTAATCATTTACCCCCAACAGTCAGCACCACACCCAACCAAATGAGAATGGATTCTTCTAACAATGTAAAGAATTGAGATATTGTTATAATAACACCACATTTTCTTAATTTTAGGATATTCCGGGAAGAGGAAGAAAGTATTGCCTTAAATTTTCTGTGGAAGAAATTATCCAAAAAGTAAGTGAAATGTCATTTTATTATGAAATAAAATTTGATTCCTAATATTCCATATCACCTCTGCTGATCAAATCATAGGATTAATTTGGTTTTTAAAAGAGTTGTTGTAAAATCCCTGCCTCAAAAAAAATGATCACCATACAAAGGTCAGTTTTTACTTTTTGTGTATTCTGAGATACACTTAGTATTTCTATCACTTAGAAAAGAGACTCTGTATACTTCAGTTCAAATAAATTTCCTTTAAAAATGTTACGTACTCATAGGCCAGTATGAATTTATGCCTAATATGAACAAGTGTAATAATGAATTCTACAGTCATCATCACTTTTTTTATGTCTGTTTCATTCTGTTTTGCATTTCTTTTATTTAAAGAAAGCCAAGTGCTTTCTTAGATATTTATGAGCAACAGAATGGCCAACTGATACCACTGTGTTCAGATAAGAATCTTTCAGTAATGGGGCAGGGAAATTAAAAAAAAAATATACACCTGTCAAATTATTAATGAGACGAACTTAAAAGGAAGGAACTGCCACTTGTACCATAACCATCTTGAAATTTTAAAAAGCTTGCCCTTTTGTTAAGCATAATTAAGAAGAGATACAGGGCTTCCCTGGTGGCGCAGTGCTTGAGAGTCCGCCTGCCGATGCAGGAGACGCGGGTTCGTGCCCCGTTTCGGGAGGATCCCACGTGCCGCGGAGCGGCTGGGCCCGTGAGCCATGGCCGCTGAGCCTGCGCGTCCGGAGCCTGTGCTCCGCAAATGGGAGAGGCCACAACAGTGAGAGGCCCGCATAACGCAAGAAAAAAAAAAAAAAAAAAAAAAAAGAAGAGATACAGGCTAACATAAGGAGATTCATTAAAAGGCATTTGAGCTGCTTGATAGTCATCTTTACAAAGCAGAACCAAGCTACAATCTTCTCATTTTATATTTGGATATAGATTGCAGAATCTGAGTTTGAGAAAATTTCTGTTATTTCAGGAGGAGAGAATAAGAGTAATGGACAGACTTAAAAAAAGTAACCAGAGTCTAGAGTTGGTATATAAAGATAGACTAAACTCTGCCTTACAAATGGACTTCCCATTAATACTGAAATACATAGTTTTAAAATGAATTTACAAGATTATGAGACCTTATATGTTATAAAACAAGTTACCTATTTTAGATACCTCTAAGAAAATTATTGGGCCACCACCAACTAGATACCTCTGGAATAGGTACACTCAAGTCAAGTCTGAAACAACATCATTAGGGGGGCAATGCTTTAAATGTTATATCTCAAAGAACAATAATTAGTAATGGATGGCCATCAACATGTAAAGATCTTTCACAAAATGTTTCAAACAGCAAGTTACAGTGAATTGCACAGCTGAAGTACTGTACCCTCCAATGGGACAAGATACTGCACCAGAAGTCAACTTAACATTTGACGGAGAAATTGGAAAGAACCCAGATGAGGAAGATAACACATTTTATCATAGACTCAAGTCTATGAAGGAACCACTAGAAGCACAAAATATTCCAGGTATATAAATATATGGCATGGAAAATATTTTTTTCGACTTTAAGATCAATATCAATTACCTATGCTCAAAATTGTTAGATGTTAACATGCTGGCAATATACTGACTTTTGCAAAAATATTTATTACTAATCTAATTCAACAACAAAAAAAGCCTTGGAACTTTATAGATCAATCTATGGCTTAATTAATTACTTTCTGTACACATTTGAAGAAAACTAAGACATGACTTAGAATTTAGATTTTTTTAAAGGTTAATACTGTATATATAAAATAATTCCATTTATCATATAAATGTTTCCCTCACCAGACAGTTTTGGAAATGTACCTCCGGAAATGAAGCCAGTTCAACATTTAGCCTGGGTTGCCTGTGGTTATATAATATGGCAAAATTCTACTGAAAATACATGGTATAAAATGGCAAAAATTCAAACTGTCAAGCAAGTGGTAAGTAATTTCTATAAAATACACTATTAATAGATTTAATATTTACTGAAGGTGTTATAATTCACGATTGGATGAACAGTGCCCCTTTAGTCATTTTGTATTTAAGACAGTGAAGTCAGTATTTGAAGGAGAAGTCAGTTATCAAGGCTGGAGAAGGTGAAGCTGCAGTTTCAAGAGTGAAGTCTTGAATTACAAATAATTTGGCAATGGTTTTTGTGTGCAGCTTAATACAGATTATTTCCTTTCGCAACCTAAGTTTTGTGTTCAAATTACTATAATCATGTGATACTGAAACCACCTTTGCTTTTTTCCTTTAGTGAAATGGTAGTGTCAGAGCTAGAGATATGGCTGGAATTTTTTCCCCCAGGATCAGCTGGAACAAAAATATTAGCATCTCAATCTTTGGGAAGCTTGCGGTATATAATTATCTTTTAAAACCCATTTAGTCATAATTGACAACCTCATATCTTACTTGTTGCTAGCCTTGCATTTTTTTTTTTTTTTCGGTACGCGGGCCTCTCACTGCTGTGGCCTCTCCCATTGCGGAGCACAGGCTCCGGACGCGCAGGCTCAGTGGCCATGGCTCACGGGCCTAGCCGCTCTGTGGCATGTGGGATCTTCCCGGCCCGGGGCACGAACCTGTGTCCCCTGCATCAGCAGGCGGACCCTCAACCACTGCGCCACCAGGGAAGCCCCTAGCCTTGCATTTTAAGTCTGATATGACTATTCCAAACTGCCTCTTTCTAGACCTTAAAGAGATTAAAATAAATTCTTTGAGTTTAGCTTTATTAAGAGGTTTAAAAGAAAAACAAAATATGTCAACTAGTAGTATTTAATGGAATACAAGAAAAATACTCTGTAAGAGAAAAGCACTTTCCATTGGCTTGTTTCAGTTTGTTGATAACAAACTGCAAGGCAGTTGGAGCACCTTTACTCCACAAGCTTTTGCAGCCACTTATTAGATAACTTTGGACACTGGAGGACAGGATACCAATTACAGTACTCAGAGTGTAATGCCAAATACCTAGCATCACTATTTGTAACACTTTAAGAGAGCCTTTTTCTAATGCATTTTTGTAGATAGCAACCTTGGTTACAACACTCCTATAGGGGCATTGAGGCTCAGATAATTGAGTAGCTGGGTCCACGTTACAGAGGATATACAATCACAATCATGATTTTCAAGCCATGTTTTTATAGCAAAATATGCAGTGTTACTGCGTTATGAAATCAATTTCCGGTAACCCTTCACTAAATTGAAGTTTTAAAGCATTAATGAAAATCCCAACAGAAGAGTTTAACCACTGCTTCAGCGTGTATATATTATATATCTTTACCTATTATGATCCAACACGTAAGAAACCTTCCTGATTTTTACCTTATCCTTAAAGGACATTCTTTGTTGATATAGTCAAAGAAGGGACTGCTTCAAGATACTCTTAAGGAGAGAAGAGTATAGTTTTATTTGATCCTGGGGCCATATTTATAATTACTGTCAACCAAAGGAGCCACAGGAGTTTGTGCTGCCTCTTGGAGTCTAGGGCTTGTTTCAATACATCAGTTATAAGCCTTAAAGAGCCTTGGGTGAGTACAGCAAATTTCTGACGACCATGGTTTGAAACTCTGTAGATGCAATATTTCTGTGCAGCTGATAGTATAAATACTTTATATGTCCAAAGCAATAAGCAGCATAGATCAAAGCTTTAGTTACAAAATCAAACATTACATTTTATTATTTTCAGTTTTTTAAAAGAGAATTTCTATTATAAAATTGGTTTCCTTTAGTGTAAACTCTCATTTCAGTAGTTTATCCCTTAAACGATGCTTTTCTGAATAATGGAAACATTAAGGAATTTAAATGACAAATTATAGACTGTAATGTTCTTAAGTAGCTACCACAACTCAGAAACTAAAAACAGAAAGGGTAAATGATTTTTAGAGTAACAAATTTTTTAAAAATCATGATTTTAAAATGTAGTTTGAAAGAAATCTTATTTATAAGAGAATAGTTTTTCTGCCAGGCTAAATTATGACATTCAATTTTTAATTTTACTTAAGTGGAAGTATTACTGTCATCTACTAATGAAAGCTGATTCTTAAAATTATCATTTTTGCCAATGATATCAAGTTTTAAATGCAGGTTTTTATTTTTTATAGCAAAGAAATGATGACTTCATTGAGTTAGACTACACCATTCTACTTCATGACATTGCATCTCAGGTAGAGTATCATTTTCCTTTATTTGATGCTACTTTGAAAATTGAGACTCATTTTGTAGCCACAGTATGCCTTATTAATTTTGACTCTAAATCAGAATTCATATAAATTCAAATAGGCACCAGGTTGAAATATATTACACTTGGCAGCAATTTAACTTGTTTTGTGCTTTCTTTATGAGGACTGTTTTGTTTCTAACAAAATATAAACCCAACTCTGTTTTCTTAAATGTTTTCTGAATTTTATCATAGCATCAGTTTCCTTTACTTGCAGGAGATTATTCCTTGGCAAATGCAAGTTCTCTGGCATCCACAATATGGTACTAAAGTAAAACATAATAGCCGTCTACCAAAGGAAGCACAATTGGAATAAATGAAGACTGTAACATTCGATGAAGTATAAACATGCTTATTAATGATGTGTATACCAGTCTTCATTGATATCTAGCTTAAAGGGTCAGACAAATCTCGTAAGTGTCCCTTTGTATAAACGGCCTGAACTACAGAACTATATAGCTTCCATAATAGAGCATCACAATGTAAAAGTGTCTTATCAACAGTAATAGTGCTATGTATATCCCCTAATAAAAAGCTTTAAATTCCAGCCTCATAGTTTATGTTTAATCGTTTTGCATACTTACGGGACAGGGGCTGTAATGGTTTCTCTGAAAGCAACTTTTGGCCTTCCTGTGATACAAGGACAGCCATATTCTCTTTCCATCCTCTAAAAAGAGCAGGAGAGATCTTTTTGATATATTTAAATTAAAAAAATAATAAGCTAAAGGAAGAAAAATCCTAAGAGTCTCAACTACCTTAGAAGCATTCATTTAAATATGATAAGCAAATGATAAATCTTAAATCACTTAAGTACCTTATGAGGATAAATACATGATATTAAGCAATACAAACTGCTTTTACAGATTTTATATAAATAAATTCTAATTTAGACTGATTAATTTATACTTACCTCCAATTAATCTATCCACTAAAACTTTATCTTTCCTCCATTTTATTACATATTTACTGGAATAGTATATGAATCTGTTGTCATAATTTTCTACTATCTCAACTTCAAAGATATAATCAGAACCAGAATTTTTAATCATTAAGTCATATATATTTTGTTTTCGTTCACATACACACAACACCTTTCCTAGGTAAGCAGGGGCCCCATCTACCCACTTGTTCATCTCCATTATAATGATCTTCAAGTAGTGACTTGAGAAAAAAACAGGCAAGAAATGGCCTGAAGAGTGGGTACTGGTGGGCCGACTTTCTCAGCAGGTTTCTCCCTGCGGTTGTCTTCCTAAGGCTGAGACCAGGATACACTCGACCCAAGGAACCATAACCTAGGGATGGATGAATGGTCTTACTGCAAATCCCCTGAGCCTTGATTCTAGAAGTCTGCAATGTTTTACGAATAAAAAGATTTAGAAACCAAAAGTAATTAATTAGTAACACACACTGGAAGAAGCAGTATACCACAGCTAGAAACAAAAACCAGAGTGAAGCTTGAAGAATCACTATTAGTTTACAACCATCAGATTAAGAATTATCGACTTTTAACAAAACACAGACATAAAGTGAATTTAACTTCTTTGTTATTCATTACCTGAGCATAGATTTCCAGGTGTAATTCTCCCATTCCAGATAAAATTGTCTCTTTGCTCTCAGTGTCAAAGTGGACTTTAAATGTGGGATCTTCTCTTGTAAACCTGCCAATGCCTTTTGAAAATTTTTCCAGATCATTCTTTAAAAATAGAAAATCATTACACATTTTACTAAGCATGGTAAGCAATGAAATTGCTTTAATGAATGAAATGAAAAAGCTTTAATGAATGAAATCAAATACATGAACAGTTAAAAAATAAAAATGATCTACCATCTAGTTTCTAGGCTATATCCTTTTAATATGAGAGCTTGGATACCACACAGCCAAGACAGCAGGGAATAGCTAACTGAGAGAATTTTCTTTTCACACCAAGATACAGGAGTCCAAGACTTAACTCTATGCCCTTTCCTATTATATTGACAAAAACTGTCCATTTGTGGAAAACTGCCCATAAAGCGGAAAGCAGAATCTGTGTTACTGTGTTATATTTTAGAAATCCTATACATAATCAAAGGAATCAGCATGGTTACCAAGATTCTACTGTAGATTCAAGAGGGCAGTTAAGACCAACACTAGACAAATGCACATGAGACCTCTCCTTTTCAAAACAATCTGCTTGGATGTGGTTTGATGCACCTTTATTCTCCTTAGATGTAACTTCCTTATGTGGTAAGCAGAATAATGGTCTTCTAAGGACATGCCCTAATCCCCCCAAACCTGTGACTGTTACCTTACATGGCAAAGGGGACTCAGCAGATGTGAGTAAGGTTACAGACTTTGAGATGGGAAGATTACCATGAATAATCTGGACAGGCCCAATTTAATTGCATGGGCCTTTAAAAATGGAAGCTGAGGGACTTCCCTGGTGGCACAGTGGTTAAGAATCCGCCTGCTAATGCAGGGGACACGGGTTCAATCCCTGGTCTGGGAAGATCCCACATGCCACAGAGCAACTAAGCCTGTGCACCACAACTACTGAGCTTGTGCTCTAGAGCCCACGAGCCACAACTACTGAGCCCACACGCCGCAACTACTGAAGCCCATGAGCTCTAGGGCCCGTGTGCTCTAACTACTGAGCCTGCATGATGCAACTACTGAAGCCTGCATGCCTAGAGCCTGTGCTCCGCCACAAGAGAAGCCACTGCAATGAGAAGCCTGTGCACCGCAATGAAGAGTAGCCCCCACTCACCGCACATGCACAGCAACGAAGACCCAATGCAGCCAAAAAAAATTTTTTTAATAAAACAAAAATGGAAGCTGAATGAAGAAGGGTAGTGGAGAGATGGGAAGAGAAAAAGAAGAGACAGGAGACATTTGAAACATGAGAGGGGCTCATTTTGCTGTTGCTGGCATTGAAGACAGGAGGAAGGCGGCTATGAGGAGCCTCTAGAAGCTACAAACAGCCCTCAGGTGACAGCAAGGAAATGAGGACCCCCGTCCTACAACAAGGAGCTGAATTCTGCCAACAATCTGAGTAAGCAAGGAACTAAACTGTCCCCTAGAGCCTCCAAGAAAGAAACCACACAGCCTTGCCAATACTTGATTTTAGCCCATTAAGAACTGTGTCCGAATTGTGACCTACACAACTGTAAAATAATACATCTGTGCTGTTTTAAGCCACTAAGTTTTTGCTAATTTCTTACGGCAGCAATAGAAAACTACGCCCCAATCACCAATATTAACAGCTATCACATGTGGCTGAAGATGTGTTATGTGTTTTGCATACGTTATCTCAAATTCTAACCACAAGGCTGCACGACAGAATTATCCCCGTTTTACAGGTGAGGAAACTAGGTACAGATAAGTTGCTCAAGTCCACAGAGCTAGCTGGGCTTGAATCCTGGGTTAGTCTATCTCCAAAGTCTTTTCCCTTTTCCCTGCACTAGCCAGGGACTCTCAACTTACTAGAAGATCACCCCTGCCCCACTACTGAGATTCAGGGTTTTATGCAGTGATTTCATTATTTGATGTATATTAATTCTCCAGGAAGCAGACAACCCCAAGACACCAAAAAACCTTTTGAATATTGATGCGTTTGATTTCCCTCCATGATTGTGAACGATCAACAGTTAAATGTCTTACATAAACTCTGGAGTTAGGAATAAAGAAGAATAATATCTTTAACTTCTAGTCCTTCATCTTCTGAAGGGAAAAGCAACCAATCTGGCAAAGTACCTGGAGCAAACTGTGGCATCTCACTGTGGTAAGATGTAAAGCTCGCCTTTCAACTTTCTGAGATAGAGTGACTGAACGTTTCCTGCCACCTCAACATTCTCTCTTTTCTATAATGAGAAGGGCCTGGGAAATCTCAGTTCCTCAAAATAGATGAAGTAGTTGCTGTTAATATATCCACAAGACAATAAATCAGAATACGTTCTGTAAATGATAGTACCCAGATGACAAGAAATCATAAAATGTTCACTCAATGCATGAATGAGTTAATGTCAATACATCACGTTAAAATGATTGTTATGAATGTAACTAACTTAAGAACTAAACAATTATGTTTCAAGATCAGGACTAATTCCAATGACAAGCAATGCAAATGCAGAACCTATTCAAACAATTTTGGCTAAAAAGCTAAATGACATCAAATCCAATCATAAAACTTTATATTTGAAAGTGAGTCAAAACAGTCTTGTTTGAAGGCCTTCCATGTTATAGTCAGACATTTACTTCATAACTACCACAGATGTATTATAATCCATGAGGCAATTAATCTACGCAATATTTTAATACACTTTACAGTGAGTTTTTCCTGCAACTTAGGACAAATGCCTCAGTTGCCTCTTTTCCATCTCTTATGATCTGAATCTAGGAAGTTACTCACACAACACTCCAGAGCCAATGATATACCTTTACTATAGTAAAGAGTTATAAAGCACAGTCTCATGAATACTTTAATACCATCAACTTCTTCAAATATACTGTGAAGTACTTACTACTAATAGACTGGTAAATTTTAAAAGGTGATCTGAATACCAAAAGAGGAAATAGAGACCATAAGACTGCTGGTTATCACAAGACACCATGTGCATTGTGGAGACAGACAAAAAAGAGCTCAAGTTTTTACTGTGATATACTGAGCGTTAAATCAAACTCCTACCTTGTTAGAAGGCTTCACTGCTATTGAAATGACAGGATCAGGAACATGAATTGACTCCTAAAATATTTTTCAAAGAACAGAGAAGAATTCAAATACGGTACCGTATGTGTCAGGGGTGGATTAATTTTAATGTTCTCCTTTACAACAGAACAAAAGACAAACACTAGTCAACATCTTAGGGTAGACAAATATATCTTGGTCTGTTTTTCCTTAAATAAATGAATATATTAACATATAAAGGTGTCCACTTATATGATCTCCCTCCCAAAATAACAAAAATAAAGCATCTATTTTTACTTACTTAACTGTTTAAGACCCTTAAGTTTGTTGACAATTTCAGTTTAACATAATCATTATGTATAATGAATTCAAATGCTGAGATGTGGAATACTTATTAGCTAGTGACTACATCTGCTATAGCTATCTTCTGATAAGTTATTTAATCAAAATATACTGCCATCACTGATAAGAGAAGCAGAGAAAGGGACTAGATTCTTTATACATATGATATCTCATTTAATCAGTCACAACTCTGAGAGGCAGATATTATTATCCCCGTTTTACAAATAGAATCATTAAAGGCTTGGCAAGAAGAATAACTAACTTGGCCAAGGGCCAGCCGATAGCACAGGGCAGAGGTAAGACTGACCAGGGTCTATTTGCCTCAACGCCTGAGTACTTCCCACAACCTCCAGTCCCTTCATATTGGTAATGACAAGTTTAGAAAAAGCCTTATCAATAATACTTATCAAGAAGTCCCCTTATCTAGATCCCCCAAAAACCTTTACAGATTTATGATTTTTGTAGTGTCCTAACTCCACATGTAAAACCATAGACATTAGAGAGTATTTTATACAAAAAAGCTAAATTATAAAATTAAGAATTCATCATATGATACAGGAGCTATTATGGTGCTCATCTGTTAGGTTGGACCAGTTCTTATATAAACAACCCACTGTAAATTCCTTCACTGCAAATCACCTATCCCCTGTGTACTCATATTCGTCCTTTACTGAATGAATTCAGGAGAGGGAGCACCCTCATGAACACATGGTCATACTGTGCAAGAGCCTGCTGTCCTGTGGGGGCAAAAAGGGGAGTAAAGGGGACTGAAAGGTGGGGACTGAAAGGCGGGAATTGCCTGAGCATGCTCTTCCCTTCATTCTCCCTCAGTGATGAAAAGGGACCTATGAGTTCCACAAGGCAGGCTGTGTACAGTAAGTTGGACTATCTAGTTGCGTCCTGTCTGCAGGGCACGGTTCCGTTCTGTCATGCTGCCCCTGGAGTCTAGCCGAAATGTTACAGCCTGCTCTTACAGTTCTCTAGGGGATTGAGGGAAGAGTCCAATCTCCAGCTGCCAAATTAATAAGGAAGGAGCACTTGGCTGGGACTAGCCTGATGACGGTGACAGCAATTAGAGGTGTGCCCACAATGGGGAGGCAGATCTCAGGGTAGGAGTCAGTGCTACACATGCCAGGTTACCTGGTGGAGATTTTCCCTCCATGCTAAACCTTGGAGAATGGTGGAATGATTTTACTACGAAAAACTGGTAAGTTAGCTAACAGAGCACTTGTTTAGTTGACATTAAAAGAGCCACAACCAATCTACACTTGATGCCTGTGGCACTCAATGAAAACTTCTGTGGTTGTTTTTCTGAAGTACTAAAACATAGACTTCTGAAACGCAAGTGATAAACAGCTTTGAAGTTAAATGACTTACCATAGAAAGGCCACTATTATCTTTGTTTGTGAATGTGTCTCCACTAGCACAGTCAATGCCAAACAATGCACAGATGTCTCCGGCAAACACTTCCTCAATATCCTAAAGAAAGAATACAATAGGATACTTGCAAGTAATACAAACCAGGACATCATAACTAAAAAGTAATCGCACAATAAACACATTGTACACAAACAAACGTGGCAGAATCTCACCATGAATTCCACAAAGAAGGAATTAGATAGAATCAATGCAACACCAACAATCAACCACAGCAAGATATACCTTCAACAGGGCCCTTATTTAAACCACACCTCAACTGACAAGATTTTACTTTAAATGGAAACTCCGAGCTATGGCATCTTTACTTGGAGGATCTGCAGTACTGACAGAACACAGAACCTCATGGTTCTAAAGTTATTTCTAAAGAATTAAAAAGCATGAACAGACCAATCACAAACACTGAAATTGAAACTGTGATTAAAAATCTTCCAACAAACAAAAGCCCAGGACCAGATGGCTTCACAGGCGAATTCTATCAAACATTTAGAGAAGAGCTAACACCTATTCTTCTCAAACTCTTCCAAAATATAGCAGAGGGAGGAACACTCCCAAACTCATTCTACGAGGCCACCATCACCTTGATACCAAAACCAGACAAGGATGTCACAAAGAAAGAAAACTACAGGCCAATATCACTGATGAACATAGATGCAAAAATCCTCAACAAAATACTAGCAAACAGAATCCAACAGCACATTAAAAGGATCATACACCATGATCAAGTGGGGTTTATTCCAGGAATGCAAGGATTCTTCAATATACGCAAATCTATCAATGTGATTAACCATATTAACAAATTGAAGGAGAAAAACCATATGATCATCTCAATAGATGCAGAGAAAGCTTTTGACAAAATTCAACACCCATTTATGATAAAAACCCTGCAGAAAGTAGGTGTAGAGGGAACTTTCCTCAATATAATAAAGGCCGTATATGACAAGCCCACAGCCAACATCATCCTCAATGGCGAAAAACTGAAAGCATTTCCACTAAGGTCAGGAACAAGACAAGGTTGCCCACTCTCACCACTCTTATTCAACATAGTTTTGGAAGTTTTAGCCACAGCAATCAGAGAAGAAAAGGAAATAAAAGGAATCCAAATCGGAAAAGAAGAAGTAAAGCTGTCACTGTTTGCAGATGACATGATACTATACATAGAGAATCCTAAAGATGCTACCAGAAAACTACTAGAGCTAATCAATGAATTTGGTAAAGTAGCAAGATACAAAATTAATGCACAGAAATCTCTGGCATTCCTATATACTAATGATGAAAAATCTGAAAGTGAAATCAAGAAAACACTCTTATTTACCATTGCAACAAAAAGAATAAAATATCTAGAAAAATAAATAAATAAAAAGCATGTAGTATAGAATGGATAAACAACAAGGTCTTACTATATAGCACAGGGAACTATATTCAATATCCTGTAATAAACCATAAAGGAAAAGAATATGAAAAAGAATGTATATATATATATGTATAACTGAGTCACTTTGCTGTACAGCAGTAATTAACACAACATTGTAATTCAACTATACTTCAATTAAGAAATACATTTTAAAAAGATAAATTCAAAAAAATAAAAAATACAATTCTATCAGAAAGAAAAAAAAGAAAAACAAACAAAAAACATGTAGTACTATATGTGCTTCCACAGTCCAACAATGAGAATGTGTATGACAAAGGCATAAAAGGAAAACCTGCAAAGGAAGTTTTGGAAAACAAAGGCAGGAGAATGGAGTCTACTGTACTTAAAATAATCTTAATTTCTCACAGATGCAGGCAGTTAAAAAAACACAGGAAATCTAAGAATAAAGCACTGGTGCCTCTAAACTTCCTAGTCTTTTTTTATATTGACAGTTCATTAATTACAGCTGTGGCTGTGAATGAGCAAGTGTGTGTGTCTTGCTTTAATGGTTACACAGCTGTACGGATCTCCTAGCTTCTGGCCCATGAAAGAGCTGTGACAATCACTAATCCCTCTAGCCTGCCCCTGCTGCCTATCTCAAAAAACAGCAATGATGTCTAATTTTGAAAGACTGCCTATTCATTTTCCAGGAGATAAAAAAGTTATGGCCACTGAAAATTTCTGAATGTCGTAACATTTTGCTTAGACTAATAAATTTCTCTAGGAATATAGAGCTGAATTGAGAAAGGGTGCAAGAAGGAGACAACCTCACACACTTGGTATTCCTGCCAAGCCTTAACCCTATGGACCACAGAAGGCTAGGACAGATTCAGAGCCAATTCAAGAATTCAAGCCATAAGCCAAAGTTTATCTCCCAGACTAGACCTTCAGAGGTTTTAAATGCTCAGATGAATTCTGGCATCAATATGGCCCTTCTGGGCATTGGTTCTACTTCCATATTTCAGGAAGTAAATCTACTGAACAATGTGGGAAGTTATGTATGAATTTATTACTCTCATTTACCTTTGAGAACCACAGTTCCACTGTCCTAAAAACCTATTATACTCTTCGTAAGGATAGCTCTTGAGGAAAGTGTTGAATCTTGTGCTCCGAATCTTAGGGAACTAATGTCCCTTTTCCTTAACCTTGGCCACTGAGGAAATACAGCTAACTCACAAATGGTGGTTTAAAATGTGTTCCTGACATTTGCTAATTTAGCCAACACCAAAGTGCCACATGAGAATTGTAGCCCACCTAACTAAAAAGAAAGAAGCTAGGAAAACACATTCAACTACAAGTGATTTTCTTGTGGGGCTCAGGATACCAAGAAGGTAGATAAATTTCACTTGCATTAGAGAAATTTCTGATCTCACAACAATGCCCAGGTACTCGCCTCCATCGTGTCGGCATGCATGTGAACCAGCCGTTGCACCCGTACTTTCTTTCTCGTCCTTGTATTATAGATGGTATCACCCTTCTTCAACTGTCCTTGATAATTTCGAACATAAGTTAACTGTCCAAATCGACCTGCCTAGAAGTCAAGATTGGATAAGGTCAGAAAGAATAAAAAAGAAACACAGGAGTCAAAATTAAGAGGAAAACTTCACAACTACCTTCAAATATTTGCTATCAGTTTTAGTAGTACAACTGATATACATGCTTCAGTTTGTTGTCATAAACTACTTTAATACTAGTTTTGAATATAGTTAAGTTAAATGGTTGTTCTTTGATATCAAAATCCAAGATACTACTTTTGCTTCCTCTAAGTTATTAGGAAAAGTTTTAACATTTATATAATAAGGAAGTTATTCCATAAGTTGGAGAAACTAACATTGTTAGTTAGACTACATGTTAGAGAAACTTTGAGAGTCACCTGGAAAGCTATACAAATAAGAGTTCTGTAAAGTGACTGAATATAAAATGAATAATCAAGGATCATTTCCTCCTGAATAGTAACACTAACTTATTAGGTAAGTATTTAAAAGTTGCCAATTCTTCCCATGTTAATTTTCAGGTTTAACACAATAGCAATAAAAATCAGAAGAGGAATTTTTAAACATTTTATTAGTGACTTTAATATTAGAAGAATGGATAAAAATAGAAAATAACTCTGAGTAATATAAGAATATATTAAATACTCCAAAACATAAATAGTATAAAACTAGTACAAATTAAACTGAACAGCCCATAAGGTATAGTATAAATATCTAAAATGTTTACTTCATTTGTCAACAGAAGATAAATGACACATGACAATCAATGAAAAAAATATAACATTGTTCAAAAACTGGTAACTAGACAATTGGTCTTCTATTTGAAGGCAGAGGAAATACATTTAGATCCTACCTCACAGCATTCAGCAAAACAAATTCCAACCGGATTAACAATGAACAAAACAAGAAACCCCACCACAAAAAAGTAGAAAGAAAAGTAAATATTTACAAAATATAATGAAAGAGGAAGATTTATAAGGTTAAAAATGAGAAAATGACTAAAGACAAAGACTGATATATTTGTCTATGTCAATTTTAAACTGCGAATTGTTTTTTAAAAAACTTTATTAGAGAAAGGCTCGTACAAATAAGTAAAACACTTTGACTCTAATTTTAAAAAAGGAAAGACAAAAGAAATAAAGGGGCAATTACAAAAGAGGAAATACAATTCCATAACGAATATATGGAAAAATGTTCTCTATTATTAGGAATTAAGGCAAGATGAAGTATTAAAATACTATTTTCACTTATGAAATCAGTAATGATTTTTAATAAACAATACTCAATGCTGATAAAGATTCACTGAAATAATCTAACATATACATTAATTCTGAGAGTATGAAAGCAATCTGGCAATATAAATCATTAAATATTAAAATATTTCATACCTGTTATTCAATACTTACAATTCTGAGGATCCTAAGAAAAATATTCCTAAATATAGATTTTTAAAAGCTTTATGCATAAAAATTGTCACTGATAATGTTAATTGTCACTGCAAAGTAATGTTTATTACTTCTGGTTTTAGAAGTAATAAAAAGCATATTATAAAAATAAAAACTAGGAAAAAGCCCCCCTCAATATAATTCTATCCCAGAAATAACCACTCTTTAACACATTCAACTTATCCACTTAAAATTTTCCCACTTAAAATTATACACAGAAGCAATAACACAACAAAAAGCACACCCAGTCCCCAAATGTTGGTTTCTAATACCATTCACAATTAAAAGAAATCAGGGCTCTTAGAGAAATGGCTGATTCTAGGGCTGGGGCAGGGAATATACAACGTAAGCCTGGAGAATCCTGTAGTGCCAGAAAGCAAGGAAGTATTCAAAAAAGCAAAATACAGTGGAATGTCTAAGGGGCACAGAAGCCAAGTGAAACAGCTCCAATGGCCAAAACTGGTCAATCTGGCAAAAAAATAAGTAACATACCACTGGATTATAACTCAAAGTACAAAATAAATATCCATGAGTCCATACTTCCTCAAGGAGGAAGAAAATAATTCCCAGCCCTTGAGTGTGGGCTGTGCCCAGGAACCTTCTTCTAAAGAGTCAATATGGAACGGGGTAGAGGGGAAAGTAACTTTACAGTGGAGAAACCTGTAACCAAATATTTCCTAAGAGTCATTTTATAATAGGATTAAAACCTAATAGAAAAGAAAATTTCTATATATAGCAGTTAAATACATTAGAAAGCAACTTACCTCCAGTTTAAAAGCCAGGCCTACAAATGGATGGGAATTGTCTCTTTGGGGGTTCATTAAGATTTTGGTTTTCTCTTGTGAGTCACTTAAAATAAAAGAAATACACATTTATGAGATGCAATATTTGATATTTCTTTTATATCAATTTGTTTCATCAGAATATTATCTGAGAAGAAGCACATGTGCAGTAAACATTTCTGGGTTGATTCGTAAGTGAAATTTCACTGAAAGGGATCAATAAGAATAACTTTTCTGGCCTTAATTACTGCATTGTGACAGAACCAGAGCAGAATAAAAAACACAAAAATAGTCTGGCAGAAAAAGAAAAATTATCAATGAGAACTTCAAAATTGTTTCTTAAAGCATTAAAAAAAAATACAATTGGTTCCAAATGGGTAAATTTTCTTATGATGTAAACTTTGATAATGAAATAAATCATATTTCTAACTTACAAATAGAATATGATATGGGAAGGTATAATAAATATTTTTCTCTATGCCAAAATTGTTACCCAAATAGAAATGGAGATTGATTTTTGTAAATTATGGGGAAAAACCCACAATCACAACTACAAGAACCATTCTTAAATACTTTCCCAGTGCACAAATGTTAAAGTCTTTGTGCATAAATTAAAAATTTCCAAGACTTACTCCTGATTGAGAATAGCATAATTTTGGACTTCAGATGGATTTGGGAGGTATTCTAAAACAGCATCTAAAAGAGGCTGAACTCCTTTGTTCTTCAAGGCGCTTCCCAAAAAGACAGGAGTAAATGACCTATTCAGAGTGGCTCTTCGAATTGCGAGCTACAAACGAAAAAAATTAATGATTAGTTTATCTTAAAGTTACATTTTGTGTTTCAGATCAATTACAAAGCGACGAATGAAATGAATTGATACTCTTTGGAGTACTGGCTCTGGTGAAGGCTGGAATCAGGTTCTCTATAATTTAAGATCAAAAAAAAAAAAGAAGAAAAAAGGCTATTTAACTTTCAACACTGCAATTGCTTTCAACACTCCTGGAATGTCACTAACTTTCAATTTGGCAAAAAAAAGAAAGAGATATATATACACACATACATAGAAAATAAACACACACAGAACAGTGTAAATAGTATGTTAACAACTGTGTAAAAGAGAGGCAACAGCAGTGTACACACACACACACACACACACACACACACACACACAGGCTCTGGAAAGATACACCAGAAACTATTAACCGGCAACCTGTTTTAGGGACAGGGCAGAGAACTGGGCAGATGGGAGCCAGGTGGGAGACTTTTTCCTGTGTACCTTTGTATAGTTGTTAAACGTTTAAATGATACGAAAGTTTAAACTGTATGAAAGTATCACCTATTAAAAAAACATTTAACTGATTTGTTTTTTTTTTTTAAAGGACATACATACAGGAAGCCAAACAGTACAAACTGCTCATAAATTAAGGGCCGTGATAGTAACAAGGCTCTAAAATAACGACCTCCTGGTCGTGTCCCAACCCCTCGTGCAAGCACCGTCCATGTGTCCCAGCCTCATTCCTTACTGGCTACTGGGCTCAGAGGGAGCAGTGGACCTTTAGCTCTAGCAGCTGGAAGAGGCCAACAGCAGTGCTGTGCTGTGGCCACAACCCACCACTGCAGAAATATGCAGCTGCATACAATTATTTCTCAGTCCTCAGGAAAAACAGAAAACTAGTTATCCTAAAAAGCTTAAAGCAAAACATTTACAACCACAATTTCTAAACATCACAATGAAAAGTAGGATAACAGCTGAGCACAATAAAAAGGAGTATAAAAAGGAGAAAATAGGCATGGTAAGAAAGCAATTACTATTTGGAGCTATCTTAAAACACTTGCCTTTGCTGTTGCTAGGGACCAGAAATGGCTTGGTCACTAATCACTTAGGCTACCCTAGGCCACAAGGTCACATCTTTTGACTTTCCAACCCTCCCTATATGCAACAGTAGGAACATATGAATCTTACCACGCTTAACTTTACATCCATTGAATAGAGAAACACATGAGGGTGGCTGATAAACAGAAAAAAGGAGAAATTAAAGCTAACCCTATACCAGCCTAACAAAAGCTTTATTTTCCAGAAAATTTCCCTTACTTTTATAAGAATCACATTCACACTTGAAAACCGTTGCCTTTCCACTGTCCCTAATAACAATATACCCAACAACAACATAGAAACTAAAGTACACCCATGTATCCTGGCAGAAACAGTAAACATAGCAGGGCTGAAACTGCCCTCCTTATAAAGGCCTGCTTGCAAGGCTGGGCCCCTGGCTGAGGCCTGGAGATCTGGATTTCTGGGAGGTTCCCAGCATTCCCAGAACTGGTAAGACTGGTTCACTGTGCCTATACTGTTGTACAAACAATGTGATGTGTGCTAAACACCTACTTTCCTTCTGGGAGTCTGGAATTTGGTACATGCTAGGCAGGGGGTGTCTATGTGACCAGCCCCCAGTAAAACCTTGGCACTGAGTTTCTAATGACTTTCCCTGGTAGACATCATTTCACAGGTGCACTCACAACTTTCCGCTGGAGGAAACAGGCAAGCACTGCAAGACTGCACTGGATGCCTGGGAGCTTACGCCTGGTTTCTTCTGGACTTCACCTCATGTGCCTTTGCCCTTTGCTGATTTTACTTTGTATCCTTTCACTGTAATAAATCATAGCCATGAGTGTGATTATGTGCTGAGTCCTTACTCCTAGTGAATCACAGAATCTGACATATTCCCTTTCATAGATCGAAACCTAACTCTCTATTGTGGTTCCTGGGTTACAGTGCTTGACTTTAATTAAGGCCCAGACCTACACTTTCCTACGTGGTGTTCCTTACTCATCAGACAGCTGAGGTGATAATGCCTTTCTGAATGGTAAAGAACTCAAGCTATGAGATATATTAGTAAGCATCTCAGCTTCAATGGGGTTCTTTCCTTGTGCATTTGATCTATAAACTCCCTGAGTGCAATGTCTTACACACAATAATTACTTATCTGATCTCTGCTAAGGGCACCAAGTGGTTTGGCAAAATAAATATCAGTCTTTTTATGATTTTTATTTTTATGATAAAATATACATAACAAAATTGACTATCTTTACAATTTTTAAGGGTACAGTTCAGTGGCATCAAATACATTCACATTGCTGTTACTACTATCCACCTCCAGAACTTTTCACCATCCCAAAGTGAAACTCTGTACCCATTAAACTTCCCATTCTTCGCCCCCCCCCCAGCCCCTGGTAACCACTATTCTACTTTCTGTCTCTAGGAATTTGACTATTCTGGGTACCTCACAGAAGTGGAATCATACAATATTTGTCCTTTTACGTCTGGCTTATTTCACCTAACGTCATGTCCTCAAGACTTACCCATACCGTAGCATGTATAAGAATCTGATTCCTGGGCTTCCCTGGTGGCGCAGTGGTTGAAAGTCCGCCTGCCGATGCAGGGGACACGGGTTCGTGCCCCGGTCCGGGAAGATCCCACATGCCGCGGAGCGGCTGGGCCCGTGAGCCATGGCCGCTGGGCCTGTGCGTCCGGAGCCTGTGCTCCGCAACGGGAGAGGCCACAACAGTGAGAGGCCCGCGTACCACAAAAAAAAAAAAAAAAAAAAAAATCTGATTCCTTTTTAAAGCCCAAAAATACCCTGCATTATATGAATATACCAATTTTGTTTATTCATCGATGGACATTGGGTTGTTTCCAACTTTTGGCTATTGGGAATCACGCTGCTATCAACATTGGTGTACAAATACCTGAGTCCCTGCTTTCAATTCTTTTGGGTACACAGAAGTGGAATTGCTGGATCATATGGTAGTTCTAGGTTTAATTTTTGAGAAATCACCATACTGTTTTCCACAGTACATGCATCATTTTACATTCTCCAGCAATGCACAAGGGTTCCAATTTCTCCATATCCTCACCAACACTTATTTTGTTTTTTAAATAATAGTCATCCTAGGGCTTCCCTGGTGGCGCAGTGGTTGAGAATCTGCCTGCCAATGCAGACAACACAGGTTCGAGCCCTGGTCTGGGAAAATCCCACATGCCATGGAGCAACTGGGCCCGTGAGCCACAATTACTGAGCCTGCGCGTCTGGAGCCTGTGCTCCGCAACAACAGAGGCCGCGATAGTGAGAGGCCTGCGCACCGCGATGAAGAGTGACCCCCACTTGCCACAACTAGAGAAAGCCCATGCACAGAAATGAAGACCCAACACAGCCATAAATAAATAAATAAATACATTGTGTATAAAAAAAAAAAAAAATAGTCATCCTAATAAGTAAAGTGGTATCTCATTACGGTTTTGATTTGCTTTCCCTAATGATTAGTGATGCTGAGCATCTTTTCATTTGCTTATTGGCCATTTGTTATCTTCTATGGAGAACTGTCTATTTACAAATTGAATACCAGTTTTAGGCGGGGATCTTCTCTTTATTTTTTAAGAGCTGAACAATCAAGTAAAAAAAAATCTATATAGCCTTCCAAATAGTACAACAGGGTACATTTCTAATTTATCTTCTTTCTTCTTAATAAGACTATGTCCAAGAGGTTGGCAGTGTATGTATCTTTTTTCTTAGAACTATGACTCCTTTCCCATTTTACATAACTCACTACTTAAATAAGAGAATAATTTGCCATGTCAACTATTTTTTTAAGAAACCAATTATGTTAACAACTTTGCTCCGATTTCATTAATAAAACCCCTGCATAAAAGTACCATGTCCCTTCCCTACAAAAAAACAAAACAAAACCAAAAACCCTCTTTTTTCTTATTAATATAAGATTAATTTTGAGAGCACTTGCCTTTAAATCACAAATTGAGGGAATTTTTTCTTCCAGAAACATCTCACCAAGTTGCTCATCTGAATTAGCAACACATTCAATCAGCTCCTGCCGGTGGTCAGCTGCCGCCGCCCTGAATTCTGCTGGAATTTCCCCATATCGAACAACCTGACTAAAAGTAGAAATGTTTTATTTTGGTACTTTAAGAATATTCAGTTAAATTGTAAATCGACTATACTCCAATAAAGATTAATTAAAAAAATATTCAATTAAACATATAAGCACCAATGAAAAAGATAAACTAATGGCCAAAATATTTTTTTAGATAAGAGCTCTGATATATTTGCATTAAAATCACAAATAAGAAAAATGTGAATCTTTAAAATTCAGAATAGTGGGCAAAATACTTTAAACAAGCAAAGCAAACTGCTCAAGGTTGTACTACTAGAGTAAACAGATGAGCCATGATTCAAAGCTAAACTGACTCCAAAGTCCATGAGTACAGTTGACCTTTGAACAACACAGGTTTGAATTGCACAGGTCCACTTATACACGGATTTTTTTCAATAAACATGAAAAAATATATGTGTATAACACTGTATACAAAACTTGTATTGGGGCTTCCCTGGTGGCGCAGTGGTTGAGAGTCCGCCTGCCGATGCAGGGGATACGGGTTCGTGCCCCGGTCTGGGAGGATCCCACATGCCGTGGAGCGGCTGGGCCCGTGAGCCATGGCCGTTGAGCCTGCTCGTCCGGAGCCTGTGCTCCACAATGGGAGAGGCCACAACAGTGAGAGGCCCACATACGGCAAAAAAAAAAAAAAAAAAAAAAAAAACTTGTATTGAAGTGGACAGCCTATCATTATATAGGAATAAGATAAGTGATATTTAATATGAAATTAATGTGTTAGTTTTCTGTTTTATAACTTTGCTTTCAAAGAATTATATCACCATACAGTACGCCTTTCTCACATAATTAAAGAAACTGTGTATCATCACAAGTAATTTTTTTTAAAAGTCACAATGCTTCCAATACTGTATTATGAATATGATTATATGATATGCCATAAAAAATTCTATAACGACTCATTCGTTAGCATACAGACAAGGCTACTGCATTACATCAATTACACTAGGCTACCATAAAGCCATGTAGCGCTGCTTCTTCCTTATCAATGTATGAACTGTTACACCTGTATATAAATATGAATTTCTTTTCATATTTTATCTTTTCATTTTTGATATCTAGTGTTAGTAATACATATAACATCTACAGTGCTTTGACTCATACAAGATTTTACTGATGTAGGCATTACTTTCTATATTGATAAATAACAGTACAATACTATAAATGTATTTTCTCTTATGATTTTCTTTAACATTTTCTTTTCTCTAGCTTACTTTATTTTAAGAATACAACATGTAACATACAAAATATATGTCAATCAACTGTGTTATAGGTAAGGCTTCCAGTCAACAGTAGGCTATTAGTAGTTAAGTTTTGGGGGAGTCAAAAGTTATACTTGGGGCTTCCCTGGTGGCGCAGTGGTTGAGAGTCCGCCTGCCGATGCAGGGGGCACGGGGTTCGTGTCCCGGGCCCGGAAGATCCCACATGCCGCGGAGCGGCTGGGCCCGTGAGCCATGGCCGCTGAGCCTGCGCGTCCGGGGCCTGTGCTCCGCAACGGGAGAGGCCACAACAGTGAGAGGCCCGTGGTTCTGATATACAACAATGTTTAAAAGCCTCTTCTTCAGTAGACAGAAACGTGTGCCCTGGTAATTCTGAGGAAGCAGATTTATTCATTTACTTAAAAATATTTTTTGAGTATTTTGTACCAGACAGTTCTAGGGCTGGGTACACAGCAGCGAATAAACCTGATAAAAATCCTTGTCCCTTACATTCTAAGGAGTGAGAGATAAACTTTGTTGTCATTACTTAGTTGTCAAACAAAAAGTAAGAGTGAGAAATGCCTTGTCCACTGAATAGGCTTGATCTTTTCCCTACCTACAAGACGGTCGATAAGGATAAATTCTATATAGTTAACTGATCACAATGCCTTTCACCCACGTGCCAGACCAGCAATCTCAGATCCATAGCAGAAAAAGGAAACCCCTAATAAAGGATCTTTGGAGAGAACTGCCAGGCTACTGGGTCCACGCTTCAGAACAAAGGTTCATTTATGACTCCCCAAATTGTCTAGAATAGTGCCATTCAAACTGTGGTCTGCAGATCTGAAACATCAGCACGACTTGGGAGCTTTCCAGAAATGCAAACTCCAGGCCCACCCTACAGCTACTGAATTAGAATCTCTGAAGGTGAATCCAGAGATTTGTGTTTTAATAAGCTCTCTAGGTGACTTTTCTGAATGCCATGGTTTGATAACCACTGCGCAGTTACAATGCTTTGTATGCAAAGGTCTCTTCAAAAGTTGGTTGACAGACCAAAAACATTTCGAAAGTTACCAATTTGCTTTTTGTATTGCCTAAACCACATGTATACAAGTTTTAACTTCTTTTATATATTAAACTTTTTATTTTTGTAATCCCATGAAGTAGGGGAAATATTTATGATCCCTATTTTCTTCCCAGTTTTTATAATAATACCCAGAACACAGTAGCTGTTTCAGAAAAGTCTACAGAATGAAAGAATACATGGATGAATGCATGAACAAGTAGAAAAAGAGATATTACATCATTAGCCCAAGCTGAAGGTCTCCTTTCACCACACCGTGTATATCATAATGCAATATAAATATATCATCCAAAGAGTAACATACTCTCCCTTGGAAGGAATACTAAGCAAAATGGGAAGTAACTAGGATTAAAAGCATTAAAACAAAATCATCTTAGAGGATATTCTTCCAGCCACATTTCAAAAAGAAGTTTATATTTAAAGCACTCATCCTTTTCCTTCTCTTTGCTACTTTTTAAAATATAAGATTTTAATAGAATAGTATATTTTTAACACTTACCCAAAGTCTCCATCAAAATAGATGGCTCGTTCCTCAATAAGATCTATAATACCTTTAAAATCACCCTCCAAACCAATGGGTAACTGCACAAATGCTGCATTATGACTTACTTTAGACCTGAAAAATAAAAATACATGTTTACCCCTTTTTTTCTCCCCAAATCCCTCTGAAATGACAAAATAAATATAAAAAGAAATCAATGGCAGATCTGTGGAACTGATCAGCAGGTCAGAGCGGAGGATACAAAAGCATTTGGGAACAGACTGACAGCCAAACTCACTGTGCTCAGGAAGCCTCAACCCTATTCGGGCAAGAAAAAGAACTGTAAGATACGTATTTTCCCATCAGATCCCCAGAATACCCTGGATCAGAAACAGAAAAGGGGAAAACAGGTCATTGAGTGGTTGGCCAGGAAATTAAAGGATAGTGGGATAATTGTACCCACATCTCACTCTTGGATCAGCTGACTCTACTGAAGCTGAGTATAGCTATCTGAAAAGGAAGTTCCTTAGGGGGAAAACCTTAGAGTGGGTATTTAAGTCAGACACTCATCATCGGCCTGTACCCTCATCAGGCACAACCACCGAAGAGAAATCACACTCATTGGCAGGGATTTACACTCAAGTAGAAATATGCTCTAGCTAACTATGCTCTAGATTCTAGGTACCCATCTATAACTATGGATAGATAACTAAGAACCACCAAATATCTGAAGGAAATCAATAGCTTGAAAGAGAGGTGGGAGCTCAAGAAATGGTACTAACCTCCAAGGAGAAAGTTACTAGACGAAAATAAAATGTAAAGATTTAAAAAGGAATTACCTCTATTAATAAAGATGTCACAATAAAAGGGAAAGTTTATAGAAATTAACTACATAACTGCTGGGATTAAAAAGAACAAAAAACAGGCTAAATAACAGAAGGGATGCAGATGAATACCAGATTAGTGAGTTGGAAGACTGACCTCAAAAATTCTCTCATAACCCAGTGAAAAATTAGGAGACAGAAAGTATGAGAAAGTATGGTAGAAAAGTTAAGACACAGAGGCCAGATTCAGAAGTTTCAAGATCTGTTTAATGGGAGCTACAGAATGAGGTAACAGGTAAAAGGGAGTGGTGCAAAGAAAGAACCAAAGTAGTCAAATAAATGCTGAAACAGAATCTGCCTGGAATTCAGGAAAAAACTTGGCGCAAAGAGACCATCTATTGCCAACCACAAGTAAAATATAATTAGAAAAAAAAAAGTGAAAACGTTTCGTTATCCCAAGAAAGTATTACAAATGCCCAATAAAGAAAAATTTCACTCTCATGTTCTCAAAAACATCACTTCCATCAGAGAGCACACAGCAATACTGTCAGTTAAAGTTCCTCAACACGGTATCTTTTGTCATCAGACACATCACTCTTAGTCTCTCCACTACCACAAACCTTACTGCCTACATCCATCAGCTCTGCCATGTGAAACTTGGGTAGGAACTCTACCGCTACGTTTACAGATCTACAAAAGGTGAAAAGTGAAACTCCGGCTCTTTTCAAAGGCTGTGTGAAACACGTAGTATTGTGAAAAATGTAAAATCATATCAATACCACTGGGTTATGTCTGATTCAGAAAGGAAGTATTGCTGTTGTCTTAACAAATATGTTAACAAATAAAAGCAAGAGAATATAGAATACTAATTTAAGTCATTAATTAAAATTCCTCAAATGAAGGTTAAAATTGAAGATAATCCTCTAGGTTTGTCTAAATAAATGCACAGTACTTTTAGAATCTACCCTAGATTATAACTTCTCTAATTAGAGCAAAACACTACAAATTGCCAGATGGTTTTCTGAATTCACCTTCAATCTCTCTAAAATTTATGTCATATTTCTTCCATTTTACAGAGAAAGTAGTTGATGAAATCACATCACAAACCAAACTATGGACCTCAGTGTTCCATTTACTATGATAAGTCATACACATAGATGAATTTTAAAAAGGAAAAAAAATTTAAGGGGATAAAGCTTAATGACACTGAATTAACTGTCCTTCTGGATGTGAGGTTTGTTATCCGGATCATCACCCCCGCTCTGTTCTAAGGTTCAGTACCTCATTTGCTGCAGGGCCCTGGCTGGGTTGGAGCCCATTCGGTCGAGTTTGTTAATGAAAGTTAGAAATGGAACACTGTAGCGCTTCATCTGACGATTAACCGTCATGGTCTGGCACTGCACCCCTCCAACGGCGCAGAGAACAAGGATGGCACCATCCAGCACCCTCAGGGCTCTTTCAACTTCTATTGTGAAGTCCACGTGCCCTAAATGAGACAGAGAACTGTGTTAGGGTCTTAAAAAGCAGTATGAATTTTTACAACATGCACAAGTAAAAGTTCGTCTATCTCTGATCATTACGTAAGTCTTCTAATTAAAATATGAACCCCTTAAACCACCAATACTGTTCACTTACCACAAGGTTCAGGGGCTCAACAAAATCACTTCAAAAGATACTAGGGCATGGGCATCTTTGGAATCAGCTGCAACATGTAAAAGGCAAGAACATTCCTATTCACAACTTCCTTGCACTATTTTTCAAAGAAACCACTTAAAGATGAAGTATTCTAGGTCCCAAGTCAGATTTCTCTAATAGGGAATTCACAGTCACACTTTTGACTATTATTTTATACTCAAAAATGAGCTAGATCATGGTAAAGAACTAAATATGCCACTGCCAAAACAAGCTGCAATAAAACCAAGAACTTAGCTCACCAGGAGTATCTATAATGTTGATATTGACATCTTTCCACATGGTATAGGTGGCCGCTGACTGAATAGTGATTCCTCTTTGTCTTTCTAGTTCCATGGAATCCATGACAGCACCAACTCCATCTTTACCTTTTACCTAAACACAAGCACAGCAATTCAGATTTCTCTGTCGCTGCATTCCAAGAAGGGAAGAAATCTTCACAGATGGAACCAGAACACAGATAGTTAACTGATGCAATTTTCAGAGAAACCTAATTGTCAAACCATATCATCTCATGGAGTAGAAAATTGATTACAGGTTTTGCCCTCTATTAACCCTAACCCTTTTTTCATTGCCTTTTTTAGTAGCTGCTACGACTGAGCATTACCTGGTCTTAGAGCCATCCTTGCTCCCTCTGCACTGTTCCTGCCCACCAGCCCTGTGTTAGTCTGTGAGCAGATATGCAGAGAAGAGATTTTTCCCTGCTGTGTTTCTTGTGGACTTTGAGGTCTGGGTGGGAAGAATTCAGCTTTTAAAGTCTGTGATTTAATGAGATGATCTTCATCTGAAGTAACATTTTTAAGTGGAGAGTTGAATTACTCAATAATATGTAATGTCTTCAGGAGAGTTCCAAGATTTTCTAAAATAATTCTTTCCTGACATATATATTTTTTAACTATTAAACTCATTTTAAACCCTTTTTCCACTTAACATTATAAACATCTCTCCATAACTTTTAAAAGTATGTAAACATTATTTTAATGGCTGCTTAAGGGTACATCATACTGACTTAACATTCTTCAAAAACAGCCTACTCAGTATACCCACAGTTATGGTCTCTAGAAAGATTCCTCAGAGCAACATTTCAAGCCAACCTGATCTATCCATTTTGTGACTCTGATTAAAGATCCACTGTTACCATTCTTTTAACCTTTCAGGTTTGTAAAGTTTCTTAAATCCTTATAAAACAATTAAAACCAAGGCCAAACTAATGGCATCAACCATGAACCACATACCTCATGCATTTTTGCAATTCTGCCAGTGTAGTAAAGCACTCGTTCTGTTAATGTAGTTTTCCCAGAATCAATGTGAGCTGAGATTCCAATATTTCGTATCTTTTCATTAGGTATCACCCCTGATGAACACCATCGGCAAATCTTCCAATTAGCCTGAAAAAAAAAGAGAGCTCAATTCAATGCACTTTTCATGAGAAAACAGTGTACAATTAGAAAGGGTTTAGTGGACATCTTTCCTCCAAGAAATCTCAATGGACACAAAACGTCATGTGATTGTCTGAAAAGGCAAAAGAAGGAATGTCTCAACCTGCAACTCCTGTAACCAAACAAGAGGCTGCAAGAGAGTACAGAAAAGACATACTCTTAAAAATAAATAAGTCAGAAAAGATATATTCAAATAAATTAATTAAATAAATAAAAGGAGACAGATACTTTTACCGGATGGCACAAGTTTGAAAATATACACTGGGGCTGATAAAATCAGAAAAACTGCTCCCATCAACTACTTTAATAGGAAATATAGTTTTTACTCTAAATTTCACTTTGATTTTTTTTTTCCCCTTCCTCCTTACTGTAGTTCACAGCTAGCAAGGATGTTTGGGGACTTATATGCTCTATGTAGTGGTGCCAATAGCTTCAAGGCAGCCCACAAAAGGTCTCCAATTCCTTTCTACCCCAAAACAATTAGTAACATTAAAACAACAACAACAACTTTATTTTACTCTGGTGGTGATTGGGAATCCTGCATTTATGGAAACAAGACACAATATACATCTCTCTATATAGGACTGCCCAACCAAAATGCACTGCACCCACTTCTGGGAAAAGGGAAGAACTTGGAAAACCTGGGTAAAATGGAATCTGGGTGATCGGCGCTTGGTTGATTAAATCCCACGGATATCAGCGAGCAAAGCAAAGGAGGTTTGCATGACAGGAAAGGCTCAACTCCTACCTAATCCTAGTCCACTCTGCGCTCCCCGCGCCCCCCACAAAAGGCAGACACAGAACCAAAGAAAGGTACTGGGAGGGTTGGGCTCCAAATCAAATAACCCAGGGTCAGCTGAAAGAGGGATCAGTCAGGCCAACGACACGCTGTAATGAGAAGAGCACGGCATAACGAGTCAGAAGCCCTGGATTCGAGCCCTGGACACACTAATTTTTCCGTTGTCTCGACCTTCACTCCAGTCACCTCTCCTCTCTAAGTTATACCAAACATAAGAGGCTTAACCGTAAATCGGAGGCCGCCGAACCTCCCAGCGCACCGAGACGCTGCTCATTAATAACCAGCAGCTGTGCAGATACCGAGGGGCTTTTCAGCGCAGAAGTCGACAGCTCACATTCAGAGCTATCAGTAAGGAGATGCCAGGGAGGGTAGGAGTGTCACTTCCTCCCCGGCTTCGGACACACCGCAAGGTCCCGGGGACAGTCCGTGGTGCGGTGTCGCCCTGCCGGACTCCACTACCTGCTTCCATTGCCAACCCAGGGCGGCGGGGACCCGCGGGAGCGGCCGGCTCTCCACAGCCGCGGCGGCGGCGGCGGCGGCGGCGGCGGTTCCCAGCAGCCTCATGGCTAGCGCAGAACAGACGCGAAGGTCTTGCAGCTCCGGCCTGTCCCGGCAACCAGCACCGCTACTACAGGCGTTCAGAGGCACGCCGGCAACCACTGCCGGAAGAGAACGTCACATGCGGAGGATGAGAGGGCGGGGAGAAAAAAAGAGAGAGGGAGAAGCTTCCGGTTCTCAGAGCCGAGCAGCACCCTCAGCTGCCAGGATGCCCTCTGCCGACTGGGAAGAGGAAGTGCAGTCACTTTGCGGAGCTAATCAGGGTTTTGGCACTGTCCCAGAAAGATGCAGCCTTTAAACGTGGTTGTTTTCCCCATACAGCAGAGTGGAGAGACGTTTATTAGAATTTACGTTAAAAAATGCAAAATTGTTATCTATGCTACTACAGAAATATGAAAAAATAATTGATCTATAGGATGACCTGTAAAGAACGTGGAAAAATAATGAACTATCTACAAGTGCTTTTTCTCCTTTCAAAATGTTCCATCTTTGTTCGATGTTAAACATTATATGTCCAGTCCATATAGAAGACAGCATCCTTGAGGATTCCACTTGGATCTCTTAGAGGCATCTCGAACTTAATATGTCCAAAAAGGAGCTAATGATCTTCAACCAAAACCTTCGTCTGCAGTCTTCTTCATCCGATAAATGGAAACTCCATTCTTCGAGTTGCCCAGACCAAAAATGTCACTTTGAACCACTCTTTGACTCTGCTGGTCTAGTCTGTCAGCATATGCTATGGGAACTACGTTCAAAAATAGATTCAAAATCGGCAGCTTCTCTCCACCTCTCAAAGCGCTGCTATCTCGAGGGAATTACTGTAATAGCCTAACTGACCTTACTGCTTCTGCCCTGCGACTGCTCAGTCTATTCCCAGCACAGTAACTAAAGGGATCCTTTTAAGCCTGGCCATGTCATTTTTCTGCTGAAATCACTCAACCAGTGAATTCACTGTTGCGGTCATCTCTACTTTTGTGTAGGCTTGAAATTTTTCATAAATAATTTTTTTAATCTGAAATTTTTAATGACCTTAAAAATTTAAATAACTAAATTAAAAAAAAATTAACCTTCAGAATAAGCACCTACATTACAAGGTCTTGCTTGAGCAGCCACACCAGTGTAACTCTATTTCACTTGCTCATTTTCCTCCAGACACATTGGCCTCCTTGCTGATCCTCACATGACCAGAGCCTATGCTCTCCTCTGGATACCAGCATGGCTCTTTCCCTTACCTTCTTCTCTCTGTTCAAACATCCTCTATCAGTGAGGTGTTCCCTGACCAACTCTTCTAAAACAGCAAGCTCTTCCCTATGTTCCTGCACTGCTTCATTTTCCTTCAGAGCTCTTCTTAGATACACCCAGACATTTTACATAGCTGTCTGTTGTCTGACTCTCCCAATGAGAATGTAAGTTCCACAAGGACAGTGATTTGGTTTCGTTAATTGCTGTACCCCTTGCTGTGCTAGGTGCTCAATAAATGTCAAATGAATAAGATCAAATAAATGGAAATCAGAGTAAATTACAGGATACAAAGAAAGAAAAACCAGAGATTCAATGATGAATTTTGTACTTTTTTGTATATAATCCATGTATTAATTTTTAGTAAAGGATTTACTTTGATGAATCAATCCATTAATGTTGAATACTTCTAAGTAAACTTTTTTATTTGTAGGCTTTCAAAAATTTAGTCTTTATAAGCCTGTGTATTTGTTTAAAATATGTAAATTAAATAATAATTATGTAAATAGTAATAACATTAAGGTTTTACTTTAATTTTAAGATATAATTATGTTAAATAAAAAAAGTGTATCTGAGGCTTCTCTGGTGGCGCAGTGGTTGAGAGTCCGCCTGCCGATGCAGCGGACACGGGTTCGTGCCCCGGTCTGGGAAGATCCCACGTGCCGCGGAGCGGCTGGGCCCGTGAGCCACGGCCGCTGAGCCTGCGCTCCGCAACGGGAGAGGCCACAACAGTGAGAGACCCGCGTACCGCAAAAAAAAAAAAAAAGTGTATCTGTTACTTTTGAAATTACTTTTTGAAATTACCACTTTAACAAACTAAGTTTCCTGAAGTAAAAATTCATACTCATTGTCCTCTGTGTGTGTATATATATATTCATATTTTTCTGTAATTATTATACCAAGTATATTCTTAATTATTTTTATTAATCACCACTTTTAACCAAAGTAATAAACTTGTTTTCTCCACAGAGGAAACTAGAGGACAAAAGGCCAAGAACTGTCTAGCTAAATTTTTATGAGTACACATTATAGATTACTTCTGTTAGGTTTTAAAGTGGCAAAATACACATACATTATATCATTCAAAGCAGTTACACATTCCGTTAATTCATAGTCATTTTATAATGTATAAGAATAAAGATAAATTCAGTGAAGGTCCTGATTCACTGCAATGAGGGTCTAGGTCAAACCTCAGTAGAATCTCCAAATTGCCCTAGCCCGACTGGCCTAAGACCATTGCCTTAGTCCATTCAGGCAGCTATAACAAAAATACCATAGATGGGGTGACTTGTAAACAACAGAAATTTATTTCTCATAGATCTGCAAGGTGGGATCAAGATCAAGGTTCCAGGAGATTCAGTGTCTGGTGTGTCCCACATCCTGGTTCATAGGCAGCCAACTTCTCATTGTGTGGGCACAAGGCAGAAAGGGTAGAGGTGCTCTCTAGGGTCCGTTTTACAAAGGCATAATCCCATTCATGAGAGCTCCACCCTCATAACCTAATCACCTCCCAAAGGCCCCACCTCCAAACACCATCACATTGCCACAGGTAGGGCACCATCTGATACCAATGTGCTCCTGCCACTGCCCTGTAACAATAAAAGATAATGAAGTCCTAAAGATAAATAATGAAAACCTATCACTGAGACTGAAAGTTACCAGGAAAATCACTAAAGTAGCAAGGAGCCTAAGTTTTCAACTTGGACTTATTGTCAAGGCCACATTCACAAAATAGTTAATATCCTTACATTCCCCAAAGACCCAGCGTTCCAGAAAGATCAGTGGTTGTCAATAAAGAAAAATTAACATGTGAACTACAAGCTATGGCGAGCCTTCTTTTTTATACTAGTTGACTTCAGAATTAGGATAAAAATAAATTCTGAAAAAAGTTAATTTCAGCATTGCGTGAACATAAAGAATTAACATTTAATCTCCAGATGTCATATATTTTGTAAGTGGCCCCTTAGGAAGCACTGTGGCATAGGAGGAAATATATACTTAATTCAATTTTAATTTGATTTCTACGGTAAACAAATTGAGATGAAAAAAGCATCTATGAATTCTCTGTTATACGATGCATAGAAGTTATACTGTTTTAAGTACAATTATTTATTAAAATGTGTTTTCATATTTGAATATAATGATTCAAGTTAACTTCAGTGTAATAATTTAGGCAAAAAGAATAATTACGGTGTCTACCGGGATTTTGCTCTATCTAGGGAATTTATGCAGAAGTGTTATGTCAAATGGATGCCTTATGATAACTTCCCAGTATGTAATAGTATGTTATTAGTATACTAAATTGTCCATAAGAGGAAAATTTTAACATCTTCAACACTTGCTCAATTACTTTCCATTATAAAAATGAATTGACACATATGCATCTTATTTTAGTGACTAATTAAAGGCATGAAACACTGACTAGTAAAATTAACAGGATATGATATAGAAAATTAGACGAGTATAAGCACAATCACACAATTCTACTTCCAAAATTTAAAAGGGAAGATATTAGGATTATAGAGTGATAATCGATTCTGTTTTTCCCCCCTTGAAACAAGAAAAACTTAAAAGTTAAGATTATATATTCTCACAAACTTCATGCCTAACTTTATAAAAACAGATTAATGCTCGCATTCTAGAATGAAAAAACCCAAGAGCTGAATTTTTAAATAGTATACTTAAAAAGGGAACAATTGAATTATTAAGTACCTTGCTCAAACACACTTCACCTGTCTAAGAAATTTTGAGACAATCAATCATTCAGGTTTGCAGAATACCAAATGCATTTTTCTAAATGTCACAAAAAGGCCGAGCAGAGTTTCTCCAAGGACACTCCAACTTTAGAATGTTAACCGTGGAGATAGATTAAGCTGTCTGTGAGAAAGGAGAACAGAAATATGCTACCTTAAGATGTTAAAGAGAAAGGTCAATATAAAGCCTGACGAATGTTGAAAATGTAACACAGAACAAAAAAAGAATACACTGTATAAAGAAACGATAAGAAAATTCATGTATATTAACAATTTAAAATCTCTTTGAAAAGGAACTATTTGATTATTCTTTATGTTCTTTATCAAAACAATAACTAATTTTTTTGTAAAAGAGTACTAGTATAGTTTTGCTTTATTTAAAAAAATTCTTGGGCTTCTCTGGTGGCGCAGTGGTTGAGAGTCCGCCCTGCCGATGCAGGGGACGTGGGTTCATGCCCCGGTCCGGGAAGATCCCACATGCCGCGGAGCAGCTGGTCCCGTGAGCCATGGCCGCTGAGCCTACGCGTCCGGAGCCTGTGCTCCGCAACGGGAGAGGCCGCAACAGTGAGAGGCCTGCGTACAGCAAAAAAAAAAAAAAAAAAAAAAAAAATTCTTTAAGCTAGCTGGCTACATAACACATTATAAAATTTGAGCTAAATAATTTTAACCTTTGTTAACATCACCCTATTATAGTGTTAGTAAAAATTGAGACTAATTTTTTTTACAGTTTATTCTTTTAACTAATTTTATATGATAGAACAGCTAGCTGTACATTCAATCTTGAATATATAGGGGAATACATAGCCAATAGGAAAATAATTGTGAAAGCAAAATCAGCATGTGTTATGTTTTAAAGAGTGTTATAGAATGTTTAACAGCTTGCACTATTGAACATTAAAGTTTTATTCCTAAAGTAGGGACAATATAAAGCTAGCACTTCCAAGAAAATTCAGAAGAAAGTTGCTAAGAACACAGTATTGATTTAATAACAAGCAATTGGTCTTAGGTGTATTACTCAGCACCATTACTTTCTCTGTTCAAACAACCAAAACTAAACAAATCAAGTGCAATGCTATTTATTTTTTGTTGATTTTCACAGGTGATCCTTTGATGTTGAGTTTGTCCACAAAAACATCTGATCTTCTTCCACGTTCAATGGCTGGACTTTGATGGAGTTTCTCCCTGAGAAATATACATGTGAACATTAATACCATTTTTTAAATGGTCATTAAAAAAAAATCAATACAAACATGATACAAACCACTGTAATTTAAGGTGAGTTTTATCTTAAAGGTTCCTTAATAGCTTTGAAAAACATATGGCAGACTATTTCACTTAACATTTAAGAAAGCAACAGCTGCTTTCCTGAGATAGATTTAACTGTTTACCGTTGAACCATGCTGTCCAACATGGTAGCCACTAGCCACATCATTTACATTTAAATTAATTAAAATAAAATAAAATTTAAAAATTCAGTTCCTCAGCTTCATTGTTTACATTTCAAGTGTGATTCAATAGCCACATGGGGCTACTGGCTACCATATTGGACAGTACAGATGCATAACATTTTCGTCAATGCAAAAAATCATTTCAGAAAGTTCTATTGGACAGTGCTGGTTTACAGAAAATGCCACTGATAGGCCATAAATGTATAGATCATCTATAAAGAGCATGCTTTTCTCTAACTGGGACCTGGATTTCATAGTCAAACTTAGCACTGTTAGGTTTTTATCAATAAACTTTTCAAAGTGAGACAAATATTATCTAAAATTAATATGAGAGCAAGATTTCTAAAGAAAACATTGGGGCTCTAAATTCCTAAACAAGTATTTTAAAATAAAAGATGCTAGCACATGAAATTCTGCACAAGTCTTCTAATTTACTTGGTACCCACTTGTCAACCGCTGGTTCTGGGAAGGCTTCCACCTTCTGCAGCAATTCTCCACTCTCTTAGAGCCTAGAACAGATTTCTGTTTTCAGGCCTGCTGAGCCCTCTCTCTCTCGAGTCTAATTTTCAATAGGAATTAGGTAGTGTTTTCAATTATTCCCCCAGAGTATCAAATAAAATTGTAACTCTAGAATATATACTAAATGTGTCACAATCTCTATAATCTCTATAAAAGTGTGGTATTAGCACGTTCATATTTCGCAGCTATTCCAAACGGTAATTCCAAAGGAGGCTAAAGTTTTTGCAAAACTCTTCCAAAATATTTGATATCTAATACAGATACTGTTACATACTATACAAGGGTCTAAAAATCTTTTTACCATTAAATGCTCAATTTTGACTTGTTAGGGAAGTTTTGTTCAGCCTTTTAGCTACAGTTCCTCTCCCCTTACCATATCCCTAAACACCAGTATCTTTACCTGGTACAAAATGTATGACTCCTACTCTATCCAGATGAAAATCTGTTTCACAAGAATAACTGCATTATAGTATATTGCTTTACCTTAGGAGGATTTTAGCCCCATTGTCTAAAGCATAATTTACTAGTGAGGTACTAGTCTTATAATCCTAAAATACTATTGGTTTTCAGATACAAATTTAAATGTGTGTTGGAATACTCAGAAATAGTATAAAGTTATTACATCTTTCACAAAAGATATTATTGATACAAACAACTTGGATGTTAATCAAAACTTCCTGATAACAGAGGTAAAATTACATAACTTCTCTTCTAATTTGTCTTTAAAAAACACAGCTTAGTTTAGAAATAACTTTTACCTTCTTTTAAGTTCTCGGGATCCTGAATTCTCATGACCAATGCTTCGCATCCTAGAGTTTTCTAGATTGTGCCATTGTCCCCTTGGTTGGTACTTCAGAACCTCATTTTGCCACTCATCATCAAAAGCATGAGCATCACCTACATCCAATATCAAAATAAAGGGGTAAGTATTAAGGTATCAGCTGTCAGTAATTGCCTGCTCCCCACACATTTCACTCTAGCCTGGTGTTTCCATTAGCCTAACCTTAAAGTAGAAGCAGGAAACTGCTTCAGATAAAAAGGTCTTTGACTCAGAGTAATATTTCCTTTTCTCTTTGTTCCTCTCCTATTCCTGTTGATAATTTGGTTATGGATGATCTGGTTTTTCACACACCTGCCTGGATATCACATTACTTATCCAATGGACTCCATGACCCAGCGACACTAACAGGCTTTCTTCCTGGGTCATCTCATGGGGATGCTACTCTTCCTCTTACTGGGAGGACACTCCTCCTGTGCCTAGCACTTCCTGTCCTCAGTTTGGCCTCACAAGCTTCTTTTTCAATTTCCTGAGACAGGTAACTCATCTGACTGTTCATGTTATGAAGTAGGTAATCTAAATTCCATAATAACAATAAGTAAATGATAATACGTGTTCTTTCAGATTGCCTTTATAATAATGTGTTACTTTACTAAAATTTTCTTCAGTATGTTCATTATTGTGAAGTACTCTGTATATATTTAAATATGACCAAATTACAAAGGTTAAAATTAAAGAGAGGTTAAGATGTTGTGGCTTCCATCTCATTGCCTAAGAATAATTTTATCCAGCTCCAACCTTAAGAGAATTTCTTTTTCTAAAATCATATAATTTAAACCCTTTACTATGATAAAACATTTTTATTCAAAATACTTTCTAAAAACAGGAAATGAATACAGCTTAAAAACTATAATGAAAAAAGTTAGGAAGTCTTAAATGAGTTGAAGAATGAATATAAAATCTAAGAAATGGAAAGATTTGCTTGATATATATGTGATTTATTATCTAACACACCAGAAATTTAAATCTTATCTATACAAAAGCCTAAGTGCCCCACAATACAGAATAGTTGAAATAAATTATGGCCAATTCATGATAAAACTTTTAGGTAACCTTCTAGGATGTTTCTGAAAACTAACATCATAGATGACTGTTCACAATTATAGTGGGGAATTAAAATAAGCACAATATAAACTATATAGATAGTAAAATACAAATTTTGAAAAGCAGTATGTGTGATTGTATGTTTATATATATCAATATATAAAACTATTAGGAAGAAATACACTAAAACATTAAGAGTAGTTATTTTGGGTTGGAGTTATGAATAATTTTAATTTTCTTTATACTTTTCTAATGTACTTCTTTGATATCAGAAATAAATAAAAACTCGATTTCCTACTGATAGTCTTACTAAAAAATAATTCAAAAGATTCCATTTTCCAAGTATAAAACAAAAAAAAATGATACTCAACATTAACAAAAATCACTATAAAAAACAGACCTACAATGAAACCCTGAAACCACAATTTTATTACTATTTTGATAACGTATTCTCTACATTTACAATTCATAAACTGTCTGAAACAACATCATATAAAATGTTTCTATAAAAAATATTCACCAAGTTCTATGGGTACAGCTGCTATTTTAACTTTGAGAGGAAGAATGCTATTTTCTCTGATAACTTACTTTCATTCATATTGATGAACTCTTGATTGACCTCTTCATCTCCAGTCTTCTTGTTCTTTGACTTTTTAATGACATGAGCTCGGTCACGGAGGTGATGACCAACAGCCATTTTTTCTAGTCCACTCTCAGAATCTCTCAGTGCTCTCCTAGTTTCCTTTACCTGTGAAAATGATGAAAATAAAAATTAGTAATTATTTAAATAAATATAGACTATAAACTCCTCAGAACCTGTTTACCTATAGAGGTAAGAATATAAATCTACTGCTCTAAAAATAATGGGTACTCAGGTCCACTACCAACTTGTAGTAAAATTATGGTAATAGTTCTCTGATATTTCCTGAACTGCTTACAATTAAAATGTCTAGGACAAACAGAACCAATATAATTATTAAAACAAAGAATAACTTAATTATATTAAACTTAGTGGCTTCAACACTGTCCTTGACAATTAATAGATGGGAGTACATACTAGCATTCCTACAAGAAAGGGCACCTAATTATTCAGCACTCATGAAATGACTTATATATTCTATTTTCATTTAAGTCACCCGTCAGACAGGCAAACCCAAATTTTCTTTACTATAAGTACTAACAAGGAAGTCGAGAAATGGGAACTCATACCAAAGTCTGTGGGAGCTAACTGTCTCAATTACTGTGTGATAACAACTTGGTGATTTCTAGGAAAGGATGAAGACACACGTCTCCTCCGATCCAACAATAGCATTCCTAGCCCTTTTGCACGAGGAGACAGGTATAAAGATGAATAGGTGAAAAATTATAAACACCTAAATATCTATAAGTAGAAAAATAGATTAAAAAACTGTGGTATAGGGCTTCCCTGGTGGCGCAGTGGTTGGGAGTCCGCCGGCTGATGCCCGGGTTCGTGCCCCGATCCAGGAGGATCCCACATGCCGCGGAGCGGCTGGGCCCGTGAGCCATGGCCGCTGAGCCTGTGCGTCTGGAGCCTGTGCTCCGCAACGGGAGAGGCCACAACAGTGAGAGGCCCGCGTACGGCAAAAAACAAAAAACAAAAAACTGTGGTATATTCATATTTTAGACATTTATATAGAAGTTAAAATAAGAAACCAGAGCTACACGATTATCAACTTGAATAAATCTCAGAAGCAATTACTGAGCAAAGTCAACCTGCAGAGGACACGTGCAGTATGAAACCATTTATACAAAGTTTAGAAACCTGTAAAATAATTCACTGTATTGTATATGAAGCATACATAAGTAATAAAATTATAAAAGCATGCATGAAAATGATAAATTTCAGGTACAGGCATACCTTAGAGATACTGCGGGATCTGTTCTGGACCACCGCAATGAAGGGAATATTGCAATAAAGTGAGTCACATGAATTTTTTGGTTTCTCAGTACACATAAAAGTTATGTTTATACTATACTGTAGTTATTAAGTGTGCAGTAGCACTATGTCTAAAAATGCAATGTACATACCTTAATTTAATAACACTGTATTGCTAAAAATTGCTATCATCTGACAACACAGGGTTGCCACAAACCTTTAGTTTGTTAAAAACACAATTTATCTGTGAAGTGCAATAAAGTGAAGCCCAATAAAACGAGGTATGCCTGTATAAGAAAATGGTTGTCTTTGGGGGACGGAGAAAGGGAAAAGGAGGAGGAGGCAGGAGTATATTGGAAGCTCTAACTGAATCTGTAACATCTTTGCTTAAAAAGGAAGCAAAACAAGAGACAACTTAAATAGAGAAAAGTATTAATGATTTGACTAAACTGGATTGAAGGAGTATGGGGTACTTATATTATTCTTTATGTCCTTTCTGTATACTTGAAATATTTTATGAGTTAAAAAATTCATTTACTTCAAATAGAAACTAAAAGTAGACATTTATTTCATGAAACAAAGACTTCTTATAGTGTCTACTTACTTTGTCAACATGTAAAGCTAATAAACATCCATGGATATTAACATGAAAAAAGGCACCTGGGGCAGGGATGGAGGTAGGTGGGGGAGACAAAGAATGCCTCAAAATAAATAAATAAATACAGTTAGTTTTATTGCTTTTCACACTGACCTGTGTTTTCTCCCCCCATCCCTTCCCCTGACCAGTACCAGGTCAAATTTTAATAGTTAAAATTTGATATAGGTGATCTATGATTCCACAACTTTATAAAGTTCCAAGAAAATACTTACTCCTCCTGGAGCCCTGCGGGTTTGAGCTGAGGCCTGGAAAACCTTTGGTGGTTCATCTCCTACTTTGGAATAAGTCATAACTGAGGAAGAACTAAACGAATGTCCATTTGGATCCGTTGAAAGGTGACCCTAGAGGTAAATATAAATTGTAAATCCAGTGAGTTCAGTCAAATACGAAGAAATAATGTCAGAGGATTCAAATAAAGTAACAACACTAGCTAGAAGTTCTACTAAAGATAGTACATATGATCAGTATGATGTCCAAATGGTACCCCCATGAAGGCCCTAACCTCCTTCCATTTTAGGTACCAATTCACACTCTCCTTGTAAGGAATAATAAATAACAAGTGATTCATTTAGAAATCCTCAAATCTTTGAGGTCAAAGACTTGTGGCTTAAATTTATAGATGCCGTGCCCTGAAGCATGTAACACTTTTATAGTCAGTGGTTGACTTTTGTGTGCAATTTTGCCAATGTTGAGCCAATTAGCCATATGCCAAGAATTTTTATACCTTCTGTGGGTACCAACTGCTACATTTCTAAAACCATTAATAATGTCCTAGATTTGGACATTCTGAAATGATCCTTAGATTTCAAACTGCATGACTAAAATAATATGGGTGGTCTTCATACTGAATCAAGTTATTTTGATTAATATCATGAGTAGAAAAGTAAGAGTATTAGTACTAGTTTATAAGTGTTTGGACTGTATGAATCTAATCCAGTGCCTAAACATCATTCCTGAAATTTCTATTTTCAGAGTTATTTTTTAACGCTAAAACTTAATTTCTTAGATGCTACAAATCTTTTTAAGTAGGCAAGTTATACATAATAAAAAAATCTAAATTCATATAAAACATTCATTTACAATAGTGATCTTCAGCAGAATAAATGTTTTTGAAGTTGAATGTTTTTATTTTGAAAGTTTAATTAACGCTGTTTTTCAAACTTGCAGGTTCTGAAATCATTTTGGTAGGTTGTGACCAGGATTTTTAAAATATGAAGTAAAATAGAAAATATCAGCACATGCTGTACACAGTATGATTATTTTCTCATGAAATTTTTATTTCAGGTGTAAAATATATACAGTACACAAGTACTGTCATGATGTAAGATATATTTTTCAATCACTGTGGACCATGGTTAGAAAAAGGTTGAAAGCCACTATAATATAGGATACCAATAACTGAAAATAACATTCTCAGCAATCTTTTAGTACTTACAAAGTTTCTTTGTAATTCCTGCATACTGTTTCGCATATTTAACATCATTCGGTCCATTGCCTGAAAAGGGTTGACATCTGTACGCTATAGGATATTAGGAAGTATGTTATTAACTATAAGCACAACACAAAGGAAGCAAATCAACATTCCCAAAACAGCTGAAATTTTTTTTTTTGATTTTTGCTGTGGGGTCTCATGCAGTGATCGACCAGGCAAAGATAATTTAAGGACTATATAATGAAAGTGATTTGTTAAAGAAGAATTTGAAGTATACACAAAATCCTAAACAGCCAACATACAAATGGTTAGGGAGTTGTAACACTATAAATACATGCATACATACATGTGTATATATCCACACATATATACATGCAAGAACATATAAATACACACACACATAAAATTCAACTTGCTCATAACATAATCTGGTTAATATTTAAATACTGAGTGGTGTATCCTTGGCTGTGGGACAGCTCTAGCATAGACTAGTCTTCCAATTTTTTCTTCTTCCTTCTGGATATCCTACCAGGCAAATAAATAAAACCCGAGTATAAGATGACAGTGTTCCTTCCAGCAGTCCAACATGGATAATAGAAGCTGCCTCTGGAGTAATCAGCCCTCCTTTCCATCAGACTTGGACCCAAGTGATATAGGTTGATTCCACTAACAGTCCTTGGATTTGCTGCCTACCACTGCCGGCTCAGTAGGGCATACCCTTGAAGCATGAGGTATGCTCCTTTATTTATTTTATTTATTTATTTATTTTAATAGACCTTTATTGCAGTATAATTGTTTCACAATACTGTGTTAGTTTCTGCTGTACAACAAAGCGAATCAGCCACATGCATACATATATCCCCATACCCCTCCCTCTTAAGCCTCCCTCCCACCCCCCCATCCCACCCCTCTAGGTCATTGCAAAGCATTGAGCTGATCTCCCTGTGCTATGCTGCTGCTTCCCACTAGCTATCTATTTTACATTTGGTAGTGTACAAATGTTGATGCTACTCTCACTTCGCTCCAGCTTTCCCCTCCCACCTCGTGTCCTCAAGTCCATTCTCTATATCTACGTCTTTATTCCTGCCCTGCCATTAGGTTCATCAGTACTATTTTTTTTTTTTTTTAGATTCCATATATATGTGTTAGTATACGGTATTTGTTTTTCTCTTTCTGACTTACTTCACTCTGTATGACAGACTCTAGGTCTATCCACCTCACTACAAGTAAGTCAATTTCGTTTCTTTTTATGGCTGAGTAATATTCCACTGTATATATGTGCCACATCCTCTTTATCCATTCATCTATCGATGGACGTTTAGGTTGCTTCCATGTCCTGGCTATTGTAAATAGTACTGCAATGAGCACTGTGGTACATGTCTCTTTTTGAATTATGGTTTTCTCAGGGTATATGCCCAGTAGTGGGATTGCTGGGTCAAATGGTAATTCTATTTTTAGTTTTTTAAGGAACCTCCATACTATTCTCCATAGTGGTTGTATCAATTTACATTCCCACCAACAGTGTAGGAGGGTTCCCTTTTCACCACACCCTTTCCAGCATTTATTGTTTCTAGATTTTTTGACAATGGCTATTCTGATCAGTGTGAGGTGATACCTCATTGCAGTTTTGATTTGCATTTCTCTAATAATTAGGTGATGTTGAGCAACTTTTCATGTGCCTCTTGGCCATCTGTATGTCTTCTTTGGTAAAATGTCTATTTAGGTCTTCCACCCATTTTTTAATTGGATTGTTTTTTGATATGGAGTTCCATGAGCTGTTTGTATATTTTGGAGATTAATCCTTTGTTTGTTGTTTCATTTGCAAATGTTTTCTCCCATTCTGAGGGTTGTCTTTTGGTCTTGTTTATGGTTTCCTTTGCTGTGCAAAAGCTTTTAAGTTTAATTAGGTGCCATTTGTTTATTTTTGTTTTTATTTTCATTACTCTAGGAGGTGGGTCAGAAAAGACCTTGCTGTGGTTTATGTCAAACCACATATATGGTTTGTGTTTTCCTATGTTTTCCTCTAAGAGTTTTATAGTGTCTTGTCTTACATTTAGGTCTTTAATCCATTTGAAGATTATTTTTGTGTATGGTGTTAGGGAATACTCTAATTTCATTCTTTTACATGTAGCTGTCCAGTTTTCCCAGCACCACTTATTGAAGAGGCTGTCTTTTCTCCATTGTATGTTCTTGCCTTCTTTGTCATAAATTAGGTGACCATATGTGCGTGGGTTTACCTCTGGGCTTTGTATCTTGTACCATTGATCTATATTTCTGTTTTTGTGCCAGTACCATACTGTCTTGATTACTATAGCTTTGTAGTATAGTTTGAAGCTGGGGAGCCTGATGCCTCCAGAGGTATGCTCCTTTAGAAGAACAGTTAGGAATTCCTCCAGAACAGTAGTTTCTTAGCCAGGAGTGATTTTGATCCCAGGGGGACATTTGGCAATAATTATACTCATTTTTGTTTGTCACAGCTGGGGAGGGTATATGACCGGCATCTAGTGGTAGAGGCAAGGGATTCTGCTAAACATCCTACAAAGCATAGGACAGCTCCCCAGAACAAGAATTATCCAGCCCAACGTGAAAGTAGTGGTGTCAAGGCTGCAAAACTCTGCTCTAGAAAGATCTGCTATTGATTTTAGGTTTTATCACTGGAACAATCACCAGGAATCAAAAAGTGAAGCACATATTCTAGTGTGTCATCCAAAGCATCATCTACTATTATAAGGAGTGTTTAGTTCAAGGGACTCCCCTGCTCAAGCAGGAGGAGTGTTTTGAATCCTGTAAGGCACTGTTATTCAATGCTGGTACTTCAGCCCGTCTGGATATTCTTTTGCTTTGTGCCAAGCTGGGACTCAGTAAAGAATCATCAAAGGCCTGTTTATGTCTCTGCCTTCTACTGGGTTTTTATTGCTAGTTACAATAGGAAATAGATGAAAAAGGCAAATTCCTTTTTAGAATCTGCACTTAGCACAGTAGGGAACAACAAAGACACATTTAGGAGATATTGATACATCTCTAGGATGCAAAGGACTACAATAGAATTAATCTTCATTTCAGAGATTCAACACAATTCAGGAAATGTGAATTTTTTGCTTCAACATTAGGTTGAGAATCAAGGCTGTATAAGAGAGAACAATTCAAGAGGGATAGAAGGGCTGGCCTAAGGAAGGAGAGGAGGAGGAGGAGAAAAAGATCTGATGTTTGGGGCATATTCTGTCTCTTCTCAATTCACTATCAAATCAGCCATCAAAAGGTGTATCTGGGGCCTCCCTGGTGGCACGGTGGTTGAGAGTCCGCCTGCCGATGCAGGGGACGCGGGTTCGTGCCCCGGTCGGGGAGGATCCCACGTGCTGAGGTGGGCCTGTACGTCCGGAGCCTGTGCTCCGCAGTGGGAGGGGCCACAGCAGTGAGAGGCCCGCGTACAGCAAAAAAACCCCCAAAACAAACAAACAAAAAAAGATGTATCTGTACTTGCTATGGGGTGGCCCAACGCCTTGACAAAAAAGTGGAGCTACAAATTAGAGTGGAGATTCCAGTGGGCTTTTGAGGCCTTCAGGAACTCTGTACAGCGGCTCTTCTCTGCCTAGAATGTTTTCTCCTGACTCTCAGTATAGTTTCTTCTAATCATTCAAGTATCACCTCCTTAAGAAGCCCACCTGTCTAAACTAATCTCTGGCTCACATCCACCTGTCACTATATCATTACTCCATCTCCTTCAGAGTACTTTGACGATCTGAAATTATTTTGTCGTTTATTGTCTGTCTTCCCACTCTGTAAAAATAATCTCTGTGAAGGCAGGGCTATATTCTCTGTCTTACTCACTACTATATTCCCAATACTTTAAAAACAACTCCTGGCACATAGAAGGGCTCAATAAATATTTGCTGAATGAATGAACTAATTATCTCTAATTAGTTAACTAATTAGCTCAGCTCAAACCCATAATATCCAACTGTTTACCAGATAAATCCCACCTGGACGGCCCACAGATGCCTCAGATGCAAAACACCCAGAATTGAAATGACCTTTCTGAACACCCCTGCCCTCATATCTGCACTGCATCAATGCTCTGTTCCTAGCTCAGTGGCATTCCCATCTACCTAATTCCTCATGGCACAAAAATAAGCATAATACTTTCCTTCTCCCTCTCTACTGATCCATCAATCCAATTTATCACCAAGTTCTATCCATTCACCTATTTAACTCTTTCTCAAAGGAGATTATTCCTCTTTATCACCACAGCTATTACCTGAGTAGAAGCTATCACTAATACTTCCCAGAATACTTGATCAGCCTCCTAGCCTCCCTGCCTCCACTGTGATCCCTTCTAATCTCTCTCCTCCCTGCAGGCACAATGATCTTTAAAAAATGAGAACTCGGGGGCTTCCCTGGTGGCACAGTGGTTGAGAGTCCGCCTGCCGATGCAGGGGACTCGGGTTCGTGCCCCGGTCCGGGAAGATCCCACATGCCGCGGAGCGGCTGGGCGCGTGAGCCATGGCCGCTGAGCCTGCGTGTCCGGAGCCCGTGCTCCGCAATGGGAGAGGCCACAACAGTGAGAGGCCCGCGTACCATAAAAAAAAAAAAAAAAAAAAAAGAAAGAACCTGATTCTACTACTGTTTTGATGAAAATTCATCAATTGCTCCCCTGCTCTTAAGATAATGTCCACAATCCTTACCAGGGCCAGAGGAAGTCCCCCTGGTTACCTCTCCATCCTCATCTATACACACTCTCCAACTCACATCCTAGGGCCAAATGACCCTAAACATCTTTGGGCTCCCTAGCCTCTAGGTTTTTGCACAAGCTGTTTCCTCTGTGTTGAACACTCTTCTTCTCCCCTCCCAGATTTTCCTGGCTAATTCCTATTAATCCTTAAGGTTCAGGAAGTGTTCTCTAGTTGACCTCCACTCCACCATCCCAAAAGGTCTGGGCTACAGGCTTTTTTCTGCCTGTGCTCTCACAGCATGCTGAACTTCCTGATCATTTTTACTGATAACTCTGTTCTATAGCTGTTTTTTTTTCCTTCATCACTTGTCCCACTAAAAACTCTGGTCAGGAAGGCCAAATGTTATATGTCAAACTTTAAGGAGAGAAATGGCTGAAGTCTAGCACAAGAGAATAAAAAAACTTTTTCATGAGAGCATAGGTGCATCCATAGGAAATGTTCCAAGGTGATGCTATTTTCTGTTACTCAGCTTGCCTTTAATGTGTTAGAAGCTAGAGCCACAGAAAACAGGACCAAAGGCCTGGAGAAACAGGGGTGGGAGAAAAGCTGGTTGCAGAGTAGCCATGCTTGAACATGGGAAAGGAAAAGCATGAATGAATTGGCAATAGAGTCCTAGAGAAAGCAGTCAATCTGAGCTTTTCCAAATGTGCTTGTCTATCTACAGTTTGGTGGTTTTTCACCTTTTGAAAAGTCTTCATAAGCTTGGGGAAGTTTCCAACTTTTAAACACAACTGTGGGGATCCCTTTTGCAAATCAAGTGAGTAGTCATCAACTAAAATGTACTATTTCTTTTGGAAAACTGATTTTATTATGTTGATATTACTTACTTCACAAAACACAGGCCTAAACACTCTAAGATAAATTTAACACATGACACAAGTTTTCAGTAACAAATGCTAAAAAGTCATTATGAAATTGGGCATGCCAATTCAGTTTGCTTGAGTTAATGAAAAATAAATATTTGTCAGAAAATATTGCTCAAATGGTTTGTGTCTTATGATATGAACAATACTACCAAAACTGCCAAAAGCCACAAGAGAACTCATCACCTAGAAAAAAAATCCAATTAATTTTGGTTATGATATTTATTATATAACAATCTCTGAAAAACAGAGAAATGCACTGCATAATCACATAGTTCAGAGCTAACCAAATTATAGAACTTTTTAATCAAAAAGAATTCAACATATATTTTAAAAGTTATCTGCTTATTATTCATTGTAGAGCCTGACAGGATCCTGGCAGGCAAATAGAGAGACCATATATCACTTTTAAATAAGACTACTCTAGTATTTGTTAAAGGCAGTTGAAAGAGAAAGTATTTGCTATGGATTGAGACAAACATTTCTCAAAGGAAATGCAAATTCACACCAAAATTAGCACATAAGGTACAATGATTAATATGATATCATCTTTCCTTTGTTCAATTATTCCATATTTTTTAAAAAATCAGTTAATCTTTCCTTTAACCTGTTAAAAATCAAAAGTGTCTAAATTAATAACATTTCAAAAAATTAGTAGAGATACTTGGCTAAAAAGTTAATGAATACCTCCTAAGAACTAATTTATGGAATAAGAAATATGGACTTCAGAAAGGATCACATATAGATATTTAAAGATATTTGGAGTCTTCGATAGGAAAAAGAACATTAAGTATAATAGAATAATCAAAATTAATAGTTCATAAATTATATTTCTCAATAGGTACAGATGAATGAAAATAAATTTTTAGATACATATACAAATTAAAAACTTTCATTACTTGGAAGTTTTAGATGTTGAAAATAAATTTTGAATTTCTTGGTAAAAGGTATATATAAAGTTTTACCATTATTCTGTGATAATTATCTCCCTGTGTAAGTTATGACAAAAAAAACTAGAGAAAACTGTGTTTATATTCAATTTTATAAGTTATATCAGTTGATATATACTTATACTGTATATGTAGAACAGTAATCTCCAAAGTGTATTGATGTACCAGTAAAATTCCTCTTTCTGTTTCTTTTTACTGAAAGGAAAACTTGACTCTGGCACCATCTCTCAATCTAATTGTCAAATGGTCACATGTCATATCTTCAATTATAAACTGCCTAATTAAATAAATTTACAGATTAAATTATAGTTTTTTTTTTGTTTGTTTGTTTGTTTTTTTTTTTCTTGCGTTATGCGGGCCTCTCACTGTTGTGGCCTCTCCCATTTGCGGAGCACAGGCTCCGGACGCGCAGGCCCAGCGGCCATGGCTCACAGGCCCAGCCGCTCCGCGGCATGTGGGATCTTCCCGAAACGGGGCACGAACCCGCGTCTCCTGCATCGGCAGGCGGACTCCCAAGCACTGCGCCACCAGGGAAGCCCTAAATTATAGTTTTAAACAAACCAATCCTCTCAAAATGGACAACTGGCTTGAAAGTATCCCAATAAAGAAATCATGAACTGAAGAAAATGCTAATAGTACAAACACAGGAAAACGGCAAAGCTGATGCTTCTTCTACTTCTGTAGGTGTCTCTGTTTTCCCTCCTAATAGGGCTGTTAAAGATGACAAACGTCAAGAAATGGGCCAAAAATAAAGAAAAAAGTTATCAAGTGTCTATTTGAAATATAAATTTTCATCCACTATGCTTAAAAGCATCAGCATATGGCTCACTACTTAATCAAAATACTCATTTTAAAATTTATAACTTCATAAAAAGAGAATAAAAAGTTTGTGTAAACTGTTAATAAAAGTTCAAATAGAACAGCCAGCATGCTCAAAAAGTCTACTGTTTTCTTCACTGTGCTCTTTTCAAACTAGGCAGCCATCTTTTTCATCTTTTGCAGTCAATTCCTAATTTCTGTTTCTACTTTCACATCTAGTTATAAGACACTGACTTAGAAAAGTCAAGTTAGGATAGAGGCCTTCTGTTGCTACTGTTGTTTGTTTGTTTTTGTTTTCTTTTAATTAATTTATTTAGCTTTGCTATTACATAACTCTTTCATACTGAGACATAAACATGTCAAATGTATCACACCCTAGGGGAAAAAAGGTGAGCCATATCTCACCAGTATAAATTATAATGTACCGGGAAAGAAAAAGTGTTTTGGCTAAAAGAGAAGCTGAATGTTCCTTGTAAAACTGGATGAAATTCCTATATTTAAAAATTACTACTGCCCTTCAACTGCCCTAGGACAGTGCTCAGTACTCTTGGTTGGCAGAGTTTTCATAGTTTGAACAAGAAAACCTCCCACTGGTGTTAGCTTTCTAAGACAGTTGATACAATATAATGTAACTGAAGAAGAATGTATACTACTTGATTTTAGATGGGAGAAGCAACTAAATACTACCTAGCAGTACTGACTATATAAAAAGTTGTAAAACTCAAAGTTTTATGAAATGGTTTTGTCTAAATCTGATATAGTAAAAATTACCATTTACTTTTTATTTAATAGGTAGATGAGTACTGCAGTTTTTCTTGGGAAAATGTTTAAAGAGGTTTTTATTAAATTAAAACATAAGACGATAGGTTCACATATAGGTGATTAGTGCACTTTACTCAGCATTGGTTTAAAAAAAAGCTAAAAGCTTTCCAGTCTATTTGAATATCATCATGCTCTCCATTAAGGTAGCCAATAGCCACATGTGGCTATTTAAAATTCGTTTTAAAATAATTAGAATTTAATTAAAAATTCAGTAGCACTAGGCACATTTCAAGTGCTCGATAGGTGGCTAACCACACTGAACAGGGCAGATTTAGAACATTTGCATCATCCAGAATGGATAATGCTACAGACTTTAGCCTACACCTATGATTAACAATCTTACACAAAAGTTAATTTATGTCACTATAAACCAGACAAAGTAGCAACTATTTTAGTTTTTCATTCAAATGTTGTTCTTGGCCTTCCTTTATATTCAGAGTTGTTTTCCTGCTTGACTTTCCTTATCCAATCATCACATTTATGCAACCATATTACTTCAGCTGTGTGGGTGTTTTTGGTTCCCCAAAACTTGATTTCAAGCCACATTGGCAAGGTAAATATGAGGCAAGCTAAAATACAAATAGTTCTAAATTATGAATCATATAAGCTACAGTTTCACAGAAATTTATCTCTTTATTTGGTTACATATATTTCTTATTCCAGCTCATTAAACATTCAGATGTTTGAAGCACAAGTACCCAGGAAAGAAACATTTACTTCTACTTCCAATGGATGACCAGCAGAGTTACAGCTTAGGCATCCTCAATAAGAACTTTATAGTTGAATTATAAACAGATCTCCTTTCTATGCTTACAAGGGAATAAAATTGTCACTTCTTTTTCTACAAAGGCTACGAGTAGCTTATTTATGCACGTAAATACAAAGCACTACGTACAGCCCTACTCTTTCTTTGCTGTGGTTATAGCAGATATGTAAAATGCTTCAATGCTCATGTGAAAGATAAAATTTCAGAATGTCATATTTGATGTTTCTGCTCTCTTTGACAATTTTTTCCTTTGACCTTAATTTTCAACTTTTATGGAAATTTATAGCCCTAACAGTAAAAAATATATATAATGATACCACATTAACTAGTTTAAAAAATAACTGGAATGTAATTAATATATATATATTGGAATAATATGTATGTGAAAAAGAAGGTGAAGATTACTTTCATTTAAATGGCAAATGCAATGTTATCCATCAAACGTCTTAGGAGTATTTGAAACATTTTGCTCTATTTAAGACCACTGCAAATAGAAAATACGAAAATGTTTTCCTGGAAGATTTGCGAAGTTTCCCAACTGACCAATTCAAAATGTTTACTGAGTTCCAAATATCTATATTTCTATTGCAGAGATTTATCTTTTAGAAACTCTTGTGGATTTGTTGTTCTAGAACTGCCATTCCTGAGGCTGAAGAAGCAATAGAAATAAGCAGAAAATACTTAAGGTATATAAATATCCTGTTTTTTTTTTTTTTTTTGAGTTGAGTATGTTTGTAACCTTTTGGTTTTGCTCTCAGACAAGACTTCTGAATATATTTTGTAGTTTTGCAAGGCTTTTGAATACAATTAAAAGTTAATCTCAGTTTTGAAGGTCCAAGATAGCCATGCAGAAGACTGGTTTTTCCTGGTCCAATAGAGATAAAGCATTATACTATAGTTTTTTATTTTAAAGTGGGAAAAAAAGTGTTGTATGCAATGATATTTCCTTGCCTGTTCTAATGTAAGACATGAGAGTAAATGATAAGGTGAGGAAAAAACTATATACATATGGAAAACAATGTTTTAAGTTTGGCTTGTAATATATAACTTTATGGTGCTAAAAGTTTTAGTAGCACAGTGGAATTCTATACAATTAACAATTCATTGTTAAAGAACTCAGCCTTCCAACTGGTCCCTCCTTTTACATAAGTTATTTCTATAACGTAAGTATTAGTCATATCCTGTTGTCAGAGATATATTCTTCTGTAATACTTTTCTTTACTAACTTTAAAGTAAAGAACTTACAGTCAAGGAATTTTCTCCATCCTCATGTCTCGTATGGTTACGAGCTCTTCCTCTGCCATCAGAGATGCTGAACAGGTCTCTTCCAAAAGGTTCAGAAAAATTTCTCATCATCTGTTGTATACTTTCTCGGTGTGCCATAAAAGAATCACTGTTGAAAATACATATAATCATGTAAAAGTAAGTGTTGGAATTTAAATAATAAGTAGGCAGCTTAATACTACAAAGAATGATTTTGGGCTAATATGCTTGTTAGAGAGACAAAAGAAAAGTTTAGGAGAATAGAATTATCTCATAAAGACCCACTATTCATGAATACAAAACCTGTTCTGTTTGTTATCGACCATAATTCACTTATTTATAATAGTAAAAATATACCTTTATTTATCTCATTGTATGAAATTTATAAACACAAAGTAACACATCTCAGGTAGCTTAAGCCAGCACTGAAGGAAATGGCAAAAAAGGACTGAAAAATATTGCTACTAGGTAGAGGCCACTTTGGGCAGTCTACATAAATTCTAGTGAGAGCTAATAAAGAATGCTGGCTTGTTTATTTTTTAACTCTTATTTATTAAATATGAGCATTGAGAACTATAGCTACGTTATGAATACCATAAAAGATACAACATTAATTTTTAAAAAACAGGTGTTTTTTGCTTAATGTTAAGGAGTTGTAAGAGTTCTTTATATATTCTAGACATCAGGCTTTTATTATATATGTCTTGTAACTACTTTTTCCCCCAGTCTTGGGCTTGCCTTTTCATTTTCTTAACATCAGCTTACTGAGCCACACTGCCAGGATCCTTTGTTAGGTCTTCAGTTTTCACCAGACTATGACCTTTGCATGGAAATTTTATTTCTGACTTAGTTTTCTATCTCTGCCTTTCATCTTTAACTAACTCCAACTCCTATGACATTTTACATATCTCCATAGCATCTTTTATTTTTAGAAGATGAGGAATAAGTAGAATTTAAAACATGAAGGGAAGAATTGTAATAGAAAGTCAGAAGTGGACAATCTGAGTGGAGTATCGTATAAAAGAGTAAATTGTGTTGATTATTATACGATACCTTCTAAATTTCCTGTCTTAAAGTTAAAAGGCTTCCATTTTTATTTTACATCTTCTAACATGGGAGATTTATTTGTAGTTTTTTTTTTTTTTTTTTTTACAAAATGTTCTAATATTACTGAACTTAATTTCAGTTAGGTATATTATAAACGTGATTATCTAGTCTCCGATAAACCAATGAACTCACTAATTTATATGTGTGGTACTCCCAGCTTCTAAGATGGCCCCAATGATCACCACTCCCTGGTACTCATGCCCTCATGTAAACCCTTCCTCCCCTTAAGTATGGCTGGACTTACAGACTTGCTTCTAATAGAATATAAGTGATGGGATGTCAATTCCAAAATTAGGTTTTTAAAAAGACTGTGGCTTCTGCTTGTGTGCTCTCTTAGCATGATGGCTCACTCTGCAGGAAGCAGCTGCCACACTATGAGGCAGCCCTGTGGGGAGGCCCACATGAGTGAGCTTAGGGGCAGGTTTTTGAGACCAGCCAACAGCCACGTGAAGGAACTTGGAAGTATATTCTCTGTCAGTCAAGCCTTAAGATGACGACAGCCTTGACTCACAACTTGATTGCAGCCTAAGAGGGCCCGAGTTGGAACCACTAAGCTGCTCCTAGATTCCTAACCAACAGAAATTATGACATAATCAATGTTTGTTTTAAGCTGCAATAGATAACTAATACATATTACATCCCAAAGAGCAGTGTATAACACATTTAAAACTGCCCTTATTCTGTCAATTTTGGTAGTTTCATCTAATGACTGGGAAGGAAATGAATACAAATCTATAAAAATAAGTAGGTCTGTTTCTGCATCATGAGAAAATGTTTTATAGATTTTCACCAAGTTTTGAGACTGTTTGGGATGGTACGAATATATATATAAGCTTCTATGGCATAAAACAAACTTCAGTTGAGGGTGGTGTTTCTTAGATAGGTTTCTTAGATAGGTGGTCTTACTCTAGAGCAGTTGAAACTGAGGTACAAGAAGCCACGGAACTTGTATTCTACTTATTCCTCATCTTCTAAAAACAAAAGACGCTTATGGAGATATGTAAAATGTCAGAGGAGTTGGAGTTAGTTAAAGATGAAAGGCAGAGATAGAAAACTAAGTCAGAAATAAAATTTCCATGCAAAGGTCATAGTCTGGTGAAAACTGAAGACCTAACAAAGGATCCTGGCTGTGTGGCTCAGTAAGCTGATGTTAAGAAAATGAAAAGGCAAGTCCAAGATTGGGGGAAAAAGTAGTTACAAGACATATATAATAAAAGCCTGATGTCTAGAATATATAAAGAACGCTTACAACTCCATAACATTAAGACAAAAAACACCTGTTTTTTAGAAAATAATGTTGTATCTTTTATGGTATTCATAACATAGCTATGGTTCTCAATGCTCATATTTAATAAATAAGAGTCAATCAAAAGTCACTAAGGAAGAAGTTCGGAACTACAGGTACTGACTGCAACGGAAATGCTTCTCTATGTAGCATGCTCCCAGGTGAGTGGAAACTTTATTTAAGAACAGTAAGCAACTCTCCCAAGAAATGGTGGCTAGACAATGTGATATACAGGTTCAAGTTCAACAAATGTTTATTTTGTATATTGTGCATCAAGCATAGAGGTTGATTACTGGTCTGAAGGAACTTCTGGTCTGACAGAGAAGTGAGACTTTATGTTTTAAAATTAAGATTTTAAAACTTAGATATTGTATTAGTTTACTATTGCTTCTGTAACAAATCACCACAAATTCAGTGACTTAAAACAACACAAATTAATTTTCTTATAGTTCTGCAAGTTAGAAGCCCAGAATTGGCTAGAATCATTGTGTTGGCAGGGCTGTATTCCTTCTGGAGGCTGCAGGGGAAAATCAGTTGCCTTGTTCTAGCTTCTAGAGACTGCTCATGTTCCCTGGCTTATGGCTCCTTTCTCCATTTTCAAAACCTGCAGCATAGCATCTTCAAATCTCTCTCTGAGGCTTCCATATTTAAAAGACTCTTGTGATTAAATCGAGCCTGCCTGGATAATCCAGGTTATTCTCCTATTTTAAGGTTAGCTGATTAACAGAGTTAATTCCAACTATAACCTTAATTTCCCCCTGCAATGCAAAATGACATATTCACAGTTTTGGGGGATTGGGACATGGGCATCTTCAGGGGGGCATTATTCTGTCTACCACAAATACATTCCTAAAATCACTTTATTTAAAGCAATTTCCAATTGTTCCTGTCAGTCTGCATAAAAGAGTCTTAGAAGATTGAAAAGCTATAAAATACAGCTTGTGATTAACCTGGCACTAGTGTGCTGAAGGGGATTTCTATGACTGATGATGAAGACAATAGATTAAAGAACTTGAACCTGAATTAGGACAAGCCAAAAGACATCCGCTCTGAAAGCATCAGCTCTTGAAGTAGTATCCACCGCAATGGCAGCATTCTCTCTGACTAATGGCCTGATTTGTAACTATTATTTCTTGTTATAATTCAAGGGGACTTTTGAGGTCCTTTATTAGACTACTAAGTAGTCTAATATGAAACCCATGCCAATGCAAACTACCTTCTGATCTTAAAGTACCAAAGAAAGGTTTCTGTAATACTTTCCCTCCCCCTCCCCCAAAACCTTTCCTGATACTTTTCCAGCTACTGTCTCCTTTCCTTTAGCACTTAAAATCTTCCAATAGTCATCTATACTTGTGTCCTTTACTTCCTTGTAGGTCATTCCCTTTATTTCTTTACAAATGCCTTCTCCTTCCCTTCACCTCTGCATTAAAACATCAATGATTCCCTTAACCTTCCAATTACTGAAACCCAAAGGTCATCCCTAGTCCTTGAATTCTCCGCAGCGTCTGGAACTTTGGGGGCAATGCACTGTTCTCAGCCTTGTTTGATAAATTTCTCCTTTAAATTCTCCTTTCCTTCTCGCCCTTGATGGAGCTTCTTTAGTGTCACAGATAGATTACTGATGTGTCAAAATGTTGATACCTCATCCTTGCGGCAGCCAGGTGGGGCCTGAACCTGCCAAAGTCCGTGGCGCTGGTTACTTCCAGCTTCTATCAGTCTCTCCTCCTTTGTACTCCAAGGTGCTTTGCAAATATTCTCTAATTGTGACTGATGTTAAAATGCTGAAAAGCACTGCCCCCTAAAGACATACTTCCTCTGGGCTTTACCTGGTCTTCTTTTCCCTGCCCTCTGTGCATTATTTCTTTTAACTTGACCGTGCTTAAAAGTCACCAGAGGTACCCATTAAAATGCAGATTCCTGAGACATACGCCCAGGGATTTTTGATTCAGTATATCTGGAGCATGGCCCAGTAATCTGCATTTCAGCAAGCATTTCAAGTAACCCTAATGCAGATGTTCCAAGGACCTCAAATGAATAAACACTATAATCTGTCCTCTTCAACCACTTTATCAGGGACTCTAGTTCAATTTCTGCTTGTTTTGATGCAAATGGTCTCCATTTATTTAACAAATATATACTGAATAGCTATGTAGAAGGCCCTGTGCCAGGCAGTGGGTATAGAGCCCTGAACTTTGGAGGGCTAAAATCAATTTCAACTTCCTATTGGCCAGGAAGTTGTAATACTTTTTGAAGTACTCAGAGTATAAATTACAATGATAAAGCAATTATTGAACATTTGCCCATTTCTATCCAAATAAGTCTGTGTTTACTGAAGTATAGCTGATTTACAGTATTATATTAGTTTCAGGTATACAACATAATGATTCAATATATTTATAGATTATACTTCATTTAAAGTGATTATAAAATACTGGCTATATTCCCCGTGTTGTCCACTACATCCTTGAGGCTTCTTTATTTTACACATAGTAGTTCGTACCTCTTAATCCCCCTCCCCCCTTCTCTTGCCCCTCCCCTGTGCCCTCTCCCCACTGATAACCACTAGTTTGTTCTCTATATCTGTGAGTCAGTTTCTGTTTTGTGATAGTCCTTCCTTTGTTTATTTTTTAGATTCCACATATAATGATAACATACAGTATTTGTCTTTCTCTGACTTATTTCACTAAGCATAATACCCTCCAGGTCCATTCATATTGTTGCAAATGGCAAAATTTAATTCTTTTTTTATGGCTGAGTACCATTCTATTATACATATACCACATCATCTTTATTCATTCATCTGTTGATGGACACTTGGGTTTCTTCCATGTCTTAACTATTATAAATAATGCTGCTATGAACACTGGCATACATGTATATTTTCAAATTAGTGTTTTCATTTTCTTTGGATATATACCCAGGAGTGGAATTGCTGGATCATATGGTAGTTCTATTTTTAGTTTTTTTTTTTTTTTTTTTTTTTTTTTTTTTTTTTTTTTTTTTTTTTTCTTTTTTTTTTTCTTGCGTTATGCGGGCCTCTCACTGTCGTGGCCTCTCCCATTTGCGGAGCACAGGCTCCGGACGCGCAGGCTCAGCGGCCATGGCTCACGGGCCCAGCCGCTCCGCGGCACGTGGGATCCTCCCGAAACGGGGCACGAACCCGCGTCTCCTGCATCGGCAGGCGGACTCTCAAGCACTGCGCCACCAGGGAAGCCCCTATTTTTAGTTTTTTTTGACGAAACTTTGTAGTGTTTTCCACAGTGGCTACACAAATTTACATTCTCACTGACAATGTACTAGGGTTCCCTTTACTCCATATCCTTGCCAACATTTGTTATTTGTGAGCTATTTAATGACAGCCATTCTGACGAATGTGAGGTGATATCTCATTGTGGTTCTGACTTGCATTTCTCTGGTGATTAGTGGGATGTTGAACATCTTTTCATGTACCTGTTGGCCATCTTTATGCCCATCCAGTGAATTTTTTTCCTAAAAATACTGCATTTTTCACTTCTAGAATTTCTATTTGATTGTTTTTGTTTTATAATTTCTCTTCCTCCACTGAGATTTTATATCTTTTCATTCATTGTAAACATATTTTCCTTTACATCATTGAGCAAAATTATAATAATTGCTTTAAAATCCTTCTTGGTTAATTCCAACATCTGGATCAGTTTGGGATCAATCTCTATCGATTATCTTTTCTCTGGAGAATGGGTCTCATTTTCCTGTTTTTTTTTTTTTTTTTTGTCAAGTAATTTTGGATTGTACCTGTAAATTGTGGCTATTATGTTTGGGAGTTATATATCTGTTATATTCAGGAGTAATGTGGGTTGCTGTTGTTGTTTTAAGCAGGCAGTTATTCTGGCTGAACTAAATATTAAAATTCTGTCTCCTGAGTGGCAGCTCAATTCGCAATTTAGTTTTTATCCTTGGCTGAACTGCTTTATGTCTCTCCCACGTATACAGGTGTAAGGCTCAAATGGAGACTTGTGCAGAATTTATTAACAGTTCTTAGAGATCACCCTCTCTGATTCTCTCCCCTTTTGGGACTTCACTCCTCATTTTCCTGTGACTGTGGCTGCACTGAACTTTGAGCCTGGTTCTTAGCCAGACAGTTTCAAGTCTTCTATCAGAGTTTTAGCCACCCCTACATAGCACAGATCAAGCTTACCCATAGGCTACCATTGCTTTCCCTTCTTCCAACTGTTGAGTCACCTCCAGTGTATGTCTGATTTTGGTCATTTTCCAGTACCTTCTCCAGAAAGTTGTTTTTGTGTTTTATTCTGGCATTATACTGTTATCTGAAGGAGGATTGGTACAACTGGAGCTTTCTTGGCTATGCTAGAAATGAAGGTCTCCTGAAGATATTAATCTCACATTCTATAGTCTTTTTTGTTTCTTTAGTTTTGTTTTCTTAAATGTTGGTTCTTCTGTTTGGTTAGTGTAGCTTCTGTCTTTCATGATGTTAGTTTTCCTCAAATGTTTGCAGTTATTTACATATTTTGAACAAGATAAAGAAATAAATGGATGCAGGGACATGAGTGGTTAAAAGTATTTTAAGTGAGTTTATAGATCTGAATTAGGAGGGAGAAGCTGGAATGTGTGCTTAGTCCTACAGTTTGGTTCAGTATTTGAGATTTCCTGTTTTAACCTCCTCCCCAAACCCTTTCAATCCAAGGCCTAATAGACTACTCTCTCTTTCTTCTATCATATTAGCTTCTCTAGCTTTTTACAATTTTCTTTTATTTTTACTGTGGTAAGAACATTTCCTACGAAACCTACCCTTCTAAGAAAATTTTAAGTGTACAATATAGTATTGTTAACTACAGGCACAATGTTATACAGCAGATCTCTAGATCTTATAATTTTGTTTTTCCTTCATTCCTGAGACACAGAACAGCAAAGGAGTACCTTGGGAGCAATAATTTATCCTCCTAAAAAGGAAATGAGGGGAGGGTAGCATGACTGTAGACTTTAATCCTCCCCATCATGTATAGTTATTTTTACTTACCTGCTTTAAAATAGCAACACGAAGGAGAAAAAGATGTTGGGGTTGGAAGGGAGCTACAGATTGGAGGAAGGGGAAGAGGATATAAAAGACAGATTGGCATTCAGCCATTTCAACTTCCTTTCAATGTGCCTTTTTATACTGCAGAAGCTCAAAAGGTAAAATTTAATTTCCTAGACCCCACTGCAGCTAAGATTCTGGATTTAGGTTCTGCCAATTATGGACAATGGATAACTGGAAGGTGGAGGTGTGGGAGAGTCTGTATGTACTATTACTTCTGTTTGTTGGTAAACGTGATCACAGAGCTATAGTTTTTCTGTAGCAGTATTAGCAACTCAGAGTGTCTCATCACTAGAGCTTTATGGGTATTGGGGAACAGGAAGTGAAATCCATTTCGCTGATATGGTTGCTAGCAGGTACACAATGACTTTGGAGTTAGGAGTAGCAGCAGCTTCCCAATTTAGTGATTCCTAACTTGGGAAGTGGCAGTTGCTTCCCCAGTGTTCTGGATGTGATGTGACTTTGAGGGTCGTTCCTGAAAGTTTAACCTAGAGTCTATTTCTTCAGCCATCACAGTGATTCTCTAAGCCATCTAATGCCCTGTAATAAAACATTTCCTGCTTCAAGTTGCTAGAGTAAATTTCGTTTTCCACAATATCAACGTAGGTGGGAAGGTTTACTCCTTTTATTTTTGTCAGCCTTAATCCCGTTGCAGCATGTCTGAACAGTACTGACTGTTTCAACTATTTTATCATCTTTCTTTTATGTACTTCTCAATATTTTTTTCTACTTTCTTTTCTTTCCCTTGAAGGGAAGGCATAGGTTACCATTATTGGGAGTCAAGGGGAAATTTTTTTTTAAGTTAAAAATAAAGTCTTGCTATTTGTGTTAGCCCTCTTTATAAAACGAAGACTTTTGAAAATAAAATATCATACAGAAAATATTATTTGTCTTTTCTGCCCAATTAGAAGCTTCTTGAGGAAAGGGGACACATCTCTCTTGCTCCCTCTACTGTACAAAATTATCTGGCCCACAGATGTTTCTGGACTGACTGATGGAACAATAACCAAAAAAGGATAGGAAAAGAGCAATTGAAGACTTTTCAGCACTTTAAAAGCATTCAGATGGAATATAATGCCACCTTTAAAAGTGCAAGGCAGATATTTATGTATTGATATAGAAGGATTAGCAAGATACGTAGTATACCTCCATTTATATTTTAAAAATTCATGTACATATGCTTATAAATATATAGAATATACCCCTAGGAGGCTATGCAGCAAACTGGTCAGAGTGGTTGCATTCTGAGAGGGTGGCTAGATGGTTGAGGGCCAAAGGTGGGACAGTCTTTTTTTGTCTTAAATTATTTTACTGAAGTATAGCACATATAGAAAAGTGCACAGATCAATCACAACTGTACAGCTCAATGAGTTTTCCCATTTTTAAACGTACAGTTTAGTGTTAACTGTATTTGCTTTGTTGTGAGGAGTGGTCTTTTAATTATGTACTCTCTGTACCTTTTTGAGTTTTTGCCATAAGCATGTATTACACATTCCAAAAACACATTTTTGAAAATGTAAAGCACCTTGATACTTTATAAAAATAAGGTATTAATTGCTGGATGTTGGATGTTATTAAATTTTAAGAGATTTTCCTCATTTTTAAAAGTCTTATTAGTGCATGTGTAAACATGGAAAATTGAAATGGGAAAACATTTCTACAAAAGTTCTACTCCCACTAAAATGCTGTAAAATAAAGTACACCAATTTATTTCTGTGAAAACCCTAAAGCTTGTCAAATTTCAGTATTCATGGTAAGATGTTACTAAGTTTTTTGCTTCAATAAATTAATGTTTCCCATCTGTTTTCAGTTAGGCATTAGTTTTAATTATATGCTAAGACAGAACTTTACTCCAAAAAATACTGTGTAGTTCTGAAGTCTTATTGCCTTAATTCGACTGAACATAATTTCTGAAAATTGAATGTAGAAATTTATGTCGAATGTTTCAAATGATTAAATTGATTCTACAATAACTGGTGTAAAGATGAATGTTTTTAAGTTGTCTAAAGGATTTCTAGCAATTATAGTCTTCTACTCAGAAAGCAGTGCCATTTCCCAGGTACATGTGATGATATTACAAAGTATAAAAATAAAAAATAAAAAGATGAGGGCTTCCCTGGTGGCGCAGTGGTTGAGAGTCCGCCTGCCGATGCAGGGGACATGGGTTCGTGCCCCAGTCCGGGAGGATCCCATATGCCGCGGAGCGGCTGGGCCCGTGAGCCATGGCCGCTGAGCCTGCGCTCCGCAACGGGAGAGGCTACAACAGTGAGAGGCCGGCGTACCGCAAAAAAAAAAATAAATAAAATTTAAAAATAAAAAGATGAGTATTCTCTAAATATATCTAATAGGGAGGCTGTTTATGAGAGTGTTTCCTGACTGTTTTGTTCTACAGATCTGTTTACTCTTGTGCAGTATCAATTGTTTTAAAGGAAACTGGTTAAGTAGAGAAAGAAATATATTTATGAATGACAAATAGCAGGTCCTCTGCATACCTGACCGAAAAAATAATTTTCAACCACCCCTGCATTAGGACCACTGCTGGTCTGGATGATTGATCCATATTCTAAAAAACTGTAACATGTCAGTACTCTTCCTTCTTCATTTGTTCTCCTACTGTCACTCCCTTGTCCTTTACACACCAATCCACTTGCGGACATTGCCCTGACTACTTTCCAGCCTCCTTCCTGCTG
>NW_006780658.1:358812-381187 GCF_000442215.2 Lipotes vexillifer | reverse complement strand
GCCCACTTTCCAGCCCCCCTCCTGCTGACAAATTTTATGCAAAGTCATAAAAGGAAAGTGCTTTCCAGTGTGTGCAGGCTGAGGATGCTCTTAGTGCAACAGAACACAAAAATTTCAACAGGAGTCCAAAAATTAAACTGTTCTTAACCAAATTAGTAACCGAATCTCTGAGAATGAAGGGTCTCTTTAGTTGAACGTTCAGTATTAACTACAGAAATGTACTTGTACTAAATTCATTTAGGAAATAGGATAAAATGAAGACACTAGAGCATTAGGTTTATTTAAAGATTATTCATATTTCATTTTTTCCAACTAAAAACAGACTCTAACATATTATGAATAATCAAGTAAAGATATTATACATACAATGAAGAAAAATATCATAATTTTCCCATGAATTTTTACAGAATTTTTAGTTCTGGATTTTTGTTTTATTAATAGGAGTGATGGGCACGGAAAATTTAACAGAATACTATTCCTAGACCTGCCACCTGTTAAAAGTTTGAGAATCACTATTTTAGCAGAATTATAGGCAACTAGTACTATGCGGAAGTTGTGACAATTTAAAAATTAAGTGGATCAATGGCACACAATGAGACTAGAGGGCAGAAACAGAGTTTTATGCTTTCCCAAATCAAGACGTGAAGATCAAAAGTTAGTTTACAATTAAGGAATCAGAATTTGGTGTATGTATCTCCGTACTTTTTACTTAAAGAGACAGAGTTTCAAGTAGTTCTAAGACCAATAAATGAGGTGTCTAAGAAATAATTTCTAGTTTTTACCTTAAAAACCAGACTGTTCCTAAGTATTTCATATCTAGATGATACTCAATGCCAGATGATACCAAGAAATTGGAATTATTGTTAATTTTGTTAGATGTAAATATGGCATTGTGGTGATGTAAGAATACAACAATATTTTTCAGAGATGTATTTGGAAATACATATGAATAAGATGACAAGAAGTCTGGAATTTGGTTTAAAACACTTTGGGGACTTCCCTGGTGGTGCAGTGGTTAAGAATCCTCCTGACAATGCAGGGGACATGGGTTCGAGCCCTGGTCCGGGAGGATCCCACATGCCATGGAGCAGCTAAGCCCATGCGCCACAACTACTGAGCTTGCTCTTTGGAGCCCGCAAGCCACAACTACTGAGCCCACGTGTCACAACTACTGAAGCCCGTGCGCCTAGAGCCCGTGCTCCACAACAAGAGAAGCCACTGCAATAAGAAGCCTGCACACCGCAACAAAGACCCAATGCAGCCAAAAATAAATAAATAAATAAATTTATTTTAAAAAACCCAAAACACTTTGGAGGCAGCAGCAGTGATAGAGATGGGTAAAGCAGGTGTAAATTTTGAAATTCTGGGCGAGGGGTATGCAGTATTGTTATACTGTTACACTTTTGTAGTATATATTCAAAATGTTTCATAAAAATCTTTAAAGAATAAATAAGAAATAGAACTATGTAGAGTTAAAGAATTTCATACCATCTGATGTTTTTAAAATGGATGATTCAAAAGAGAGTCATTTTGCTGAGATCTCTATACTCACTGGAATTTTAGAGCTTAGAATATGGGTACAAGTATGAAGATTAAAATGTTCATTCTAATTAATATGTAGTTACTTAAGAAAACCAGTCAACTTTCCCTTTAGATACATGGATGACATTCAACTGCATGAAGAAAGATACTTCAGGAAATGCTAGTTTTGCTCAGTGAATAAATGAGTATTAAATAGCTATGATTTTCCTATAGAAACATAACATTCAGTAAGATTTATTTTTCTGATTGCATTATAATTGGGTTAAAAATGCAGCAACTAAATGTGGCTCATTTAAAATGGTGCCCAGGTTTCTCTTTATTTAAATAGGAGTAGAGTTCTATATACATAGAGCAAATGCTAAAAAAATCTTAATTTTTTTATTGACATGAACAAAAGGTTGCTTGTTGGAAAAAGCATTAAGACAAAAGTGGGCTCACAGTCTGGCTTTTGCACCTGTCTGAACCATTCAGGAAGAAACCTGGCTGGACCCTGAAGTGAGTTCAACTCATGTCTACCCAAAACAGCAGCTGCTTGGAAATAGGACTTTAAGATTTCTCCCGTTCAAGCTTGAATTTTTTTCTTTTTTAACAAAGGCAAAATCTCTTGTGGTAGCAAGAAGTTATTTTAATATTTAAAAAATTAATCTAATAGAATTTGTTTTCTCAGGTAGGAAGAGTTTTTACATTTTTCTACATATTCATATTGTTCTCTTTTGAAAATTAATGTTTTGGGACTTCCCTTGGTGGTCCAGTGGTTAAGACTCCACACTCCCAATGCAGGGGGCCCAGGTTCGATTCCTGGTCAGGGAACTAGATCCTGCATGCAGCAACTAAAGATTCTGCATGCCTCAACAAAAGATCCCACAGGCCATAACAAAGATCCCGCGTGCTGCAACTAAGACCTGGTGCTGCCAAATAAATAAATAAATATTTTTTAAAAAAGAAAGAAAACTAATGTTTTATTCTTCTAGGAAAATAAACTAGAAATATGATGACACTTTACAAAGCTAATACCCTATAAACTGGTCATACTGTGTACATAAACTGGTCTAAAGTAATAACTTGAAATGTGGTTACAGCTGTATATGAAAAATATTCTTTGTACATCCACAGGATGCAGTATTTTGCATCCACTAAATTCATGCTTTAAAGAATACCTAAAGACTAGGGAAATGCTTATGGTATATGTTGAGGAAAAGCACAGTATATTTATTTTTATAAATTTATTTATTTTATTTATTTAGTTTTGGCTGCATTGGGTCTTTGTTGCTGCGCGGGCTTTCTCTAGTTGCAGTAAGCAGGGGCTACTCTTTGTTGCGGTGCGCAGGCTTCTCACTGTGGTGGCTTCTCTTGTTGCGGAGCACGGGCTATAGGTGCGCGGGCTCAGTAGTTGTGGCACAGGGGCTTAGTTGCGCCGCGGCATGTGGGAGCTTCCCCTACCAGGGCTCGAACCCATGTCCCCTGCATTGGGAGGCAGATTCTTAACCACTGCACCACCCGGGAAGCCAAAACAGTATATTTATAACCATAAAGTTTGGTTCCAATTTTGGAGAAAAAAATTCATATATGGAAAATAGAAACGAAATACACCAAAATAATGATAGTAGCTAAAATCTTGGGTTGCATGATTTCCTTTACCAAATTTTCTATAGTCTTCAGATTTTCCATGAGAATGCATTTTCATTTAAATGAGGAAAAATTTACATATACTATTATAATGGCCTTACTACTTCTTTCAGCATTGCTGACACAAACCACAATCAAACAGAATGAAATTTGGCACCAAACATATGTTTTCTACTCTGTTATATTTGCCTATCAGGAGCTAGGAAAAATTGTTGCCCCCTCCCCCGACAAAAAAATCTTAACTCCTAGATTGATTCTGGGTCTCTTGGGATAACCTCAACATAAAAGTGTTTTTTTTAAGGGCTGGTAATGTTTCACTTCAGAATAAGTTTTTTTTTCTTTAAGATTCTCTCAAATATATATGTTGTGTATATATATATAATAAATATTTATATTATATATACATGTAATATATATTTTTTACCAGAATTACAATTTTACTGGCCTGTACAAGAATATAGATATTTGTGCTTCTAAGTAAAAAAGCAGTACACTATTCTTTATTACACAAGGGTCTTAGATAACTGATATGGCAGTCCCATTCATCAAGGGAAATTCCTTCCTTCCACTATACATGGTAGTGGCATAAGCAGATTGCTATGGGTCTTTGATCACAAAAAAATGTTTCCTAGTCTCAGTAAGGTGTATGGGTCCATAAAGAAAATAAATAAGATGATGTATTTTCGACACTAGAAATAATGCATATAACCTTCGTAAGAGAATCTTTTAGGGCATGGACCATGACTTCTACAAATTTATAACAAAGTCCACGGGGCTGGGCATATAGTAGAAAACTAAGAAATACTTGAAGAATGAATTACATTTCCATAGGCAATTTTATTTGCCTACTGTTTAGAAGCACAGTTTAAAATGGTGGTGTGGCAGAAGGCTTTGATATTGTAAGAGATGTAGGAATGACTATGGCTCCTTCCCATCCTGTAGGTACTCCGCTACTTCTGTGTGAATGCTTACAAAGTCACTGATAGAACTAAGCATTATGATATGATCAGATGGTACCAAATGGCATTCTTTGACTATGTCATAATCATGCTGTGCTCCTTGGCTCCTAACTCAATGGTTCGTACTTAACGAGACAAAGAATGCCCCAAACGAACAGTCTAGCTTATTTAATAAGGTGATTTTGTTTTATTTTCTGCCGTGGCAATATTCTCAATCAAGAAAATATCAGTCAATGCCTGTCTTGTATGTGTAATACATTCACTTTCAACTCAGTAAATAGGTCAAAGCAGTGTCCTCTGACTACCTCCAAAGTGCAAAATAAATAAATTTTTAAAAATTAAAAATAGAGTTTATAGATATGTAAATTTTAGGCCCTGATGAGAGCGAGGAGATAGAAAAAGTAACATCCTAAGACTATATGCAGGGTTTCTCTAACCAAAGACTGGTCATCACAATATGGTGCCCACATGAAGAGTTTGGGTGGCTTAAAGAAATGCTAACAATTTACTATGAAAAATAAGGCTAATGTGCCTTATTAAAGGCTGTTTAATGTCTAATAGCTGATAAGTAGTAACATAGCTATTCTTTGTAGACTTGCACAATCAGAATTTAATTTCCGTAGCTCAGAAGATTCAAAGTTCATGTTTCTGTACAAAGCATAAGTTTCTAGATTGTACTAAATATATGTAAACTTTTATATTTAATAATCAATGTTTTTTAGGGTGTAGGATAGATGCCAAAATCATTTTATTCTCAAATTAATTTTTCTGTCCATACTTGCATATTTCTATTCTTAAGAAAATGCAAACGGGAGGAGAAAGTAGTATTCTTGAGAGAAAACTGCATGCCAGGAAATGCTAGCTCTTAGCCTTTGTGTTTTTAACCAAATTACAAGTATTATTTGTTTAAAAAGGTATATGTGAGGCAATTTTCACTGAAATAACTTCAGCTCTGAAACATATTATGACACCAAAAATGTCCCAAATATATAATGAAACAATGAACTTTAAAATATCACTTTTAAAGTTTCCCTTTAATTTTCTGATGAAACATTTAATATGTGCTATTATAGGAAGGTAACCATTAAAAATGAATATACTTGAATTCAAAACTAGATTTTGTTTTTTACTCAAATCTCTAAAGTGTTTGACAATTTGACACTGTATTTTACTAGTCCCAATTTATTTAATAATTCTAATTTTATAATCCAAGAAGTATATACTTTTTGTCTGCCCACTTTTAATTAGTAAATTAGTAGTGTGCTTATTATTAATATCCCTGATTCTGAACTAATGAATTATTTCGAAAATGGTAGTATTTAAATTAGAAAGTGCCAACATCGACAATGGCATCTGTTGAATGCAAATACAAATCTTCCTCTACTTGTGATGGGGTTACATCCTGATAAACCCATCGTAAGGTGAAAATAACCGTAAGTTGAAAATGCATTTAATACATCTAATCTACCAAACATCATAGCTTAGCCTAGTGTACCTTAAACGTGCTCAGAACACTTACGTTAGCCTGCAGTTGGGCAAAACTATCTAACACAAAGCCTACTTTATAATAAAGTATTGAATACCTCGTGTAATTTATTGAATACTGTACTAAAAGTGAAAAACAGAATGGTTGTCAGTGATGGGTTATTCACTCTCGTGATCGTGTGGCTGACAGAGCTGAGGCTCACTGCCCCTGTCACTGCCTACCTCGTGACAGTGTTGTACCACATGTCGCTAGCCCGGGAAAAGACTGAAATTCAAAGTATGGTTTCTACTGAATGTGTATTGTTTTCTCACCATGGTGAAGTTGAAAACTCTTAAGTGGAACCATCGTAAATTGGGGACCATCTGTAACTAATTTCAGCAATCCAGCAATCAACTAAATACCACATTAACTACAAGACAGAGTAAAAGACACCAGAGTGTCATTAAACAATATCTCTTGAATACTTTCTACATGTCAGACATTAAAATAGCCACTAGAGAACCCAATGACCAGACACATAATGTTAGCAATAGGAATAATATTTATATAAAAGATGGTGGGTATGGAACCCTTCTGTGTTCCTTAAAGTCAGTGGATGATTTAATAAGGAGTCTGTCACCTTTATCAATTCCTTATGCTTGACTTGTATTAAGTAGTGGATTCTCATTTTGTTTGGGGTTCGGGTAAAAGGGGTGGGTCAAATGACACATTACTTGAAATAAATATAAACTCACATTCTCTTTCTCCCTTGTCTCCCCTAATTATGTTTATTCTCTATATTGTTAATTGTGGAACAAATAAATTATACGACAGTTTTATAAAGTTAATTAATTTTATCCCAGATTTTTATGATATGGTTGCCTGCATTTGAAGAAGGTTACAGAAAATGATGACTGAAAAACCTACTGACATGTAACTGATGGTCCTATTCATCCTAAGCGCATGGGAAGAGTGTTCTTTGGTGTATGCCTACTATTTGTGGTCTGTTACTATTTCTGACCCTGACTCTTGGGTTCATTGCCTTTGCTCAGAAAGCATCACCCAAGAGTTTAAATTACACTTTTGCTAGACGTTTTAAAGAAGGTACTAATTATACATTCATGGTTTAGTTTAGTTCATTGCTCTTTTGGTATAATCAAAGACAATACAACTCAAAAGTTGTCTGTCATAACCTTCTTAACTGTCGCCCATTGTACTGTCACAGTTACATAAGAGCCACTTCAACAGCTCAACTAATCTATGGATATATTTAGTCCCTACTCTCAGAGGCTTTTAAAAGAGCAAATCATAATCCAAAATTTGAAATGTGTTAAAATGACACTGGTCATAAGCGTCCCAATTGCTCCTAAACAAGTTAAAGCAGCATGATAAATTTGCTGGAGTCCATACACCCCTTAATTATAATGAATAATCTTTAGAATAAAATATTAATCATTTAACTTTTTCAAAATTAATCATTTTTATCTTTCTACTGTTAATTTTCTTTCAGTTATTACTTTTATGTTATTTGGTTTTAATATAGTACTAATACATTTAAGCCAATATAATATTTTTCTTCAAAAACAAACAAAAAAATCGATGTAGTAAACTGTTAACATTTTAACTTTTTAAAAAGATGTTCCCCAAGTTACATAGATAGAGAATTTAGGCGATCAAAATAAATTAGGACAGCAAGTCAAAATTCAAACTGGCAAAACACTTGGGTAAAAAAGTAACACAAATCTTCCTGTTTTAGGGATCACTAGATTGTGTTATTACTTTTATATAATCGACAAAGGAAGAACTAAAGAAAAAACAAGACACAGCAAAACCCAGAAAATTAGGTCATAATGAAACAACTAATTTCTTCGTCTTAAGGCATCATATTATTTCACCTGGAACCATTCACTGGGTTGGCACTTGTTTACCTGAGGTGTTCAGTGCACCTCTCTCTGATTCCCTGTCCTATTTGTACTTTTGACAGAAAGAGGAGTCTCTTTCCAAACAAGGCTAGCTTTGTAACAAAGCAAGCCAAGGAAACAAACAGGGCACCTGGCAATTTCCAACCACTTCCAGGGAGAGACAGCAAAACTCTCCAAGTGCTCTTATAAGCACGTATTATGGAAAATACTGCTTAAAAAAAAAAGTTTCCTTTTTCGAAGACTTATTAAACATTCCCTGCCCCTCATTTGGAATAGAAGCAGGTGTGGAAAGGGTCCTGTAAGTATAATTCTCTGCAGAAGTTCCACCGAGAGGGCAGTTACCGTCGTCACCTGCAAAGCCTCTGCGGCTGCGAAGGCGGGACTCCCAACACCAGAAGCACAGGGGTTGGGGGGCGGGAAGTATCCGAAGTCTGGCCAAGTTGAGAGCAGCCGGCACACAGGTTTGTTGGGCGGGGAAGCCTGCACAGACCTCCCCCCACCTCACGCCCGGCAAATTTCTCTCCCCTCCTTCTCACGTCCCGAAATCCTCCTCTCCTCTCCCTCACACGCCCCTAAATCTTCTCCGTTCCCTCTCACGCCCCCCAAGTCTTCCTCTCCCTCAAGCTGCCTCCTGGAGTCACTCGAATTCCCTCTCGCCCTCTTGAGTTTTAACTGACTCTTTTCCCTTAAGATAGCTCCGCTCAAGATCCCCGAGTTCCCGCGCGACCGCCGGCTCCCGGCCCGCCGACACTCACGAGAAGAAGGGATCATCCTCAAAGCTGCTGCTCAGCATCCCGAACATCCTGGCTCTGTCTCGGGCGGCGGCGTTTGCGGACAGATTGGAAAACGATGTAACGCCGCGGCCGCGACCCGAGCCAGCCGGTCCAGCACTGTCAACGCTTGTCTCCCAGTCGCTAAGGCCGTGCCCGTCGGGAAAGGCGGTGCTTGACGCGGAGCTGCTTCTCCATTGGACGCTGGTCCCATAACGTCACCAAGATGAGGCGGGGAAACAATGTGCCACTGCCATGGCAACCGCCATAAACACAGGAGACTGGAAGTTTGGCCACGCGCCAGCCAGCCAGGCAACCCATTGTGAAGCCTCAGGTAGCATAAGATAGCTTGTTCTCTGGGCTGCAGGAACACAGAAATCAGTCTACCCGCTGTGTGACCTTGGGCAAATGCCCCTCGGCCTCGAACCCCAAGTCTCTTTTCCGGAAAATGGAGATGGGTCAAGATTTAGGCTAAATGTCATCCAAAGACCCATTCACCGGCCACATTTTGTGATACACAGCAGAGTCCTATATCCGAAACACTCTGTGGTGGTTGGTCGGACACTGTGAACAAATAATAAGAAAAGATATGCAAAAAGTTTTTGAGTACAGTTAATAGTGTACCCAGTACTTGAGGGGAATGGGATGAGGCCTATCAGATTTCAACAAACAATATTTGCCTTTTGTGAGCCTGAACTGAAAGCAGTGTTTCCCAAAGTGGGAAATGTTTAAGCTTTACGTAGACATGTTATTTAAAAATAAGATGAGAACTTTGCTCTTTTCCATCCTCTTTCCAGTCCCTATTTCAAGAAGCAAGTCTCATTTTGATACTGGTATGTCTTTAACACCTTCTCCAGCATTCCTTAACAGAGCAGGACTCAGGCACAAGGCCTGCAGCAAGCAGCCATAGCCAACTAAAATTCCATTACTGTATATTTTTGTTTTAATTATATTTATGTCTGAGCCTTCTGTTTATGGCAAGTGAAACTGGTTTTAAATTTAAAGCAGTAACTAGTCTTTAAACACTAAGCGAAAAAGTGAGCTAATTTAAGGAAACAGTACAGGTGGGATTTGGATATATTGGGGGGAGGGGGGAGGGGGGAAGGGGGAGGGCATCATGACAGTGGTTCTCATATTATTGAGCTTTGGAAAACACTGTCCTGAGAACTTGCAGGAGCCTAGAGAAACGTGGAGAAGAAGAAAGAAAGAACATTAAAGAGAAGAACAATTGAGTCTAAGAAGAGAAAATGCACCTTGCACGTCCATCCTTAATTAAGGGGGCTCCCCAGCCTCTCTAGAGGGCTGTCATGTGGAGACAGAGTGTTATCCATGGCTCCACAGGGCCTCCTGGGATTGGGCCAGAGAAGTGGCACTCTGCCAGAGGGAAGAAGCGTGCAGGGCCTGATTTGGAGGTGGCAGGAGTACTCAGGGTTATTTTGGGAGCCAGAAATTTAATCCTTTGGACCTTTTACCTCCCCACCTTTAGCCAAGTTCTCTGGCAGCCCCCCTTTCCCGAGACTGGTGACATGAGGTTGGGCAGCCTTCACAGCCCAAGTTGAGATAGTATAGCCCTTCCAGGGAAGAGGATATTTTCTTCCCCAGCCTCAGAATGAAGTTCAGAGAGCATATACATATTAGGGATCTTCTTGATTAGTTTCAAGGCAAAAAAAAAAATAGTTTCAGAAGACCTGAAATTATTTTCTCTTTAAAATAATACAACCCAAGATGTTAAGGAGGCCACGCTTTAAAAAAAAAACACAAAAAAAAACTTAAATGAAATGGGGTAAGTTATTGGTGATAAATGATAGGATTAAAATAGTTCTGGATTAAGGTCAAATAAAGCAACTTGTGAGAAGTTTTTCCCCTTTGTTCCCATTGGGATTTTTCTTAGAATTGCACTGTTAAAACATAAAAACTTTAGTCCAGGCACAGGTTAGTCAGGGAGTTACCTGGAGCTTCTAAAAACAGTTTGGGCCTAATGGCCAATGCTTAAAAAATAGTTAGTAGAGGAAAAAGGACAGTTGAAGCTAAAGAGACCTCATCAGTTTCAGATCAGATAGGTAAAGAGGGAGGAGGTGAAAGATGAAGTGGGTTGGCAGAGGATGAATACCAGAGGAGGGGAGAATAGAGATTCAGAGCAGGACTAAGGGGAGAAGGTCCTGGACCTGGCTGTAGATAGAAAAACAATAGCTCATATTTACTGAATGTGTGCCAGGCACTGTTATAGGCACTTCATGTGTATTAACTCATTAAATCCTCACAAGATTTTTATGGAGTAGCAATGGATTTTTATCTCCATTTATAGGTAATGCAACCAAGACACAGAGAGGCTAAGAAAATTGCCAAAGTTCACACAGCCAATAATTGAATTGGGTGGGGTGCCTGGAGTTTTCCCTGGTGGGGGCTACTTACACCAATGTGGGTGATGGGCCACACTTAAAGATGCAGGATGAAAGCAAGTTATTATTTCTCAAAATTATGCTGACAAACTAAAAAATGGACCCAAATTAAACAGTATAAAATTCAGTGGGAATATATTAAAATCAATTCAATTCAATTGTACAAATATCTACTGAGTGCCTACCCTCTGTCAGTGATTGATCTAGACACTGAGTTGTTGGTGAACAAAACAGACAAAAATCCCTGTCCTCCTGGAGTGTATATTCTTGTGAGGGCAGAATGAAAATAAATAACATAGAAAGTAGTACGTTAAAAGGTGATAAGTGTTAGGGGAAAAAACCAAGCAGGATAAGGGGGATGGAGGTGTGTAGTTATAAACAGGGAATTCTGTGTAGGCCTCATCGTGAAGGTGAATTTGAGCAGGCTCACTGGAAAGAAGTGGACATGTATTGGAAGAGCATTCCAGGCCAGTGCAAAGGTCCTGAGGTAGCATGTGCCTGGTGTATATATTGCACAGTTTATTCATAGGTCCTGAAACTTACCTTCAGAGGAATGAGATAAGTCAAGTAAAGTGAAAATTACCTATTAGGATAATAGCTCCTGTTTGTACTTCTTATGTTCCAGGCATTGTATTAAGTGCTTTGTATACATTTTCTCATTTAATTCTTACAACAACTCTGTATACTAAGACAGGGGTCCCCAACCCCTGGGCCGTGGACTGGTACTAGTCCGCGGCCTGTTAGGAACCGGGCCACACAGCAGGAGGTGTGCGGCGGGTGAGCAAGCAAAGCTTCATCTGCTGCTCCCCATTGCTCCCATCGCTCACATTACCGCCTGAACTATTCCCCACCCTCCATCCCTGGAAAAATTGTCTTCCACAAAACCAGTCCCTGGTGCCAAAAAGGTTGAGGACTGCTGTACTAAGATGTTTGTCTCCATATTACATATGGAAAACCTGAGACACAGAGAAATCTGGTGATTATCCAGTCAATTCAAATCCAAATTAGCCCTATTCCAAAGCTAGTATTCTTGCCACCACCCTGCTTTATCTCCCTATAAAAAATTAATCATTTACTGAGTATCTCTAAGTACTAGACACTTTTACATATATAATCTCCAGAGAAGCAAGAATAACTACAATTCTGCAGCCTGTGGAACGAAAACCACATTCACAGGAAGATAGACAAAATGGAAAGGCAAGGACTATGTACCAGATGAAGGAACAAGATAAAACCCAGAAAAACAACCAAATGAAGTGGAGATAGGCAACTTTCCAGAAAAAGAATTCAGAATAATGATAGTGAAGATGATCCAGGACCTCAGAAAAAGAATGTAGGCAGAGATCCAGAAGATGCAAGAAATGTTTAACAAAGACCTAGAAGAATTAAAGAACAAACAGAAGAATTAAAGAACAAACAAACAGAGATGAACAATACAATAACTGAAATGAAAAATACACTAGAAGGAATCAATTGCAGAATAACTGAGGCAGAAGAACGGATAAGTGACCTGGAAGACAGAATGGTGGAATTCACTGCCTCGGAGAAGAATAAAGAAAAAAGAATGAAAAGAAATGAAGACAGCCTAAGAGACCTCTAGGACAACATTAAACACAACAACATTTGCATTATAGGGGTCCCAGAAGGAGAAGAGACAGAGAAAGGACCAGAGAAAATATTTGAAGAGATTATAGTTGTAAACTTCCCTAACATGGGAAAGGAAATAGCCACCCAAGTCCAGGAAGCGCAGAGAGTCCCAGGCAGGATAAACCCAAGGAGAAACACACCAAGACACATAGTAATCTCTAACCACACTACAACTTAGGTTTCATTTGGAAAGTCACTGACCAAGTTGAGAGAATACAAAGAAAAGCATGAAACCCACGACAACCCTACAACTCTATTAAAAATACCAAGAGTTTGAAATGTCAGTGTGCCCTCTTTTCTTTCATCTATTAATTAAAAAATAGCTATATCCCGAGCACTATTCTAGGCATTGAGGATTCACAACTCCCTGGCCTCTTGGATCTTACATTCTTGCAGACAGCTCTTTTACCAGCTAATTTGGCAAGTATTATTGTTACAGCACTTCAGAATTTTCAAAATGCTTTTGAAGACATTATCTCAAGTGCCCAAGAAGTAAACAGGTTCTTGAGTGCTGGACTTTCAGACTTAATTCTAGCTCTGCAGAGCCATGGGTGTTAGGCCATGATAAATATCTTTACTACAGTTAATTTCAACGTGTCTAGGGTTTCACTGTCTCAATCCATTTGTCTTAAACTGTGCACAGAGATGCTGCAGGAGAGTTACAGCAAATTCACAGGGGGTGCCATGCGACATTTAAAAATTTGAAGGAGGACTTCCTTGGTGGTCCAGTGGTTAAGAATCTGCCTGTCAATGCAGGGGACAGGGGTTCAATCCCAGGTACGGGAAGATCCCACATGCCGTGGAGCAACTAAGCCCGTGCACCACAACTACTGAGCCCTCACTCTACAGTCCGCGAGCCGCAAGTACTGAGCCCATGCGCCTCAACTACTGAACCCCGCACACCTAGAGCCCATGCTCCACAATGAGAGAAACCTCTGCAAATGAGAAGCCAGTGCACCACAATGAAGAGTAGCCCCTGGTCACCACAACTAGAGAAAGCCCGCATGCAGCAATGAAGACCCAGAGTAGCCAAAAAAATAAAATTTTTTCTTTTAATTAAAAAATTTCAAAGGAAACAGAAACTTGACATCTGTCAGATGTTGTGAATCTACTGGCTTGAGATAGTTCACATATTTCAATACTGTGCTACATTCCTTAAGGTGATGTCATAGCTTTGGAAAGCTAGGTTTTTAGAAATTACCAGGATGACAAGGAAGTACCTTGTGAAAATCAACGTGGAGAAGGAAATGTTGATGGCAAAGCTCAATCTGTTCCCGAAGTTTGAGAAGTTAAGCCATGCTAGAGTGGCACACATCTGTCAGTGTGATTATTTAAGAATGATATAAAAATTTTTTTCTTTCAATGTATGTAATTTTTAAGAAGGCTACTGAGTTTCTAGGACATACATATTTAAGTTGTTTGGACTTAAGCTGTTGGTAATAAACAGAACCAACTACTGAGTATTTCTTCAGACCTAGGGGGCACAGTGAATATATTACTGAGGCACTAAGGGCTCATGACCTGAGATCATTTGGGGACATCTGTCTTAACCCCATGATCTTTCTTTCTTTCAAATTTTTAAAAATTAAAAGTTGTATCACAAATCCAATTTTTCTGAAAGGTATGATTCATTTTCTTTTTAGTGTTTATTCTCTTTTCAACTAGCCGTCTTACCAGCCCTCTTACAAGTTTGCATTATATTTTTATGAAAGATGGGAAATCATACATAGTGATAAAAGACATATAATAAAAGCATAGGTCCAAGGTGTTCAAACTCCCTGTTGGGGCCACCTCTGGTCCCTACAGCATCATTGTTCAAATTAGGAACAGTTGCCTCCCTCTTAAGATACTTCCATTAATGGGACAATTGTTTAGTAAATTTATAAATCTACAATGTGTACGGTATGACTGGTGCCCCCTTAGGTGTTGCACACTTGATCACGGTAGCCCCCTCCCAAGCATGAATTCTTTCTACTTGTCACTAGTTAATGTACCCAGCTCATCCACAAATTCATGAGCAAGAAATGTAATTTTATTTTCCTGTAGCTGAACTTGATTTATATTCTGTGTTCTCATTCTATTGGGGGTGACCCTTCCTTCTCTTCCAGGGAGACAATGCCAAGGTGGAGTTAGTTGCCAACTGTGCTGCATCCCTGAAGCCATCTTTATTCCACTCGCTGGGTGGAGTCAGGACACTAAGCGTATCACGATGTGTGGCACAGTCTGGCACAACGAAGAACCGTCTTGTCCTAAATGTCAATAGCATTCTTCTCCCTTGAGAATCATATTCTCTAAAGCAAGTTTTTCCTCCAGTGAAGTAAACCTTCAAAGCAAATTTGACTTCACAGAGAAAAATTTTCAACGCTAAGTCCTCCTTTTTGGTGCCTGCTGCTGAGGTGAGAGCCAGGAGTTTTGTTCACAGCACGCCACGAATAAGCAGCACACTTCTCCAGTGGTGTTTACGTTTATAGCTTGTTTTCTCTGTGGACACGTTATTTTGCACAAATTGTAATTGAGTCATATTTTATTTAGAAAAACATTGAGAAAATGTCACCTTTGAGGTATTGGTAACAAGAGATCTGCCTCTGCCGAAAGGTGCTTTAGGCAGCCCCTTGGAGGCAGAATCCGAGGCTTTAGTCCCTGGGCTGGGGTCCTAACGTTCAGGTGGCAAAAAGGAATTTTGTAGGAGAGAAGCAGAGGAATGTTCTGTCCTAGTGATGGAAGGCCAGAGAGGACAGAATAACACTGGGGAGGGAGTGAAGGCTCACTGTAGGGTCAGGGCTGAATCATGGATTATACTGTTGTTAAATATGGGCAAAATTTTGGCCTTTCCCACATTTCTTATATGTAAATCTTTGAGACTTGGATATTTTGAAGCACGTGCCATGTTCTTTTTAAAATATAGACTTAGCTAAGGGCTCACTTCCATTTACTAACAGTTTCCACCTAAAAATTGTCTACCAAAAGTTTTACAAATTTTATCCTAATTCTCTCAGTAACCCTGTGAGGGAGGCACCATCTCCATTCTGCAGAAGAGAACACAGATTCACGGAGGTGGAGTGATTTGCCAAGGTCCTCTAGCTGGAGACTAGTAGAAGAGGGATTCTGATCCAGATGGGGCCACTTCAAGGACATTTTCTTCTCACTACACCCCTAGGTAGTTCTCATAACGAAAAAGAACCTGATGGAGTGAAACGGCATATATGTGAAGCTGCCAAGATTGTCCAAACTTTGGCATAGCTTGTTTGGTTTAAGTACATCAAAAGGTTTTTAAATTTTCCTTAAAAACAAACAGTGGCAAAAATGTTATTTAATGAATAAAATGAAGGCTATTACTCCAAAGACAAGGAATCTGAATGACAATGTCAAGTAGAAATATGTTATACTAATTTTTTTTCTAAGTGACAAACTTTCCACAGAGACCCTAACGGAGCCATGTGTAGTTATGGAAATCCACACCCGAAGACTGATAAGTTTTTTAACTTACTTTTAAATTGAGGTGTAATTTAAATATGGAAAGTCCACTAATTGTAAATGTACAGCTCAATAAAATTTTACATACGAATAAACCTATGTAGACACCACCCAGTTGAAGATACAAAGCATTTCAAATACCCCAGAAAATTCCTTCGTGGTCCCTCCCAGATCATCTCTCTCAAAAGTAACTAGTATTCTGAGATTTGCTTCTTTTGCTTAACATTATGTTTGCAAAATTCACTCATATTATTGCATGTAGCAGTTTATTATTTTTCATTGCTGTATAATATTTTATTGTATGAATCTACCACAAGTAATTTACCCATCTACTGTTGATAGATTTTTGGATTGTTCCTTTTTTTTTGGCATTTCTGCTATGACCATTCTTGTACATGACTTAATTTTTCTTTTTTTTTGGCTGGGCCGTGCAGCTTACGGGATTTTAGTTCCCTGACCAGGGATTGAACCCGGGCCCGGCAGTGAAAGTGCCGAATCCTAACCACTGGACTGCCAGGGAATTCTCATGACTTAATTTTTAAAATCAATTTAACATTCAGCTGTTTTTTAATCTTTATTTTCATTGAAATTCGGAAAGCTTTCTACAGACAATAATTTCATAAGGAGGATTTTTCTATTGAGTCAACTCTTTGATGTTTGCAACTGTCTATATTTCTTTTGTGTCTAAAATAGAAGGAACATTTTGTTGCGTCTTTAAAAAATTGAAAAATTTTAGAATCACGAAGCCTAAAATAAGTTGAATAGTAGGTAGCATTCTTTAAGAAACACCATTGAGGTCATCTGTTCTCAGGAACTGTTTAATGTGACTGTCTAAAGCATTATTTTAAAAGTTATTTTTAAACCTTTGATAAGATTTGGAGAGAATTCAAGCTGTGGGTGGATGTCCCACTGTGAAGGCAATCATATGAGAAGGCTGTCCAGGGCTTGAGGGAATTATTTTGGAAAACTTTAAGAACTTGAATGCCTTCATCCTTGTCATATGCTTCGATGTGTTTACTATTTGAAGTGTTAGAAAAAATTTGCTTCCATCTTAGAAGAGTTGTTTTTAATTTCAAGGCCATGCAAGTTCTAATGCTCTCTGGGGTATATACTTGGGCATAACAAGATAAAGGGGTGACAGGGAGTTAATCATAAGTAGCTCCAACCTATACCTGGTTTCTTCCTAATTCATTTATCACCCTCAGACCCGGAATCTCCCTTGGGATACAGCCTCCAGCAGGGCTCATACTTTGGAATGGCACTGGAGCCTGTTGGGAGAAACTGAGGTGGGCCAGGCCTGGGGTTGCTGGTGGGCAGGAGAATGCTGTGTGGTCTGCTGCATGTTCTTAATGATAAAAGCTAAAACCTACTATGTGCTAGGCACTTTAATTCACAACAGTTCCATTACTCTTTTATAGAAGTAACTAAACAGGCTTTAGAGAGTTAATATGTGTAAGAGCGTATTGCTAGGAAGTAGTAGAGTTGGGACTGGAAGCCAGGTTGCCTGGCTGTAGAATCTGGGCTCTTGATCGATGCACTGGTATAACCCCTGCTGCCTTGCTGTCTGGCACACAGGAGACTAGCGGTCTCCTTTATCTCCAACTGAGGAAGGGGCTTTGCCTGGAGCCACAGTCAAAAACACAAACATCAGTAAGGGCCAGGTAAGTAATGAAAGTGAGAGAAGTGGAATAGGTAAGATGATAAGGAGAGTAAGAACAAACATTTATTGTTTCCACTGTGTGCCAGGCACCACTCTAAGTGTTTTACATGTTTTAACTCTCTTAATCCCCAAAACAATCTAATGAGATAGACACTATTATTACACCCATTTTACATGAGAGGAAGCTAATGGTCAGAGAAGAGCAAGCATGTGTTCAAGGTCACATATCCAGGAGAACCCTGGGAGTCTGGCTGGTAACCCACACTCTTATCCCTGTGCTGTATGGCCATGGGTGCCTGGAAGGGCGTGACAGTGGGCACTGGAGGGGGCTTGTCTCCAGCAAAGTGGGGAACTGCTACTCAGCTCCAGATGACTGCCCTGCAGAAATTCATGCCCACTGGTAGTATGGAACTTCACATGAAATCTTTCAATTTTTTAAAGTTAGCAGTTAAGAACAAGATACCCTAGCAGGCCAAACAATACAAGGCTGTGGGCTGAATCTGGCCCGCAGGCTTCGAGTCTGTGATCTAGTTACTGCGAGCTTGAGTTGTCATGGCAGGAAAGGATACTTGAGCCCAGTAGCATCCACGTACTGCCTTCTGAGCATAGCTCAAAGCTGCGCTGACAGCAAGGCCTGTGTTGTGAGAGCTGAGAAGTGCCCCGACTCCCAGCTGAAGGCCTTTGTGAGTGGATGCCAGTTGCCACATCACTGGCTGTCCATATCTTAAAATACTGGCACCAGGAAGCAGTAGTTTCATTTCTGCAGGATATTTAGATTACAAACTAATGTTTTTCATCTGGTGTGCAAACATTTAGCACAAGTTTATCAGTTTGGGGTATTATATTACCTTTCTAATTCTGCTGTCTTAAAGTAGACCTGAGATAATCTTGCCTGTGCTCTAAAATGCTTGCATCACAGTTTTGTAAGTTGAAGTACTTATGGTTTTTGACTCTAGCTCTAGGTTAGGCCCTCCCTCAATTGGAGGTAAATGAAACAGCTAGTCTCCTCTGTGCCAGAGAGCGGGTCAGCGGTCCCTGTATAGTTTTGGGGAAATTCAGACTTTCATAGTGTATGCAATAAAGTATCAAAAGCCCATTTATCCATATAAAAGCAATCTGTTAAACTAAATGTGATTGGATGCTTCCAAGAGCTTTTTCCCCCTTTTAATATTTGTTACTTGTTTACTTGCTACTTGTTTTGTCACTAGCCAGCATGTATAGGAGAGCTATACATTTTAAACAAAAAGCTTACTAGACAACAGTTTTGGAATTTTATTTCTTTTACTTAATTTTTCTCCCTTTGAATCCTTATTTTCATACTGGGCATGTACTCCGGGTTCTTAGAAAGAAAAATGTTTAAGGGTTGTATTAGTTTCTTGGAGCTGTCATAACAGAGTATCTGGGTGGCTTAAACAACAGCAATTTACTCTCTCACAGTTCTGGAGGTTAGAAGTCAAGCTGTCGGCAGGGCCGTGCTGGCTCTGAAGTCTCTGGGGAAGAATTCTTTCCTTGCCTCACTCCTTGGCTTGTCCCCATATCTCTCCAGTCTCTGCCCCCATCATCAAGTGGCCTGCTCCCCTGTGTGTTTCTGAATCCAAATTTCCCTCTCCTTATAAGGATGCCAGTCACTGGATTTAGGGCCCACCCTAATCCAGTATGACCTCATCTTAACTTGATTACATCTGCAAGGACCCTATTTCCAAATAAGGTCATATTCACAGGTTGCAGGTGGACATGAATTTTGGGGGGATGCTATTCAACCCAGTGCATGCATCCATTAGTAACTTGTACAGAAATAATCAGAATAGGCAGGGAACAAATTTTTCAGAATTAATAATTATATAAAACTTGGAATATAAGCCAACAGTCAGCTGGCAAGCTTGAGAGTTATATAATTTTACAGAACTTTACAGCATGTGTTTAGGATATTAGCCTCATTCCTTCTAACTTCTTCCTGCCTTTTCTACTCTCATTCTCTCCTTGGCCCTATTTTCTTCACTGACTTGTTAGGATTTCTCTTTTATCTGGTCATAGTCTTTGAATTATTATAAAATACCTGACGCTTCTCTGGAACAAAGAATGGAAGGAATAAATAAATAAATAAATAAAATAATAAAATAACCACCATTAATTTAATGGTAGTGTTGAGATATTGGCCTCCATTTGAGAACAAACTCATTATGAGAAGCTTTCTAACATGATAAAATGCCAGTGTAGATCTCAGAGTGATGTCTCTAATTGCCTAGACCTTTTTACATTAGGTATCTACATGAGTTATAACTCTTTTGTGAAGATAAAAAGGCTGCTGCAAGAAATAGCCCCAGTGCTGTAAGGGCTGTCAGACAGGAGGGCATCTCAAATGAGATTAATGATGTCTGCCTTAATATAAGAAGATTTAGCATAACCAAGATTATGGATTCTGCAGAAACCTGCCAGCACTCATTTATCTGGAATAAATACTATTTTTAATTAAAGTCCTAAGGTAGGTTATTCCTGAACTAATAAGATCTATAGCGATTACCTTTGCGAATTAATTTTCTTTCTTAATTCTCAGTCATTTTGATGATTATGGCTTATTCAGTCTTACTCATGGCAGTCAGCTTGTAGGACAAGCCGATTTCTAGCTAAAGGCACTAAATAACCCAGTATTTGTTTTTACATGGTCCTCTCATTTTCTAATTATATTTATCATTTAACCCAAATACTCTTATAGATCTGTCTGTCCAACTGAGCTGTATATGGCAAGTCGGCTTTATGAAATAAGATCACTCACAAGAGCATAAAGCTTCAATCAAAGTGAAATGGTAGGGAATATAAAATCAGAAAATTACAGCACTGCTATTTTTAACTATTTGTTTAATTGATTCTTGTTCTTTGCTAGGCACTGTACTTTTTGAGTGTTGTACACACATCAGCTCTAATCCACATACAAACTCTGCAAGATAGGAATTACTATTCCTGTTTACTAGATCATGGAACAGAGGCTTAGGTGGTTTAGGCTTAGGTTTAACTCTATAGCTCATTTCATACCACCATGCCATGCAGTCTCTGCCAACAGTGGCAATCATCCAGCTTTCAGCAGACCTCCATATAAACATCAGTGTTTATCAGTATGTAGTTCAACCAGGTTTTCAGTGACTCAATAGGGTTGGTTACTCTTGCGGTGTAACAAACCACCTCAAAACTTTGTGGTATGGAGGTGCCATTTTATTACATTCATAGATGCTGTGGGTAAGGAATTTAGACTGGGAAATGAAGATGGCTTATCTGAAGGGCCTCAGCTAGGGGGACTGTGGCTGCAGGAGTCTGCACTCACATACTGGTTGTTGGATGGAACCTCAGCTGGAACCGTCAGCCAGGACTCTCCATATTGCCTGGGTTTTCTCACAACACGGCAGCCCTTGAGTAATTGGCATCTTGTATGACAGCTCAGGGTTCTGGGGTGAATATCCCAGGAGAATTAGGCATAAGCCTTTCCTGAACTAGTCTTGGAAGTTATGCTGTGTCACTTCTGTTGTGTTCTGTTGGTTAAAAGCAAGTCACCAAGATTGACCCAGATTCAAGGAAGGGGATATAGACCCCTCCCCGCCCCCTCAATGGGAGAAGTGTCAAAGAATTTGCAGACATGTTTTAAAGCCATCACAGTGGGTAATAAATACTTAACTACATATTGTTACCTGTGGCTTACATGTTAGAGTTGAGGTTCTCATCTATCTCCCTGCCCCTTCCGGACGGCTCACCTGGTTGCCAGAAATATAAGCAAGGGCACGCTCCAGGCAAATGCACCTCTATTACTAGCTGGGACTCCTGCCCCTAATTTCTAGCTGATCCACGACTTTGATACATTGGCTGGGGAAGAGTTGAAGCACTGGGAGCCTCCTTTTCAACCTTTCTTCCTAAGACAGAGAGAATCAGACTATGCCTCTCGTTTACCTTAGATGGTTTTGCTTGGCTTTTTGGGAGTGAGAGCAGGCTGAAAAAATTCATATTTATTGCTTCACTCATATGAGATCACACACCTGGTTAATTCAATTTTTTAGTAAGTTAAAATATTTGTTGACAGGAAGATCCTGCTGGTGGAGACAGAAATCATTGATCAAAGGTTGGCTGGTGAATGTAGAATGAGAATTGAATTGAGCATTTTCCATGTGCTTACAATATAAGATGAATGAAAGGTTCTTTTTTTCCCTTAAAGGAGAAAAAGTTGAATAGACATGGCAACTACTTAAATGGAAAAGGAGGTGATTAGGCACATGAGTTAAACGGATGATTTGGTGCCTCCTTTCCCCTGGGCCCTCACCTCAAGACATCATACCATTTTGACATGGAGTCAAGCTGAAACATTCATGCCAGACCTCTCTAAATGGGATACATTCAGGCTCCGAGAACTACTCTTAACCGATGAGTACTGGCCTGGAATAGAGAACTGAGGAGCAATGGTGATTAGGAATTCTCAGGGTCGAAATGCCACTCACTCACTGTACATAAAGCTACTGCTGTCACAGCTTACTGTAACTTTATGAAAAGGATGCTTACTGTAACTTTATGAAAAGGATGCTTGTCCTTTATGTCTGTACATAAAGCTACTGCTGTCACAGCTTACTGTAACTTCATGAAAAGGATGCTTGTCAAGCGGCCTTTGGAAAGCTGGAAACGGGAGTATGCCACCCAGCAGCATTTGATGGAACTATTTTCTGAATTAGCAAAAATTTGGATGGGCAGATGTGCTGTGTAGTCAGGTTTCTTTAGGGTCTTCTATTTTTTTTTTTTTTTTTTTTTTTTTTTTTTTTTCTGTATGCGGACCTCTCACTGCTGTGGCCTCTCCCGTTGCGGAGCACAGACTCCAGACGCGCAGGCTCCAGACGCGCAGGCTCAGCGGCCATGGCTCACGGGCCCAGCCGCTCCGCGGCA
>NW_006780658.1:323162-358657 GCF_000442215.2 Lipotes vexillifer | reverse complement strand
CGCGGGCCTCTCACTGCTGTGGCCTCTCCCGTTGCGGAGCACAGGTTCTGGATGTGCAGGCTCAGCGGCCATGGCTCACGGGCCTAGCCGCTCCGCGGCATGTGGGATCTTCCCGGACCGGGGCACGAACCCGTGTCCCCTGCATCGGCAGGCGGACTCTCAACCACTGCACCACCAGGGAAGCCCAGGATCTTCTATATTTTTAAAGGAAATAGTAAGATTCATAATTATCAGGCTATTTTCTGCTCTGACAAGCTGAAATACATTTCCTAATCTCTCTTGCAACAGGAGAGTAGTCAGGTGACTAAGTTCTAGGGGATGACACACAAACTTCCAAGTTTCCTTTAATTTTAACTTCTGAGTCTTCTTAAGAGAAAAGGAGTAAGTACATCCTTCACGCTGCCCAGAATGTGGGCAGTGGGATGTAAGTATGATGGCTAGAGCCAGACTGAATCACATGGCAGAAGGCACCTACCTAATGAGGATGTTAGAGCAAGAGCCAGGGTTCCTCACATGTGAAGCCACCATACCTGCCTTTAAATGTCTTTCATTTGAGAGAGAAATAAACGTTTTTCTTACTTAAGCCACTGTTTGTTGTTACTGTTGTCATTGTTTACGAAGCCAAAACTAATTGCTATAATTAATCCTAATTGATACACGGCCCTTGCAGATAATTTTATCTGCTATGGTCCCAGCAGGAAACAAATGACATACTCAAAAGAGTTTAACGAAGGCAATATATACAGAGATGTGAGCAGGGTTAAGGAAGCCAATCAGGGACTATCAGCTACCGGAAACTGCCCCAGCCTCCAGGTCAGAAGGCAGGAGGAGGGAGCTGTTACTATAACATGGTGGGAACTGTATCCTTCAGAGAGGGGCTAGCCACACTTAGGAAAGCAACCGCAACTGAAACAGCAGGGGTACAGAGACCCAATTCTCTCTCCTCCTTCCTGTGATTTCCTGCTAGTGCCTGCTATTGGCTGAACCCAACCAGAAGCCAGAGGGCAAGGGAAACTGCGTGATATAGTCTGTAAAGGTCAGCCTCCTGGGACACTGCAGAGAACAAGAGGCTGAAGAATGATTCTGACGGACGATGGCGAGAACTAGCTATATATAATGTCCTCTCATTATAAAATGATTTTTTAGTTCTTGAGTGATTTGAAGATAATCTTAATTTGCATGAAATCATCCAATTTGAAAGTTAACTTATTGTTGCTGTTATTTACTAGTTAAAATGTGAAAGGTACATACCCTATGTCCTAGCGATTCCACTTTTAGGGATCTACGCAGCCATCAAAAACAATGAGGCACATAGATGTACTGCTCAGGAAAGTTATCTAAGGAATATGATCCGGGAAAAAAATTAATTGTAGACAAATCTGTTTTCATGGTCTGAAAAGAGAGGCCACGTGTCAATATCTCAACAAAGCTGTATTTGTTCAAGCAGAGGGAAAGGCTGGGGGGACTGTTAATAATGGTCACCAGAGGGGACAGACAACGCAGCAGCCGACTAAGAGGGACAGATAATGTTTACATTCAAAAACTGGTTCCATATGGATTACCTTCCTTTTTGTGTTTTGTTAGTATTTTTCAATGAGAAAAAAAAAAAAAAACCCAAATCACAAAATGTGAAAGATATCACTTAAGAAAAAGCTTAATTCTTGATATAACTCTCATTTTGTGTACACTTTTTCTAGCAAATGAGCAAATTTAATAAATTATATGTGGCCATTTGCTAGCTGGCATAAATTATATAATTTATAGAAAAAATATATAAATGAATATTGAGAAAGTTTTGAAGTACTTATCAGAAAGAGAATTAGTTTAGTAAAATGGTGGCCATTGATATTTAACTTACAAATTTCACATTTGAACTAGAATCCAATATTCAAATCCCCCATTGACATTTAAACATTATATTATTTTTTAAACTCCCAAAGCAAAAATACATTTCAAATCTATGCTGTCTTTGTTAGTGAAAAGACAGAGACTTTTGTCATCGATTGTGGTAAATTCTAAAATAGGTTTTTCAAAAAATAAGAACTCTTTGATGAGTTTTGTAACCCTTTCAAAGCTCTCTAAGGTCTGTGTAAATGCCTTTCAAAGGGATTTAGAAATTAATTGAACAATGCCTTTTGGGAATTATATTGCAGTTAGTATAGCAAGATAGACATATTTAGAAATTGGAACTTCAAATTAAGAATTCCAAACAGAAACTGAGTCTCTGATATTTTCTAGACTGTGTCGAATACTAACCTATTTACCAGTCACTTGTCACTTTCTCTTATTAATTGTAAAAAAAGTGAGTTAAAAGTCTCTGAGCACCTTTGCTGAAAACGGCCATGACCTTGGAAACACAAGTGTGCTTGTAGGGGAACAAATGTTAATGTGAAAATGGTTTACTTCCTGAAAGTTTAAGTGTTTTAGATGGAACAGCTATTACATAACACAGGGACTGGGCTGCTAATTATGCTCTATGGTAGGTATAAAAATTTTTTTGAAATGAACTATTTCATACATGGAGAAAGTATATTTATGGGAGATTATAATTTTGGATGACTTCTCATTTTCCCTGCATGTAGTAACACTGCGGCTGATTCAAATATAAAGCGTTCTGAAAAAAGTATTTTTTCAAACTATTAATAAATGAGTTATCTTATGAGTTATCTTCTCCAGGTCATTCAGATTTACTATGGCAGAAAGAGGAAGGAGAAAAGCTACAATGGGGCTATATAAATAATCCAGTTACAGAATGTGTTTAAAAAGTCTACCCAATCTTTAATATAGGCATTCAAACCACTGTGCTGGTATGTGGTAAACATTTATTTATTTCTCAATTATTTGTTTTCAATTCCATTTTAAGCTTATGATATTTTCATGGAACACGAACAGGTAGATAAACTGTAGTTACGGATTTTATTCAAGACATGGGATTTTAGCAGTTCAGTTTTTAAAAGATTATGAAGGAAGCCTGCACTATACTAGGTTTTGTACACTGGAATTTAAGCCGGAGTACCATGTTACAAGATGTGAAGAAGAGAGGGTCAGTTCAGTTCATCATTCTCTCCTAGCACTGCAGCAGGATCATTTTGCCATTCCTTCTCAAGACCTAAAAATAAAATGGTACATTGTTGAGTTTAAAGTGTTGTCTTACTATATTGGTAGACTTTACTTCTTTAAAACTGACCTATCATTTGCAAGAAGAGCAGTCACAGGAGCCAGTGGGTGGACCTTGAATGACCACATCTACATCACTTAAAACATTATTTATATAATATAAAAATTGGCCCAGAAAGAAAGTCTGGGCAAGTGAAGACTAGTAAGATCCTTGCTTAAACTCTAGCCCCACTGTTGTTAGTCGCTAATGTAATAGACAAGGCCGGTGGTACTCTGTATCCCCCAGGAATTCCAAAGGCCTTTGTCAGCTCAGAGACGTGTGGCGATACAAATCACAGAAACCAAACTAATCTGATCACAAAACTCATCTATTTTTTTATTTAGTATTTTTAAATAGATTTTTTTAATTGTGGTAAAATATACACAGTTACCACCTCAACCATTTTTAGGTGTACAGTTCAGTGGTATTAAACATAGTCATGCCGTTGTACAACCATCACCACCATCCATCCCCATAATTCTTTTCATCTTATAAAACTGAAACTCTATTCCCATTAAACAATAAACCCATTTCTCCTCACCCCAGGCCCTGGCATCCACCTTTATACTTTCCGCCTTTATGATTTTAATTACTCTAAGTACCTCTTCTACGTAAATCATATAGCGTTTGTCTTTTTGTGACTGGATTATTTCACTTTGCATAATGTCCTCAAGGTTCATACATGTTCCTTCCTCTTTAAGGCGGAGTAATATTCCACTGTGTGTGTGTATATACACACACACACACACACACACACACACACACACACACACTACATTTTACTTCATCCATCCATGGACACTTGAGTTGCTTCCCTGTTTTGGCTATTATGAATAATGTTGCTATGAACATGGGTGTACAAATACCTTTTTAAGACCATGCTTTCAATTCTTTTGGGTACATACCTAGACACCTATTTGTTTTTGCACTGGCTCCAAATAGCTTGAGCTACTTAGTCATACTGCTAAACAGACTGCCCATTTAAGATGAGCAAATTCATTTTTCCTTCATTGACAAATATTTATTGAGAGACTTCTTGTGTCAGGCATGGGCTAGATTCTGGGGATACAGTAATAGCAAAAATAACTTGAAAATACATGATGACAGAGCATTTTCTTTGATTTGGGGAAAAAACCCCACCAAATAGAATATAATGATCAACATCCATCTCTATGAAAAAAGGTGAAGATGATTAGAGAATTCACAAAGAGTTCTTTCTTATCTTCATTTTTATCCTTGTTCTTCTGTAAAGACTCAGATATTTTCTTATCAAGACGACTCGCTTTTCCATTATTCCATAAAGGAGCTCCAAAGAGTAATAAGTAGGGCTTACATTTAAAGGATGGCATTTAAACATTTTCTGAATAATTCAAGCACTGTATCCATTGAGTAATGGCCAGGAGCTGGTTCAAGACCTCTTCCGTCATACTCATGAGGAATTTGGGGGTAGGAAAAGTGGGGGAAGGAAGGAGTAACATGGGTGTAAGAATTCCAGATCAATTCATCCACAGTTTAGTGACCAAAAATGTCCCGTGTCTTGTTTCATTTCTAGCTTTTGTCACTATCTTAGTCACTCACTTGATACCAAGATTTTCACTTGATACCCAAATCAAAGGAAAATTTGGAGACAGACCTAACCACAGGGAAATGAACTGTATCTTTTCATTCTAAAACAATGCTTTCTGTAATAGCACACAATGGAAAAACAAAGAGGATTAGGGAACACACAGTTGTCCCCACTGCTGTGCAAGGCCTTACTGGCAGATGCAATTCTTTCTTAGAAGTACTGAAAGTCTCCCTCAGCTACCATTACACGTCTCACTCAAGTCATCTTGGCTGACAAGTGGTGGTGATACAAAACTGATGATAGTGGCCAAATCAGCTTATTCAGCTGATTCTCCACCAAAAGGAAGAAATGATCAGAGAAAGCCAGAGGGCGACCATGATCCTATTAGGAGGGCAGGGCCACTTGGGTCTTTCACAAGAGGGTCTCTTCCTTGGGTTGGAAGTGCAACAGTTCCCAGACCCCTACAGCAGCTACCAGGAAGGTGGAAGTGGATAGCTGTGAGTTCCCGTGGCTCCAAAGGCTTTCTTAATTTTCTAACTTGCAGTAATCTCTCTCTTTTTTGCAACCATGCCCTCTCCTCTGCCACTAAGTATTATATCTCTTATGTCATATACACGTCTGGGCTTCATAACTAAGCCTCTTGAGGGCAGGATCCCCACTGGATTCACCCATGTATACCCAACTGCCCTTACTCTGCCTAGCACAAACTAGGTAGTCAAAAAAACGTTAATGAGTAAGTGGGTAAATCTGATGGAAGATGCCCTGAGATCCTTCCAGTAAGCAGATAGTAGGTCACTAACTGCAGAGCAATCAGAGTTTCTTGTGGTCTTGGCAGGGAGGGACATCAGAGAAATCTGGGGGCAAAGCTGGGGGTCTATTGGCCATGGCAGTTCAAGCACATACATAAGGAGTACACTGAAGTTGGAGTGTAGTTTTTCAAATAATTACCCATGCAACTATTTGTTCCATATTTCCGTTAAGATGGGCTACCATGCCAAAATGTTCCCTTGGCATAAACAGTACACTTTTTCTACCACGGGCTTTCTTTTGTGTTATTTTACTGAAAAATCAAAATAGGCAGTAGGCTATTAGCATCCTCATTTCACCTGCTGGGATGCTGAAGTGAAGCAGGTGAAAGACTCAGAGTGTTCTGTTCTCATATTCTTAGGTATCTGCCTCCTCGTAATTAGGGAGTGCCAGAAAAAAAAAAGTTCTTATTCCATTTTCCCTGAGAACGCACTTGTTCAGAAATGAAAACTTGTATTATTAGTACTCATCATTTTGTGTGAAGTCAATGTTTCAAAAAACACTCTGAGGTCTCATGTAAGTCCAAACTGTTGCCACTAATCAACTGACATGAAAGGGACTGTTCTGTTTTATAGAGTCATTATATTAGGATATTAAAGAAGGCCCGCATGGATCGCCTACCTTGAGTTTGGTGATATGTTTGATAGTGGTCTATGAAGTCTTTCTCATTAAATTTGATTTGACTTATGTGGTAATATTGTAGTCTTCAACAGGATGCAGGTAAACAAAGTTAATTAATATATTAAAATGAATCACATTGGAAATCAAGAAGAAGGGGAATAGTCACTGAGTTTAGCAGGGACTAAAGTTTAGTTAATTAAAAAAATAACTTGATTCTCTATCTCTATGAAAAATTTAGCTTTAAAATATAAATCTATTGCAGTTCAAGCATCAGTATTTGGGCTACTTGCCAAAGAGGAACTCTGGTGTGAAATATAATTAAAGAGGATCATAATATTTTCACTATGTTATAAATGAGGAACGTCAAGCATACTGAGGAGAAAATGCCTAGTCTAGCTTCTCTGGAGAATCACTAGTGGCCCAAATGACAACCCATATTCTTGCCTAGACCACTAAAATATAATTCCCCAAAGGGTGATAGTCCTTTTACTATTTATAAGTTATGTAATAAATGAAATATAAAATTATTCAGTACCAGTAATCCCTTTTAAAAATCACTAAAAATGTGTGCATGTTAAAAACCACACACACCTGAGTTCATACTGGGCACTTTTACTTATAGCTAAGGAAAAAAAACCCACTAGCATATATTTAGAATATGAAAACATGTTTGAATAAAAACAAGTATTTGGTCATCAGTCTATTTTCCATCCCTTTTGCAACTGATTTTATGTTCTTTATATTTTTCATTTTTAACAGGGATTACAACTTCAGTAGTTTCAGAAATATAAAAAGATGGCATCAAAATGTCCTATATATTGGTAATCTTAGCCCAAGAACTTTTCATGCTGATCTTGTGTTCTGGGCTACAGTCTTCATAGATACAAATTCGAGCAGAACAAAATAGAAAAAGGAAATAACTCATGTCAGCTGTTGAAGGCAGTTTGTAAGGCAGGCCTAAAAGTCCTTATTTCTGGCATGTTCAGTATGGAATGCATAGTTGATTTTCATTCAGCTACCAGAGAAAGGTATTCTACGATGACAGATAGCCTTATCAAAACTACAATTAGCTGGCTTCCTCTGCAGGGTATAGCAGTTGGTTAAGTAACACTGAAGTGAGAGCTCTTACCAGTTTTCTCAGAAACAATTCCCCATCATGAGTATTTGGCCAACTGCTTAGGTCTAGCATGACCTAATTTTTAAAAGAATGAGCTGAGACCTGCTAACATGTTTCAAAGGATCACCTAGTAAAAGCTGATCTCTAAGCAAATAAACCATCAGTTTATTTAATTTTCAAGTAGTTTTTTTTTACTAAATGTATTATTCCTCTAAGAGTAACATGGTTCATGCTGCTTAGGTTGTTTACAGTGCTTTTTGTTGTGCCTAAAATTTTTCAATAAGGCGAAATAAAAGATTCAAATATAGTTTTATAATACATGGAAGATAAAATCTCATATTTATAGCATATAGTTTGACTCTTCTATATGCATGACTAATCAAAATTGTGTCTTTAAATGGCAACTTGATATTTTTCAAATTGTACTCAGAAACACTACTGTGTACCATTTGCCTTAGTACCAATATTTTCAGGATTAGCTTTATTAACAGTATGACATTTTCATGCATTCTTAAACTTTACACTAGTTTTAACATTCACAATGTTTGATTAAGTTCAAATCAACAAATATTCAAGCCTACATGAGAAAAGAATGAAATGAGGTTACCTTTTTATATAATAAGCTAAATTATTTTTAAGAGTTAATACTGGGATTTAAAAACCTAAATTTCCAACGTTACTGTTAATTCAACCAGATGAACATAACTTTAGGCCACAGGACTGCCCATTAGCCTTTCTTGTCGGAGAGCAATTAATCTCTTGAACCACTTTTCTTCAGCAACAGCTTTCTCAATAAATAACTGAAATGAAAAAAGAAAAAAGAAGAAAAAATGTTATTGTCTGCCAATAACTTAGATTTGACCTTATAAATCACTTTTATAGAATACATCCTTCAGCACAAGATTTGGATACTATTTAACTCTTCATGACCTCTTAACTGAAGATCATCTGTTTGGAATAATGCTCAGAAAGTTTTAGAGTAAAAGGACTAACATCAAAATCATTGGTTAGCAATTTTACATCTCATTTTGTAAAGTCTATTTCCTACAATCTTTCTGAAGACACAGTGGTATGACACTAATTCACAGAAGACAGCACGACGTGGTGTTAATGACATGCTCACAGTCCATGAACCAACTGGAGCAGAGCCAGAATTAGATCTTTTAGTGCCAGAATAAAAATAAAACAAAACTTCTTTTTGCCCATTTTTCTTTCCCATAGAAAGAATCTCCTAGAAGTCAGGTAACATGAGTTGGTCCAAACCAGCTTCAAATACATGTAACAGCTCTAAAGGCTGGGGGTGAGCTGCCTATTTTTAGCAAATAGGAACATATGAATCCATTTCCTCCCATGGTCTTCTTGTCACCAGCCCAAAAGGACAAGAGTTTGAATTAACTTCAGTCAACTAGACTTAAACTGACATTCTTAAGGTTTAAGGATCTTACATTTGGATGGGCCAGAGAATTGTCATCTTGGTACTTGATAGCAGTAGGGATGCTGCTAGGGTCTATTTCTTTTTCATTACTCGGTGGGTCAGCCACTACTGATGCTGGTCCTGATGTTGCAGCTGCATGCTTCACTTCACTAGGTTCCACTGACTGAAACACAAAACACATGCTATTAATTGGATAACAATATACAATTAAAATGTTGCTTTAATAATATTTCTGATTTTGAATAATAGCTGCTCAGTTGGCCTCCTTTGAGATGATACTAACCACAAAATGGCCCTAGGTTACTGAATAAGAAACAACTATTCCTAAAGTAAGCAAACAAGTACAAAAACACTGTGAAAATGTTATTTCTTACAATCAGCATATTTTTCTTAAGAAGTTGGCACTTATGAGTCTATACTATTGCAAAAGTACATACATTTCACATATCTAAATTCCTACTTAGCCTTTTTTTTCTACCCCCATTGGTTCTACACATATAGTTTTTCCATTTCCATTTTGACTTTTTAACTTCTGAACATCCACTTCTCTGAATGAAGTGCAAAACAGAGGTCACTGGGGAAAACATCTAGAAAATGAAATATGCATGAATTAGTTAATCCTTTATTAGAGTAATTTATCTCAGAGTTGGAGATCCATCTATTTAACCAGTATTTACTAAGCACTACTAATTGCTAAGCACTGGGTACACGAGGGAGAATAAGAAGATATGTTCCTTGTTCAGGACATGGGTTTGAGCCCTGGTCGGGGAAGATCCCACATGCCACGGAGCAACTAAGCTTGTGGGCCACAAATACTGAGCCTGCGCTCTGAAGCCCGCGAGCCACAACTACTGAGCCCGCATGCCACAACTACTGAAGCCCGCGTACCTAGAACCCATGCTCTGCAAAAAGAGAGGCCACCACAGTGAGAAGCCTGCGCACCGCAACGAAGAGTAGCCCTTGCTCGCCGCAACTAGAGAAAGCCTGTGTGCAATGAAGACCCAATGCAACTAAAAATAAAATTAATTAATTAATTTTAAAAAAAAAGAAGATATGTTCCCTGTCCAAACTGGAGATTACATTTTGCTAATGGGATGACAGATCTCTAACAAATACCAAAATATATACATAATCACAAATTGTAACAAGTTACATAGAGCTGTTTAAAGAAATATTTGGTAAATTTGATTTGGCAGTTTTCTTCTTATATTTTGGAGCCAATATTTTTTTCCCCAGATCCCAAACATTTCTATGTCTCCAACATAGTGGTCATAGAAGACTCATAGCCCTAAGTGATATTACACTGACCCTTTATAAAACTGAAGACATGTAACAGTAAAGCCCAATATTCTGCACAGGGGAAAGTGGGAAGTATGTTAGTCCAGTGAAGTCCAGGACATAATTTTTTGGTACTCTATCTTGCCATGCAGGGAATGTAAGAGCATGCCATTCTGCATATCTAGACCATGCTTTGATAGGGTTCAGCTAGGAGACTGGCTGTCCATATGGAACTACCTCGAAAAATTGTGAAGTGCTGTTATTCTAGTTGCCAAGCATGTGGATTGCACATGTGCAGGTGGCAGAGATAACATTCTATTACAGAAACCAAGTAATCTCATTTTGTTTTTACCTACACAGTACATTAAAGTTTTCTTTGAAAAGTGCTTATATGCACAAGAGGTAAAGTTCTCAGGGGTTAGGATCAGAGTGTAGAAGTTATTATTTAATAATGGGTAATTTAAAAAACGTGTGAGGGAAACCATCAATTGCTTCTTTATTTAAGTGAGGAAAGCTGTTAGAGAAAATTTGACTATTAAAAAACCCTTAGCATGGCCACTATCAAACATCTGGCTTTGAGTAGCACTGCCACCTGGTGGTTCAGTTTGGAAAAACTTGTTTTAACACGTACTTAAAAGTATGAAAGAACAAATGACCATGCTGCTTAGAGTTATTTACCCTCTTTTTGAACATAGGCGGATATCTGCCAAATACAACAATTTTTGGATTGAATAAGTGGTAATATGCTTATTTGGGAGAGCAGTCTGAAAACAAGCTTGGTTCCTTAAGTTGATGATACAGCAGGAACTATCAGATCATCTTTCTACTCACACCAGAAAAATATGATTGCACAAAGTTAAACTAGTTAAATCAATATGTGTTGCAGGAGACAAACTGTCCAGCATGTCATTGGTAATAGTCACTTTTCTGGTAATAGTTCCCTAGCTAAATTAGTGGAATTAACACAGCTAAAGAATCTACCAACAGAAGGGGTCACTAGTTACAGAAAAGCCTTTTTCAGAGATATTACAAACTTTATACCAATGCATGTAGCACTGTCCAGGAGAGAAGGATGTTGAAACTTGGTTCATAATTTAGTCCTCAAGAGAGCTAGTCTTTGCTATGCAACAGGAATAGCCCATCACATCTGCCCATGACCTGGATGAAATGGTCCTCTAGATAATTTACCTCTTTTGCTAAGTCATCTCCTGATAAATAATTCATTTTCTTGGGCATCCTGAATCCTTACCTTATACTGTAGACACAGACATTTTAGAAACTGGAAAGGGATACCACTTTCTAAACTAATAAATTGGCCCTCTGTTTTATATTACAGTCCAGTGCGAATTTATTCTTTGTTGGCCCATCACTGCTCTTCTGATCGTTTTGAAACGCGATGACTAATGTAAGTCTAGTGTTGGATGGCTAATATTTTATACTGCTGTACATTCACCAAGGTAAATGCCATCTTCTGTGGCTTTTTAGCATATTCTTTATATTTCAACAGGGAATATGCATTGAGTTCACAATTATGAGAGAATGATTAGTTCTGGAGTTGGACAAATTTGGTTTGGCTGCTGCTTTCTATCATTTATTAGCAGTTTGACCATGGGTTATGAAATTTGCTGAACCTCAGCTATAATTAAGGGTTATTAGGATATTAGTTAAATTATAAATGTTAAATGTCTAGTATTAATGGTAGTCATCATTATTTTAGTTATTTTACATTAAATATATACAAAAGTGGGGCTATGATACAACACTGTTTTACATCATTTGCTTACTGCTTTAACATTTCCAAATGGCTGTGTTGAAACAAATTGGTTCAAAGCTTATGTCTATACATGAAACCAGAAAGTTACTGTGTAAAGTAATTTTTAATTTGCTTGGTCACCAAGCCTCAAATAAGGAGCATTTTAGGATCTATAGACCATAAAAAATTACATAAAACAGTCTCTGGCCCAACCAAAACAGGAATCCTTGTATCTACAATCCCTCTGAAGGAAGCCACAGACAAATACAGCCCTTGGTAGCAGCAGCAGGAAGAGGAGGAGTAGTGACAGCTTTCATTCCTTGAGCACTTACTATACGCCAGGCACTTGGTTAACTGTTTTATGTAAAGTATCTTGCTCATCCTTATAAAAACCTCTGTTACGGGTATTATCCCCATTTTAAGGGACGAGAGCCAAGGTTTAATGAGATTATTATGTAGTTTAAGGACATATGACTAGTAAATGGCAGAATCAAAGTGTGGTTCCAGATCTGAGTCTACATCTCATGCTTTTGACCACTGCTTCCTAATTGCTAAATGCAAGATTTATTGCAATTTGGTTTGAATTTTAGAGGAAAGAAACAAAAATGTTGGTAAAATATTTTAACTAAATGTATTTCTAAGGGGCTCAATTCACAGTGCTGGATTAACATTTCTAGGCTGCTTCTGCTTCTCTGTCATACTTATCCAACCAAGAACTAGCTAGTTCTAGGCTTTCCAGATTGATTTTGATTGATTTTATTTCTTTCTATGAATTACTGTTAAGGGGAACCTCTTTTTGAAAGATAGTTGAAACAGAAGGTGGGTTTCCCTCACACAGATTTATGAAGGTTGCTTACAAAATGAAGAGCCTCCTGTTCCATCCTAGACCTCTCAATCCTTAATGGTAGATTCTGAGTTGGAAGTACAAGAAAAGCTACATTGAAGTTGAGTAAATTCCAACTCAGCACTAAAAACTAAAGCAAACAAAAACTAAGTATTAAAATAATTAATAATGGTGGTCCCTTTGATGAGAGATGTAGGTGAAATTCCTTTAAACTGCTCCCAAGGGAAGCCCATTTAACTATATATAGGGTTTTGTTATAGATACGGGAAGAAGAGTTTTTCTCTTGGATTTAATCAGTTATCTTAAGATTAGTAACTATAAGAAATAATATTTTAAAACTTTTCTAGAGAATATAAACAAGGTAAAAAAATGACTAAGCTTGGAATTCAAATATATGGATATTATTACATTTAAAAAATCTTTAAGGTGCAACCAGATATCTAAAGAATTTCTGTGTTTCTCAGCAAGGGGTCTGTCTTACTGGTGAGCATGGAGACTCAGGGAAAGTAAGGGGCATATTAGAGAAATGTAAATGGGGTAAGGTTTATACTTCAGACAGTCTGAATGCCTATAGTAGTAGAAGTTTTCAAGCACCATACTTAGCTTACAGAATATACTTAGATATCAAATAATTTAGATGCTAGAGTATATAATTTTAAAACAAACATTTTATGGATCAAGAACCATGTTACATATTTGATAATCATTATATTTAACCCTCGGTTACTCTAAAAAGTAGGAATTATTAGCTCTATTTTATGAATTTGTAAACTGAGGCTTGGAAAGAGGTTGAGAGGTTTCCTCGAGATCATCAATCATGGTAGGAAGTGTGAAAGTTAAGATTCAAACTCAGATCTCCTTGAGTCCAAAGCCCATGCTCTTTCCACTATATTAAGCAGGCTTTAGATCAATTTCCTTACTCACTGCCAATTTTACTAGTTACTGGAAGAACTCTTAGTATCTTGGAGGAGAGGAATGGAATTAAAAATAAATTTACTATATTAATAATTAATACCAAATGGGAAAAAGTTGTTTAGAAGAAAACCTAGTGCATTAACATAGAGGAATAAATATTTCCACAGAAAGAAAATGCTAGGTTATCTTAAGTGTGTGCAGTGAGAACTGGGAAGTCAAGGTGAACTCCAGAAAACAAATACTATGCAAGTAAACTTCAAAACAAATTACAATTCTTTTAGGACTTCTTAATAAGTACGAGTAAGATATTTAATAAAATGGGCAACTATATTTGTGAATGTCCATTTCACAGCTCCTTTTTTCCAGGAGTTGTGGTGGCAAACTACAAAATATTCAAATGAAATCAGCAAAATAACAGGGCAAGGACCATGGATTAACCAAGGCTGTCTAGTGCATCCTGGCATCCGGCACATGATCAATTCATGTCCCCATGATGAATTATTTTAAAATACATATGGTAATTGAAAAGGTGTCCATCTCACTAATAACAAAAGAAATGCTAATGGAACAACAAAAGGTCAATTTTTACCTATTAGGTCAGTAAACATGAAAAAGTCTGATAAGACTTGGTGTTAACCAGGGTGTGAGAGACAGCCATCTCCCTGCATTTCGAGGTGGAATTTGAATCGATACAATATTTTGGGTGAATGACTTTGGGAACAGGTATGAAAATAAACAATATTAACCTTTAACAACTCCATTTTGAAAACTTTATCTAAGGTGATAATAATAGATATTCACAAACATGTATGCAATACCTCCAAACTTACAACTACTAAAATATCTATCAAAGAAAAAAAATTATGATACATTCATCAGTAGAATACTATACAGTCATTAATATATCTACAGATATAGAGTATTTTTGAATAAGTGATAGCTATACCATGTCTTCATTAGATGTATGATATTGAAGAATACATGTATTTCACAGTAGACAGCTTTTTCCAACTAAGGGAACACAAATTCCCAAAAGCAGCCCTGACAATGATTGAAAGAATACATGAAATATTCAACAGAAATAAAATGCCAATCAAAGCTCCTTTTATTAGAGTTGAATAAGTGATACCCATATGGGCAAAGAGTGTAAATATATGTTACTATTTGGGTAATAATTTTATTGTTAAAGTTCTTTTCTAACTTTTTTCTAGCAATGTCAATTCAAAAAGTAGATGTATACATTTGAAAAGAAAACTGTGTACGTTCATGAAATGTGTATTACTGTTATAGAACCGTATGTTGACATCTTCTACTTTGCCTTCTTGGTGAACTTTAAAATAAAAATGGCATCAGATACATTTTCAGTTTTTTTTAACAAGTTAAACTTGAACTGATTCTTACTGATTCATTCTCTCTCTCAGTAACATGCGGATACACTCACCCTACTTCATCTATTAGAAGAGGAAGCACTTACATTTAAGTAAAATCCATTAATAAAGCATCCCTTTAGTTGGAATCTAAAGGCTTATTCATAATGCCTGGATGAAAACTTACCTTTTTGACTTCTTTACTTGATCTGAATGTTTGCTGAACAAAAGAATCACTTTCAATGGCTTCAATTTCTTTGACTCTTTTTACTTGTTCTACCAGGGTGGCTTGGTCTAAAAAAGAGGGTATTGGTTTGTCAGCTTGTTATCAACACTATACCTAAGCAATGTTCTTTCTATGAAGTAATTTTGTGACTTAAGAAATTTAACTGGATGGAAAAAAAAAAGACATTATGGTTAAGTTATAATAGAAACTTTTTGCCCCCCCTGGAGACCCACAAAGATAACATTCCTATCCACTAAGACTCTCACCTAAAACCTAAAACATTGCTGAGAAGTTACTGCTAAAATGATCCAAGCTGATCTGTGCTAATCTGGAAGGAGGACTTTACATTTTTTTTCCAATTTTACTACGGAAATACATAAAAGGAAAAAGGAATAAGAGCACAATGAATCCATCTGCACCCATCACTCAGCTTCTGTAATCATTAATTTTCTGTTATTCTTATTTAGTCTATCCATGCCCACTTCAATTTTAGGGGGTGGACTTGGAGTATTTAAAAGTAAATCCCAGACATAATGTCATGTTACCCCTAAATATTTTTTTAGGCATCTCAGATAAGGGCTTAAAAAAACAAAACAAACTAGCAACATAACTACAATACCATCTTTAAACCCAATGTTATCAGCAATAATTCCTTAATATCATTTTATATAATCCATGTTTAATTTTCACTGATTGTCCAAGTGTTTTTTTATACAGTTGGTTTGTCTGAAACAGGATCCAAACAAGGTCCACACATTACACTTAGTTGTCAAGTATCTTAAATTCCTTTTAATCACTTACGGTCCACCATCCCTTCCTTTCATTGTCATTTATTTATTGAAGAAAATGGATCATTTAGCCTTTACAATTTTCTACATTCTGGATTTTGCTGATTTTATTCTCATGGTGTCATTTAACATGTTCTTCTATCCTTCATATTTTGTGTAAACCAGCAGTTAGATCTAGACAGGGATAAGATTCAGGTTCAATTTCTTTTGGTAAAGAATACATCACAGGTGGTGCTATGTAATTCCTATTACGTCATATCAGGATGTGCTTCTCCCACTTCTAATGATGTTAAGATTGATCAGTGTGTCCAAGGTGATGTCAGTCTGACCCTAGTTCTCCACCAACCTTTCACTTCATGGTTTTAGCAGATAATGTTTGTTGCTTAGCTCCATTATTTTATTAGACATTGCAAAATGGTCATTTTTTTAAATTCTATTATTTGTCCTGCATTTATTAGCTGTGATTCGAAGAACTTCCTTCATCGACTACTTTGTATCTGTGAAATATAGTCTAGAGGAAAAGGTAGAATAAATATTTAATTCTTTCCCTTAATTTATCAATTTTGGTCCAAAAATGACCATTATGAGCTCATGAATATTTATATATGTAATGTACTTCAGTCCACCGTAGTCATTTTCATATTTTGATTCTACCTTTGGGTAGTGGGAGCCTCTTGATGTTGGTCCCTGCATCCTTTTGATATGATCTCTTTTGTTAAAGTGTGATAAGATATCCCAGGTTCATCCTGTACAGTTCCTGTCTCAGACTTGAAATAGCCATTTCTCCAAAGGGCTTGGATTCCTTTTAGTGGGGAATGATACTTAAAGACAGTAACCTGAGCAGTAGGGGTGTTTGTTGTTACTGGATTGTCACCGCTTCTGAGCTTTTTCAGTGGGTGGGGTAGGAAATACATACTTTTAGAAAAGAAAATCGAATGTGAGTTATATTTGTATATCTCTTCTCTTATTCTAAGAATATTAGGCCTTAATGATGTGACCAAAAGTACTTAGTTGTTTTTCCTAATATGTGAGTTGAATATATATTAGTTTCAAAATAATAAGACAAATATTACTATTAACAAGATGAATTAATAGTTTAAAATTTCTTTATGGTTCTTTTTGTTTTTTTGCTTTTTTGCGGTACGTGGGCCTCTCACTGTTGTGGCCTCTCCCGTTGCGGAGCATGGGTTCCGGACGCGCAGGCTCAGCGGCCATGGCTCACAGGCCCAGCCGCTCCGTGGCATGTGGGATCTTCCCAGACCGGGGCACGAACCCGTGTCCCCTGCATCGGCAGGCGGACTCTCAACCACTGCGTCACCAGGAAAGCCCTATGGTTCTTTTTGATCTTAGGATTTATTCCACTGATGAATTGTCAAAACACTATACTCTAAAGTCACTTGAAATAATTCTCCATGTAATTATGCTACCAACTTGATATACAGTTAGGTTCATTTGTTTCAGTTTTTTTAAAAAAAATCTTGTTTTGCTCTACTGTTTTCATAATTAATATTTGTTTTTAATTGCATAAAACACTTACATGCTTTCAAAGTCAAAATTTAAACAACATCATTCAGAGAAGCCTAGGTTTCCTTTCCTATCTCATTCCCCCAATCCATAGGTAACCATTTTTTATGAGGTTTTGATTTTTATCCTTCCATTGCTTATTTCTGAAAATATAAGTATACATATTCTCTTCTTTCTTACACAAAATTAGCATACTATACATTCCTATGTATATTACTTCTCTCACTTTTAACACTATGTTTTCCAGTATAGAGACTTCCTCATTTTATGTTACAGCTATACAGTAACCTATTTTATGGTTTTATGATAGTTTTTTCCTACCAATGCCCTGTTGATGGTCATTTAAGTTGTTTCCAGTCCTTTGTTTTTACAATTAGTGCTTTAATAAATAGCCACAGGCATGTGTCATTTCATACTTTTGTATTTTTTTTTTCACATGCTAGCTGGGCAAGAAAAATGCAACATTATGGTTCACAACCTTACTGTTTAAACTCTTGGTCTAAGCTGAAACGAACACACACCTGAATTAGGAGCCACTGAATACTCAGCTAAGGCATCTAAAAATGCCGGGGTTTTAACCTGTATGAATAATAACTGAATTTATTTAAAAAAACTGTAATAACTGGTTTAACAAGGTACAGTTATTTGCATCAAAGTAATTTTTACATACTAAGTTGAAAAGGTTAAATGATATAGACAGTATGAAATCTGGTCTAACACATTCAATAAAAATTAACATTTTATGAAAAATCTCTGCTTCAATTTTTGGCCAATCACAAATTATAAGCATATAGTCTTATGCAAGTTCCAGTTTATTTAAGAGAAGGACAGTGCTTCTGAGATGTGTCCCTGACAGCTGTAACCAGTCTTTTCTCAGGTGAGAAATCCTGCGTGGAATGTTTGTAAGTAACAGCTGTCACAGCCAACACTCACATCTTTGGAAGAATATATTTTCCTATATAAAAAGCAAACACTGTCAGAGTGTCATGGAAGAGCAAATAGTTCCACATGCTTTAGAATAAAAGCTCCTTTTAATTATGCAATGTACTAACTGAGCATGTGAAATGAGAGAAGACTCTTTGCCCAGCTAACTTATTAACATGTGCGGTACCAGAGGATAATATTTTTACTAGTTACATATATAATGGCATTAATATAGCAGAGAAAAATCATAATGGATACCACTCCAAGTGATTCAACTTTAACTGGTCAACATGAAAACACATTTGTTTGTGTAGGTGTTAGTTTCACAATTATTTCACAATCATTAGTTCCCAACCAAAAACAATATTTCTGACTTCAGGATGATGTCTCATATGTATCAACTGTTTGACCCCTCGGATTTTTTCTCTAACATATTCCCTCATTTGGATTTACAAAGCACATCATTAGTATTAAATGTCAGAGGTGAGCTCACAAACAGTACTTGATGTCTAAAGCTTGCAGTGTTTGTAGCTTTAAATATGGGCATACAACCAGCTCCTAATACAAACAAAAGTGTTATCACAGAAGCTGGCCAAAGGGCCAGTATATTTAACAAAATAGCACTGGAGAAACTGTAAAGGAAGGAAGGAGAAAGATTAGAGGAAAAACAGAACATTATCTTTGTGTTTCTTTAAAGATCACTTCAGGACTAACAAAGTGACAGGGCAGATAGGGGAAAGCCTGTCTGCTTGACTTACAATATGAAAATAAACCAACATAGCTTTTACCTTTCAATGTGGGAACCATTTTACTGGTGATATTTAAATTAAAGAATGTGATATTTAAATTAAAGAGTAAGAGAGTGATATATAAATTAAATTTCTTTAACATCTTTATTGGAGTATAATTGCTTTACAATGCTGTGTTCATTTCTGCTGTATAACAAAGTGAATCAGCTATATGTATACATATATCCCCATATCCCCTCCCTCTTGCGTCTCCCTCCCACCCTCCCTATCCCACCCCTCTAGGTCATCACAAAGCACCGAACTGATCTCCCTGTGCTATGTGGCTGCTTCCCACTAGCTAACTATTTTACATTTGGTAGTATATGTATGTCAATGCTACTCTTTCACTTCGTCCCAGCTTACACTTCCCCCTCCCCGTGTCCTCAAGTCCATTCTCTATGTCTGCATCTTTATTCCTGTCCTGCCCCTAGGTTCATCAGAACCATTTTTCTTTTTTTTAGATTCCATATATATATGTTAGCATGCGGTATTTGTTTTTCTCTTTCTGACTTAACTTCACTCTATATGACAGACTCTAGGTCCATCCACCTCACTACAAATAACTCAATTTCATTTCTTTTCATGGATGAGTAATATTCCATTGAATGCATGTGCCACATCTTTATCCATTCATTTGTCAATGGACACTTAGGTTGCTTCCATGTCCTGGCTACTGTAAATAGTGCTGCAATGAACACTGTGGTACATGTCTCTTTTTGAATTATGGTTTTCTCAGGGTATATGCCCAGCAGTGGGATTGCTGGGTCATATGGTGGTTCTATTTTTAGTTTTTTAAGGATCCTCCATACTGCTCTCCATAGTGGCTGTATCAATTTACATTCCCACCAACAGTGCAAGAGGGTTCCCTTTTCTCCACACCCTCTCCAGCATTTATTGCTTGTAGATTATAAATTAAAATTTGAAAGATGCATGGGAGATTTCATTTTTAGCCTTATAAATAGCTCAGCTCCATGCTGTCTGAAAACAGGCATCAAAAATGTTTTAAACTGCTTCTTACTCAAAATTCTAAGATCAATGTCCACAAATCTATGTCTTAAGTATAACCCTGTCATTTTGGGAAGCAGAATAAAACACATCAATAATATATAGTAAATTGTTTTATTTTTTATTTTATTTTAAAAAGTATTTATTTATTTGTTTGTTTGTTTGTTTGGCTGCGCCTGGTCTTCGTTGTGGCACGCAGGATCTTCATTGCCACGTACAGGATCTTCATTGTGGCATGCGGGATCTTTTAGTTGTGGCAGGCAGGCTCTTAGTTGCGTCATGCGGGATCTAGTTCCCTGACCAGGGGTTGAACCTAGGCCCTCTGCACTGGGAGCGCAGAGTCTTAACCACCACTGCACCACCAGGGAAGTCCCTATAGTAAACTGTTTTACATTCAGGCTCTTAAGTTTAACATGCCAATTTGTCACTTAAAAATTCTGTACCAATTTTAAGACTGGGAAGAATGTGAATTAAAACTAGTTATTGTTTATATTTTTATTTTTTTTAAACATTTATTTATTTATTTGGTTGCGTCCGGTCTTAGTTGTGGCAGGCAGGCTTCTTAGTTGGGGCTTGCTGGCTCCTTAGTTGCGGCATGTGGGCTCCTCAGTTGTGGTATGCGAACTCTTAGTTGCGGCATGCATGTGGGATCTAGTTCCTTGACCAGGGATCAAACCAGCCCCCCTGCATTGGGAGCGCAGAGTCTTAACCACTGCACCAACAGGGAAGTCCCCTAAGTTATTGTTTATATGCTTGGCATGAATGCCTAGCATACAAAGTATCCTGTATTCATCAGCCATGAGGTAAAAATGAAAACAAGTGATAAAGTTACTGGGAGAATAAAAATTACAGGATGTTTCTGGGGTTTCCCTGGTGGTGCAGTGGTTAGGAATCCACCTGCTAGTGCAGGGGACACAGGTTCGAGACCTGGTCTAGGAGGATCCCACATGCCGTGGAGCAACTAAGCCCGTGTACCACAACTACTGAGCCTGTGCTCGAGAGCCACAACTACTGAAGCCCGCACACCTGGAGCCCGTGCTCCGCAAAAGGGGAAGACACCACAATGAGAAGCCCATGCACCACAATGAGAAGCCCATGCACTGCAGTGAAGAGTGGCCCCCACTCACCGCAACTAGGGAAAGCCCATGCGCAGCCAAAAATAAATTAATTAATTAAAAAAAAAATTACAGTATGTTTCTAAACATTAACATGGTAAACATGAAGTAAACATATCTATTTACACTTGATGCTTTTTGATAAACACATTATTGGTAAACAAAATGACTTTCATAGGTTGCTTGCAAGATGTCCGTAGAATAGTTCATATTTCATAATAAAAGAGAAAATAATGGAGTCAGAAAGCTAAGTCACTACAGACTAAGAAAGTCAATAACTCACTGCATGGACAATTATTTTGTTCTTTTTGTGATGAAAAATTAAGTCAAATATTTTATTAGTTACTGTTGATGTTATATTATAAAAATTAGGTTCACCTGCTACTTTGAGTTATATTTGACAATTTCACATGACACATTTACAGAATTTTCTGTTATCAAAAGGTACACAAATTTAAGATTAGTAGATAAAGATGACAAGGTCCAGTATAAACCTTTTATTTGAAAAGGCAAAATTTAAATATGTACACCATTTGCAGATTACCAACAAGCCAACCTCTCTAAACTGGCAGCAATGCTAGGCAGAGAACAGCAGATGGCACTATTACCCAAAATGTAATGGGCTAAGTGACAACATGAGTTTCATGAAAGGTACCTTACATATTAAAATCTCATCTCCAAATGACTACTTTTGAATATTAATAATTTATGAATTTCCCCAAAGTTAAAATGCATTTTATATTACAAAGAGTTTGGGTTGGTTGGCTTCATAGTTATTGAGTTACTTATGCTACTTTTCTCTCCCAAGGGGGAAAAGAATTTATATACTAATACTACTGCTACAAATACATGAATAATACAAGAGAAGATCTTATTTTCAGTTTAAATGGATTCAAATTTTAGTCAAGAATGGAAATATCTGCAAAATTCCCTTTTATGGTACAATATAGACACTGAAAACAAAGTCTTTGAAATATAAAGCACTTTCAAGTGCTTTGCAAGAATGAAAGAAAAAAAGCAAACAATAACAAACTGGCTATCCAATAAATAAGTAAATGGAGATGGCTGTTCAATAAAATCTGTAGACAAATAAAACATACCATAAAGCTCACTTGGAATTCTAAAGTTAAAGCAACTCCTCATGAACACAAATTTTAATGAAATATAGCCACTGCTTTCCCTTCAAAACAGTTCAAAACAGTGTATTTTAAATAAGTTTCTTTCATTAAAACATATAAAACATATATTAGAAATCCATCCAACCGTCACATTTTAAGGTTGTTCATAAATCTCATATCCCTGGGCACCAATTTCCAGAACTGATATCCACAAATAACGTGAAAGATGAGAAAACTTCTTAAGTAGAATGTGGCTTGTCTATCAGCCTTCTGGAAGCTTATGATAGAGTACCAAGTTATATATGTCAGTGAGGCTCCTGGAGTGTCTATAATAACAACCCCCCCCTTGGATGGGGTCCAAGACAGACTCATAACAAACTGCTTTCCATGTCAAATTAAGTAATAAGAATAAATTTAATGTGACTGAACCAGTGAAGAATTTCTGATAAACATTTTAATAAGTGAAAGTGAATTGAGCATCAGACTAGGTTTTATGAAAAACAAAATCCATACTGAAAATCCACACAAATTCCACCTCATTTAGTTCCTCTCACCTAGAATGCTCTTACCTTTTCTGAATCCTCCCTGTCACTTCCCTTGCCACCTCTGAGAAAAGGGGCCTTTTCTATAATTCATTTGGCTCTCAGCATATGTTAACTCCCACTGATATTAATTTCTTCATGAGCAAAAGCTTCATTTCCCCAGGCAGAGGGGACATACCCTTCTGTGTCAACTCCAGGAGTTAGTATAGTATACTCTATTATTTAGTAAGCAGTCAATAAACATTTGTTGAAAACTTAAAAATTAAGGGGCATTAAAATAACCATTAAAAAAACATTATGGGGGAGAAATGTCAAATTATAAAAGGTTTTGTAACTTTAAGAAATTAAATGTCTCTAAGTGGTTAGTTTTAACAGCTCTGGGTTCAGACTATCTGGATTGAACACTGTCTCTTCTATTTACTAGCTTTGTGACCTTGGGCAAGTGCGTTGTGGTGGTCTCAGTTCTCTCTGTGGCATGGGGATACTAGGTGAAACATCGTAGGATGGTTGAGAGGTTGCCTCCCTCCTTTCTTCCTTCCCTTTCTCTCTCCTTTCCTACTTCCAAATATTTGAGCACACTCAGGCATTGTTCTGCATACCAGGGTTTAGAGACAAGAGTTTCTTTCTTCCCTCATGGGGCTTATGTTTCAATGGAAGAAGCGAATAATAAACATGTAAATAAACAATATAATATCAAGGAAAATAGAGCAGGGTAGAGGGCTACAAAGGAGAAAGGGGGGCTTTCTCAGATGGGGTAACCAGGAAAGAACTCCTGACGTGGCGATTTCAGCAGAAAGAAGAATCATGTGAAGGAACAAGTCATGAAAATCTGGGAGATGACACTTGTGTTCAGCACAGGGCTGAGGAAGCATTAAGAACACTTAGTAACTGAGAGCTATTACTAGTAACAGGACTAGAGCGCTGATTTTGTAATTGTGCTAAGACACGGAAGTTGGCTAAAAAGTTGGTATATAAACCTCAATTTCTGGCCATACAGAATCCTAATGGATGTCTACAACCACACACTCCCTAAAATGGTAGTCATGTGGTAGAAATCATGTTTTAAAACAGACGTATATTTGATCATCAATATCTGGGATGCCTTTCTAGTGAGGAAGGTCATAGAGGCTAATTTTTCTTTTAAATGGTTGTTAAAAAGGCCAGATGAGCTGTTATGGTAGCAGAAGCGGTAATCACGGCAGTAACAGAATCTTACATTTATGGCACTGAGTGCTAAGCATTTCACATGGATTACCTCTTTTAACTATCATAACCATAAGAGATAGTACTATTATTATTTTCATTGTACAGATGAGAAACTGAGGCTAAGTAACTTGGCCAAGGTCACTAGGCTAGTTGGTGGTAGAAATGGGATCCAATCCCTGAATTGTGATCCAGTCATTATTTCCTAGTCAAATAAATTCTTTACCCACTCCTGCCAAGAAACGTGTATTTTTCTTCCTTCTTACCCATTTACTAGAATAATAAATGTTCTTGCTATTGTTCTTATTCTGCATTTTAATGCTTATACATTCAGTAAAATACAACGTAGCTTTATTTCTGGAGGAGATGCCATATATATTGTCTTGGTTTTCTGGTGTTATCTTGAGCTAGATTACAGATGTATACTTTCAGAATCTTTCATACTCGAATAAATTTTTAAAGAATTATATATGTCACATTCTGAAAACCTTTATTAATGAATAAAAGAAATAAAGTTTTTAAAATACCTATCATTCTTTCATTTAAGCCTGAAGACAACCTGAATGGTAAATCACTACTTTAGAGCTGTTCTTTATTTATTATGCATCAACTGTTGCTACAAAAAACTAGAATGGTTTCTGAGAATTTGGCTAAACAAACAACCACTATGCAGACAAACTACATAGACTATTGCCTTATGCTTCTCTCAAATGTAATAAACATGCGTAGTCAAATCTACTTTCAATAGTGGTAAGTAATAATTCCAACAAAGCTAAAGATACTGGAAGTCTTATTTTAAAAGGACAGAAGAAAGGAATATAATTTGAAGTATACTGGATTAACAGAGAATACAGACTCTGAAGTTGCTATTTGTTATCCATTTTAATTCCAGAATTCTTATTGACTCTTTAATTAAAATTCTGTAGATGGAAGAGTTTTATGTTTCTAAGGAACTTGAAGTGAATGCTGTCTGCCAGCCATCTCCAAACACCCCATAACCACACACAACTCGCCTGTCAGGAGAGCTAATGCAGACATCGCAGGGCACACCACATTTGTCACTGTGGCTAATATCAGAGACACGCAGCTCTTTTTTCTTAGCACACAAAAGCAAGATATGTAATTCAATGCTCAATTTACCCTTGTCTCACAGGAGATTTTTCCCCGCTAATTGATAGAAATTAAGCCATTAATCAAGCCACTAGCCATCATTCAAACCAGAGAAGATGAATACAAACTTTCATCATAACCACCTTCCCCATTTTAGTGTTCATTAGCATTAATTTTTAATGCAATTATGCTATTCTTTTACGCTGAGCTCATAAATTACTGCTCTTTTGTTGCTGGCTGGCCTTGTAAAATCCAAACTAATGTTTTGTACTCTGATCTTAAAGGCAATTACTAGGTTCTTCTATCTTTTATATCTTTGCATCCCCAATAACATATATATGTGTGTGTGTGTGTGTGTGTGTGTGTGTGTGTGTGTGTACACATATAAATACATACATACATATATATATATGTATATAACGAACATCCATGAACACCCAAATGCTATGCCTGTTGTTTTTTTAATGTCTCTATATAAAATCTGTGTGAACATATAAATGTAGTAAAATGTACCTAAAGTAAATACACACACATACCACATACATTACAAAATATAGACGTTAATATAAAAATAAGATCTCATATTCATACTGTATTTTGGGTTTAATATAAAGATATTCTTACAGTTTCTCATGATTAAAAAGTACTGCATCATTGTAGTAAAGTTATATTTTTATAACAAATTAGAGAAAATAAGAATATTAATAGTGACTAATATACACACTTGTAAGGGTCAAAAAACTACTAAAAACAGAAAGAATAACTACAAAATATCAAAATCCCTTAGTTCTTTATCTAGGGTTATTGTTTTATGTTTAAATCCTTATTTTAAAAAACTTGTGTTGAAACCTGAAAATTAATGAGACGAAAATGAAGAGTAATGGAAGATCAGAAGAACCATTTACCCAAAAGTGTGTTTATAAGTGCATATAATAACTCCATAGCCTTATATTTTGCAAAGTGAATGCATCAGTTTATTAGAGGATGACAGTAAAATAAGACAAATTTTCCATAAATCAATACTGAAGCCAGAGACAGCGTATCCACTCAGTCCTCCATCCGAGAGAAAGTGGAAAGATGTACCCTCCTTATAGTCCCCCAAAAGCATTGGTTATGCTTACTCCTAGGTGCAGAGGAGATAAAAAAAAAAAAATCTGCAACTCTCTTCTTTGTATAACCCCAGTAATGCTTTTTCCTTTGTTCGCAAGTTGTTACGTTCTGGCCACCCACTAGCTAGAGAAAGGGTGCATATGTGGCATAAAGATTAATGAAATAAAACTTACTGGGAAGAACGGGAGAAAATATTTGCAAACAAAGCAACTGACAAAGGATTAATCTCCAAAATATACAAGCAGCACATGCAGCTCAATATCAAAAAAACAAATAACCCAATCCAAAAATGGGCAGAGACCTAAATAGACATTTCTCCAAAGAAGATACACAGATTGCCAACAAACACATGAAAGGATGCTCAACATCACTAATCATTAGAGAAATGCAAATCAAAACTACAATGAGGTGTCACCTCACACCAGTTAGAATGGCCATCATCAAAAAATCTACAAACAATAAGTGCTGGAGAGGGTGTGGAGAAAAGGGGACCCTCTTGCACTGTTGGTGGGAATGTAAATTGATACAGCCACTATGGAGAGCAGTATGGAGGGTCCTTAAAAAACTAAAAATAGAACTACCATATGACCCAGCAATCCCACTATTGGGCATATACCCTGAGAAAATCATAATTCAAAAAGAGTCATGTACCACAGTGTTCATTGCAGCTCTATTTACAATAGCCAGGGCATGGAAGCAAACTGTCTCCATTGACAGATGAATGGATAAAGAAGATGTGGCACATATATACAATGGAATATTACTCAGCCATAAAAAGAAGCGAAATTGAGTTATTTGTAGTGAGGTGGATGGACTTAGAGTCTGTCATATAGAGTGAAGTTAAGTCAGAAAGAGAAAAACTAATACCGTATGCTAACACATATATATAGAATTAAAAAAAAAAAAAGAAAAAATGGTTCTGAAGAACCTAGGGGTAGGACAGGAATAAAGATGCAGATGTACAGAATGGACTTGAGGACGCCGGGAGGGGGAAGGGTAAGCTGGGATGAAGTGAAAGAGTGGCATGGACATATATACACTACCAAATGTAAAACAGATAGCTAGTGGGAAGCAGCCACATAGCACAGGGAGATCAGTTCGGTGCTTTGTGACCAACTAGAGGGGTGGGATAGGGAGGGTGGGAGGGAGATGCAAGAGGGAGGAGATATGGGGATACATGTATATATATAGCTGATTCACTTTGTTACAAAGCAGAAACGAATACACCATTAGAAAGCAATTATACTCCAATAGAGATGTTAAAAATAAATAAATAAAAATAAAATATAAATTCTATATATACACACAAATACATACACACATAAACACTTCCAGGCCTGCTTGAATTCACTTAATAATCACAAAATGGATATCATAATATCAGCACTAAAAATAAACCTTTGAAAATGAAACCACTGCAAATCCACAATTAATTTAAAACATTTCAAGAAGAGTTTTTACAGGCTGACTCAGGGCTTGATCCTGGCAGCCAGATGGATATAGGAGGTCAATAATCCAGAAGCAATGAGACAGTGATTAGCCAGACAGTAAAACAAGTACCCGGAAGCAATTACTGTCTAACACATCAGAAAGCCATTTTACTAAAATAGGTAGAAAATGGATTTAAAAGATAAATTTCAATGTCTCCCTGCTGTCTTTCTAAAAATCTTGTTTAGTAAACACATTCGTAAAGCCAGTTACTACCTTAAATGATAATTATTCACAGCAAAAAGTCTTTGTTCAGAAGTGATGACTGACTGGAAGCTTCCTTGTAAAACAAGTTTACTTGTTCCTTCATATGCTGACTGCAAGGGAGAATATATTTATTTCTCTGTGACTGTCCAGTCAGAGATACTGCAAAGCTTTAAGCTCTAAGAGAATCGGATCTGGTCCAAAAGGTTATCAACCACCCTGAAATTTTGCTATAAAGTAGCAATGTGCCAAAGAGCGTGAATGATGTTTGAAAGTCTAACAAGAAAAGTGTTGGGGTCATACTAAGCATTCACAAAGACTCTAGTAGGTATTTGTTGAATGATGAGCTGAACACAGGCTACTATTGCTAAAGAATGTGGCATTCCTTTATTGGGGAGGGAAGCTCCTTGAAGACTCCCTCTCTCTCTTTGGAAAATGGTAGATACTTATTTATTGCTCTCAAGAATTTCTACAGAGTACTTAAAAGCTAGCTTTTTTTTTTTTTTTTTTTTTTTTTTTTTTTTTTTTTTTTTTTTTTTTTTTTTTTTTTTTTTTTTTTTTCTTGGCGATACGCAGGCCTCTCACTGTTGTGGCCTCTCCCGTTGTGGAGCACAGGCTCCAGACGCGCAGGCCTAGCGCCCATGGCTCACGGGCCTAGCCGCTCCGCAGCATGTGGGATCTTCCCGGACTGTGGCAAGAACCCGTGTCCCCTGCATCCACTGCGCCACCAGGGAAGCCCCATAAAAGCTAGCTTTTCATTGTCCTGGAAACTACTAAGTGATGACATTTATAGGAGCAGAATTCTATTTCTATTTCTTTCCTGACCCATTACTCAACAGAGGTGACAACTCCCTTATTCTTGAAACTTTTTTATTTGGGTTCCATGACACCTTACACTCCAGGTTTTCTTTCTCCCCACTGGTCACAATTCCTCATTTTCCTATACAGGTCCCTCTAAATGTTAGGGTGCCCCAGTGCTCAGACTGGGCCCATTTTTCTTCTCTATCTTTTTTTCTCTCTCTAGGTGACCCATAGCTCTAAATACCATCTATATGCTTATGACCCTCAAATTTTTAGGTCCTAACATCATTACCAAACTCCAGACCTTGATTTTTCTCTCTTACCCCCTAAATTTAAACTATCCCTTTCCATTAGCTCCTGTCTCTTTTAGAATAAAATTCAAACTCCATACTCTTAGTGACAAAATCCTACATAATCTGGATCCTGCTAAACTCTTTTTTTTTTTTTTTTTTTGGTACGCGGGCCTCTCACTGTTGTGGCCTCTCCTGTTGCGGAGCACAGGCTCCGGACGCGCAGGCTCAGTGGCCATGGCTCACGGGCCCAGCTGCTCCATGGCATGTGGGATCTTCACGGACCAGGGCACAAACCTGTGTCCCCTGCATCGGCAGACAGACTCTCAACCACTGTGCCACCAGGGAAGCCCCCTGCTAAACTCTTCAACCAAATCTCTAACGCTTGTCCTAGCCACACTGGCCTTCTTAAGCATTCTTTTTTTTTTTTTTTTGGCGATATGTGGGCCTCTCACTGTCGTGGCCTTTCCCGTTGCCGGACGCGCAAGCTCAGCGGCCATGGCTCACGGGCCCAGCCGCTCCGCGGCATGTGGGATCCTCCCGGACCGGGGCACGAACCCGTGTCCCCTGCATCGGCAGGCGGACTCTCAACCACTGCGCCACCAGGGAGGCCCCCCTTCTTAAGCATTCTAAACTTGCTTCCCCCTTAGGATCTTTAGAGAAGCTGTTCCCTCCACCTAGAATGATCTCTGCATGGCAAGTTGCTTTTTGTTCAGATTTAGTTTAAATGCCAGCTCAAGGAGGCCTTCCCATAGCACTCAGTCTAAAGTAGCCAATGGTCATTCTCTAGCACATCAAGAGAGTGTAGAGAAACCAGTTAATTGTGAGGCTATTACAGGGATCTAGGCAAGAGATGATGACTACGCAGATCAGGGGTGACATAAGATGGGGACATATTTTAAATAAAGAATAGACACTAATTTTGTACAGAGTGAGGCAAAGAGAAGAATCAAGCTGATTTTTAAGTTTCTGGATCAAGTAACTAGATAAACAGTAGTGCTATTTACTAAGACAAAGAAGACTTGGGCATGGAATTAAGAGTTCAATTTTAAAGATGATGACTTTGAGATGCTTGTAGGTTTTAAAAAGAAGTCTCTAAGTCTGGAGTTCAAAAGAGAAAGTCTGGGCTGAAGATATAAACTTTGAAGTGATAAGCACATACAAGGCATTTACTCCAGTGGAAAATGATAAATTCACTCAAGGAGAAAAGAGATAGAAAAGAGCTGAGTTCTAGTGAATACAAACACTTGCAGACTGGGTAGAAGGAAGGGCTGGCCAGGGCTGGCAGCCAAATCAGGTAAGTATCATGCCGTATTTTAAATGAAAAAAGGGATGTTTCAAGAAGAAGTGTGGTGAGTTGCATTGAATGCTGCTGCAAGGTTGAATGTGATAAGAAAAATTCCACTAGATTTGGCAACTTAGACAGTATTATTGGTGATTTTGAAAAAAGCAATTTTAATGGAGTGATGTGGTAAGTCACACTGAAGAGGAATGACACTTAAATGAAGATTTCTGTTTCCTAGAATATGGAGGATAATATTCTCTAAACGATACCTGTGCTGAACACAAGAACAAATAATGCTAGATAAAACATTTTTAAAAAAATTAAATTAAATGTATTGCTGAGATCACATGAAGTAAGGAATCCACAAAGACCACAAAGGAAGTTTATAGTCTTAGTAAGTCCTCTACTCATAGAGAGATCGAATCATTTGTGAAAATTTTTTTTATAAACACTAGGTTCAGAAGGTTTTACATAAAAATTCTACCAAAACTTCAAGGAAAAGATAATTCCGATGTTATACAAACTGACTCCCTAACTCATTTTATAGGCTAGTACAAACGTGCTATCAAAAATAGTCAAGAATAGTACAAAAATGGAGAAGCTGTAGAAGCAGGTCATGAATGCAGATGCAAAAAGGGTAAGAGGGAAAAATACACACACATCTATTTGTACACAAATATATATACATGTATATGTATAATTTAATATATGAACAGATTAAATCAAGAATGTTAAAAAAAGATAATACACCAAAAGCATGTTGGATGAGTCCTAGGACTGTAGATTTGGTTCAACTTTAGAAGATATGTTAATGTAATTCATAACATCGTCTGATTAAAGGAGAAAAACTAAACTAAAAACCTAAATTCTTTGACAAAGTGCAACATTTATTTGAGATTAAAAACAAACTAGGAAAGGAAGGAAACATCTCTGACCTAAAAAGAGAATATACCCCTGTCCCACAAACTAAACCAAAATGAAAAAGGTAAGGCAAATACACTTAATGGTATAATGTTTAAAAAGAATATATTTTTTAAAATTTTTAATTAATTTATTTTTATTAAAAAAATCTTTTTTTATATCTTTATTGGAGTATAATTGCTTTACAGTGTTGTGTTAGTTTCTGCTGTACAACAAAGTGAATCAGCTCTACATATACATATATCCCCATACCCCACCCTCTTGAGCCTCCCTCCCATCTTCCCTATCCTACCCCTCTAGATCTTCACAAAGTATCAAGCTGATCTCCCTTTGCTATGCCATCCATTTTACATTTGGTAGTGTATACATGGCAATGCTACTCTCTCACTTCGTCCCAGTTTCTCCTTCCCCCGCTGTGTCCTCAAGTCTGTTCTCTATGTCTGCGTCTTTATTCCTGCCCTGCCACTAGGTTCATAAGTACTGTTTTTTTTAGATTCCATATACATGCATTAGCGTATGGTATTTGTAAAAAGAATATTTTTATGCCCACAAACAGGATAATGATGCTAGCTAGCTATCACCACTTCTATTAGGTATTGGTGGTCCTAGTCAGTGCAGTAAGATTTTAAAAAGAATCACATGATATAACAAATGGAAAGGAAGAAACAAAAAAGTCACTATTATTAGATAATATTATTGTCTATATAGAAACCTCAAAAGTATCTACAGATAATTTATTAGTTAGCTACCAAATCAATATTTAAGTCAACTGCATTTGTATATATCAGCCATGAGAAGAAAATATAATTAAAAAATATTTTAATACCATAAAAATGTAACCCATCTACAAATAAATCCAACAAATTATGTGCTAGTTCGTTAGTAAGAAAATTGTAAAAGTTTATTAACAGACACTAAAGAAGACCTAAGTAAGTATGAAGAGCTATACCATGTTAAAGGATAAGAAGACACAATATCATAAAGGTATCATTTCTTACCAAATCAATCTACAGAGTCAATGTAATTTCAGTAAAAATCCCAGGATATCAATTGGTCAGTCTGTCTATTTACTCTTCTATTTAGTGAATCTCAAAAAATTCTCAAATTTATTCAGAAAAGCAAAGATTAAAAATAACCAAAATATTCACATAGAAGAAAAATGAGGTTGGTGACGTCTTATCAGAATTCAAGACTTATTATAAAGCTAGTAACTAACTAATACATGCTCTATTAGTACAGGGATAAATAAAATTGACCAATATGATAGGACAGAGAGGACAGAAATAGTCTACACATACTGGGAAACCTGGTTGATGAAGGGGCTGGCATTGCAGTTTAGTAGGGAAAAGGGAGTACTGAATAAATGATATTGTGATAAACAGTTACCTATACGAAAAAAAAAATGGATCCCTATAGTGCACCATATACAAAAATCAGTTCCAGGTGACTTAAAGATTTAACCATGAAAGATAAAATTTTTAGAAGAATATGTAGGAGAATATGCTTACATCCTTGAATTAAGGAAGAATTTCTGAAACAGGGCATAAAAAAATACAAAACATAAAAGAAAGGACTGGTAAGTTCGAATATATAAAAATTAAGATCTATTGAGAGAGAAGATATCTGCAACACAGATTAACTGACCAAGAATTAGTAAAAGATAAAACCAGCAGAAAAAGGTATTAAAAGCTTGAATAAGCATGTCACAGATGAAGAAACATCAAACCAATAAACACATGAGAAGATACTCAATCCATTAGTAATCTTGGAAATGCTCATTCCCACCAAGATCAGATGCCATTTTATAGTAACCACATTGTGACAATAAAACCACACATTGGCAATAATGAGAAAGATTGGAAATATCAAGTATGGCCAGGATGTGAAGCAACCAGAAATGTTATGAAAGACTTGTGTGAGTAAAGACTGGCACCAACCACTTTGCAAACAATTTGGCACTCTCTGGTAGAGTGGAAGACATGTCTTTCCTTATATCTCAGCAATTCTATTCCTAGGCATATATACCCTAGATAAATTTCTGCATATGTGCACCAGGAGAGGGGTACTAGAATGTTTACATCATCAGTGTTTGTAATAGCAAAAAATGTGAAACAACCCGAGTGTCCATCAAGAGGAGAATGAATAAATTTTGATATATTCAGAAAATAGAATAGTTTACAACCGTGAAATGAATAAACCACAACTATAGACATTACTATGGATGTATATCATAATGTTGAATAGAAAAAGAAAGCAAGTCATAAAAAAATCATACACTGTTTTTTCATTTATAAAACGTTAAAAAGCATCTGAAACTAAATGTTACATTATTGGGAATACACACAAATGTGGTGAAACCATACAGAGAAGCAAGAGAATAACAAGCACAGAATTCAGGACAGGTAAGATTTGAGAACACTGCAGAAGGGGTTTTCATTGTTTGCATCTCAAGTTGGGAGATGAGTGCAGGTGTCTGTATTATTGTTATTTTTGTACTTTCATATATGCTATAAATACTTCTCAATGTATTTCATCCTTAAAAAAAATAGTTTAAAAGTGAATAGATTAACAAAAGGGGCTGGGACAACTGGATACCCACATGCAAAAGAAGAAAGTTGAACCCTTTCCTCACACCGTACACAAAAATGAACTCCAAATGGATCACAGAGAATGTTAGACCTAAAACTATAAAAGTCTTAGGAGAAAATATAGTAGTAAACCTTTGAGACCTTGGGGTAGGCAAAGTCGTTTTAGACATGACACCAAAAGCATAAGCAACATAAAATAAAGTAGATAAACTGTGCTTCATCAAAATGAAAAAAATTTGTGCTTCAAGGAATTCCATTGAGAATGGAATTAATCTGGGAAGGCTTCCTCCATGAAGCCTTCCCAGATTAATTTAATATCTTTTATATCATAGGGACCCCAGGGAAATATTCTAACCAAACCTGTGCTACAAGCAGCTGCAGACACTGGTAGCAACTGAAGATGACCCCTAACAGTTTCCTTCTGGCCTGTTGTGTATAGTCAACGAGGAAAGATTAATCTTTTTCAGTTAAATGTCACTGATCCATAGTGGGAAAAAAATACAATATATAAGTAAGCAAATCATATATATTTACATATATGAAAACAGAACATATTTGAAGAGAAATGTAAAATATCCCATTTATATGTATTTTAAAAGAAGAGGGAAACAAAATGACATTTATTCAGTATAACAAATATAACACAGACTTTAGCTATATGTTGTGGAGAGCTGAGGAAGAAAAGTGAGGGGTGGAGAGAAACAGATACAGAAAGAGAGAGGGTGAGGGGGCAAATGTGACAAAGACAAAAAAGGCATGGAAAAACAGGAAGGAGAAAAAAAGAGAAAAAGATGAGAAAGAGAGGAGAAGGAAAATAAATAGGATAGGGAGAGAAAGGAAAGATTTTTGACCTTATGACAGGGTGTCAGACGGTTGGGTCATGTATAGCTTGGTTATCAGGGGTTTTTTTTGTGGGGGGCGGTATGCGGGCCTCCCACCGCTGTGGCCTCTCCCGCTCCGGACGCGCAGGCCCAGTGGCCATGGCTCACGGGCCCAGCCGCTCCGCGGCATACTGGATCCTCCCGGACCAGGGCACAAACCCGCGCCCCCTGCATCGGCAGGCGGACTCTCAACCACTGCGCCACCAGGGAAGCCCAGTTATCAGAGTTTTAAAGTTGGCGAAACATCTCAGACATAAAGTCCAAACCAATTTAATACTCCTCACTGAAAGACTCGTATTAAAAAACAAACAAACAAAAAACCAATCCTTAATGTCCTGGATTAAAAACTGAGATATTATAAAGAATTCTTACCACAAGTTTTTGGTTAAAATTTAGAAACTCAGCATTCTTGAAATCTCTCTCCCCCCACAACTTTTTTTCCTAGATAGAGAACAATCCTAATCCTGCTACAAAGCAAGAAGTGTCACATTTTATTTTATACACAAAAAAGGACATCTACTTTCAACAAGCAACATTACTCTTTTATGGACTTTCAAGACCATAAAATGTCTGCTTTAGAACAACAGACATTCGTAGTATCACCTAAAAAAAATATGCTCTGTAGGTAAACCTCTTGCCCTAACAAATTTCTGGAGGGTTTTTCTTTGTAAATCTCTGCATGATAAATAAGGCCTCCATACCTGGAGCGCACCATTTCCCTAC
>NW_006780658.1:319052-322366 GCF_000442215.2 Lipotes vexillifer | reverse complement strand
CCTACATGCATCAACTTTGTTTTGGCCATGCTAAGTTTCATTCTGTTCTCAACTATTTGAGAAACCATGTTTTCTTGTTTCTAGGTTTTGCAAATGCTGTGTCCTCTACCTGCAACACCTCTATCCTTTCCCCCTTTCATCTTATTTGTTCTTTAACTCTCAGCTCGGAATTTACCTTCTCCAGAAATCCTTCCTTGACCTATAAAAGTCTGATTCCTACAAGCTTCTATAGCATGCAATACTTCTTTTCAAGTTCTTCCCTCAGTCTTGAAGGTCTATCACCTAGTCTTCACAAAGTGAATTTTACTTTTGCAAAATTTGGATCAAATGCTACTCCCTATGAAGCCTTCCCAAATCCCTACTGATGAATGTTAATTATTTCTTTGAACCCCCAACATGGCATTTATTTTATTCTTATATTATTGCTTTACACATTTTCTCCCCCACTAGCTGATATACTACAAAAGAGCCCAGATATATGTCCCCACACAGTACTTAGAACATAGGAGGGATTCAGTCAACGTAAGCTGGCTGAGTGAATGGACCAGATGAAATTAATCCTAGGGTGGAAGCTGACCCACTGAGAGGGCTAATCTAGGAACAATACCTCCTAGGTAGTAGGTGTTTCCAATTGGGTGGAAAGACCACAAATTATAAGCAGTATGAATCCCACAAGACAAAAGACTGCATCATAAAAAAGTGCTGTGGTAGCTATATAATGTCATAAATAAAACAGTATATTACAAGAAACTTCTGGCAGTGATCTGGTAATAGATTTTGACTGAATTGATTACTCACTGACAGTACTCAACATAGTCCTGCAAATGCATCAACTATGTAATGAACAGCTATTATGTTTACTGATTTTCTGATTTCCATTGATAGCTAACAGGCCAAAGCTACATATCAATATTTATGTTAGTAATACCCAAGAGCTAACAATTTTGACAAATGAAAACCTCAAAAGTCTAAACAGTTCAAATTAATGGAAATTTGAAGGCCAAATCTCAGAATTTAAATGAAATACCTAACAAATGAATCTAATACACTTAATAACAGTGAAGTCAGTGTTGATAACTTTTTCCTCTAACAAATTTTAAAGGTTTCTTTTATCCTAAAGATGGGATCATTTCCTAATAAGTACAGTCTCTATTTCATTCCAGAATCAAGATTTTGAAGTTCCATAGCCCCCAGCTAACGCTTGGATAAACTTTACTAAGTGCTTTCATATAGTTAGTCCTTTCAAAATTCCTGTGAGATAGGCATTGTTTTCTTCATTTTTACATGAAGAACTGAAGTCAGTGTGATTAAATAATATGGCCAGTCACTCAGTCAGTAAGTAGAAAGGCCAGAAAGCAAGTGTAGCAAAATAAAATAGCAAAGAAGCTTTCATCCTTCCACCCTTAACACAACTTTTTCACTGCATATAACCTTACATTTGTTGACTATACCATTACTAATTTTACAGTATATATTCTATTTTGTATTCTGCTTTTTCATTCCTACTTAACAAATCCTCTTAAGGCCGTAGACCCTCTCTGGCAAAGGGTGGTAAATTTTCTGAAGACTCAGGCTATCTCACTGAATGCTTTCATGGGTTCCTGTTACCCTATAACCATCTTCAAGGTTTATTCCAGTGGTTTTCAAAGTGTGGTCGCCAAGGCCAAAGCATCAGTTTCACCTGGAAATATTTTAGAAATGCAGTAATCAGTGCCCATCTCAGAAATACTGAATCAGAAACTCTGGGGATGGTGCTATAAATTTCCAGGTGATTTCAAGGCACACTAAAGTTCGAGAACCACTGATGTACTCAAATAGAAACCTTTCTCAAGTACACAAAAGTATGACAAATACTTAAAAATCAAACCTAAGTTCTTATTCAAAGGAAGAATACCTACTCATGAAACAAAGTTTAAGTCCCAATTGTACCTCTAGATACATATTATGAGGAATATGATACTAATATTTAATATCCAGGACAAAGAAGTTAGGTAAGGGGTGAAATAGGGGCATAAATACCACAAAAAAACTAATTCCCAGATAATTTTTCTTTTCTGTATACTTTGTCTTTATAACATATATATGTGTGGAGATAGTATATATGTGTGTGTAAAATTATATTTGTAATTATATTTTGGTATTAAAATTACTTTCTCATGCTGTTGATTCAAGTCAGGGGTCAGCAAACATTTTCTACAAAGGCCTAAACTCCAATATGCTAGGCTTTGCAGGCCATATATCCGTCATAACTACTAGATTCTGTTGTTGTAGGACAAAGCAGTCACAGACAATATTAAACAATGAGTATGGCTTTTGTTCCTACTGTACTTTATTTACAAAACCAGGTGGTGGGCTGGATTTGGCAGGTTGGCTGTAGTGTGCTGACCTCTGATTTAAGATGTCATTAAAACACATTTCCATTACCTGAGCTTCTGAGTGACTGAGGGCAGTGTGTGCATAATCAGGAATCAAATGTTGCATGAATAATTCACACTGGAGATACTCCTTTATATGAAGAAAATACACATAATGTGATAAAGATTATGTATATACCTTTAAAGGCACCCACAGAATTAAATTTCAAAGCTGGAAGCTTTTTGAGGGGAAGGATCTTAGAAATGTCTTTTGTACCTAGGAAGGTGTTCTGTTGATTTAATGACTAGTGGGTTTTGTGACAAGAGAAATACTCTACTTTGTTAACTGTTGTTGCTTAGAGCCAAGTTCATTCTTTTTTTTTTTTTTTAATGGGTCCATATAAAAAAAATCAAGGGTTTGGGATATATAAACTGAGTCTGAATCCTGGTTCTTCACATATTAGTATCGTGACTATAGGAAAATTATTCAACTTTTCCAAGACTCAGTTTCCTTATCTGTAAATTGTTATCTCCCTTAGCAGATTCTTGTGAACATAGAACTAAATGAGAGAACACAGATAAGGCACAGCGCTTGGCACATTGTAGGTTTATTTGCCCTGATTGGGCCATCTTGCTCCCCTGTTTGCTGAGTAAGCCCTGAGAATACAAAATATTCTAATTTTTCCCTAACTGCATTCAAGGTAAGGGAGAATATGATAATACTGAAATAATAAAATATTTTCAAGAGTTCCATTGCTAAACCTTTTAAACAAGCCCCCCCTCCCCTTTATTTTTGCCACCTCAGGTATGATTTTCATTTCAGTCTAAAATCTTTCTTGATGATTTCGCTAGTTAGATCAAAAAAATCAATTTTCTCTAGTTTGACCCATGTATGGAGCATCTCTTTAAAATGAGATATGGGACAAAAGGTATTTCCTATATTCTCTGCTCAGACTTCTC
>NW_006780658.1:286273-318663 GCF_000442215.2 Lipotes vexillifer | reverse complement strand
TCCCTTTTCACCACCACCCTCCAGCCCCATCAGAAAACAGAAGTCCAAACCTCAAAACATGAATACAGGACTTGACTAAAACTGCTTCAAAGGCTTCTCCTGGGTTGGGAGAATGAAAGTTTATTGGCACCTACAATGCAAGGTACTCACTCAGCAATTGCTTAGTTGTGAACAATGACCTACTGCTTTGGCTCAGTAGGTGATGATTAGGGCTTCGTGTAGCATTTGTTAAAAGGGATTTAACAAGTCTTATGTTACTTCAATCTGCTTCCCAGAATTCCCCAACTCTGTTGAAGATAAATGAAGGTGTACACTGTTGTAAAACCCCAGGGTCAGGTAAGGAACCACTAAGCAGAGTGAATTAACATAAAATACTAGACTGCTTCTTTCTGTCTGTTGCTGCAGTAAGGCTTGTCCCTCCAGAATGAGTTTTCCTGTTAGAAATGGCCAGTCTTTCAAGCAAGGTGACATTTAGAGCCTCTTTCTCTAAACCATATTCTCTGAAACACCTTCCGCCCCTTGACCTAGTTTTGCTTTTTCCCCTTTGCCACTGCACACTTCTGTTGAGTTGAGGTGGGGGGTTAAGGAGATGGGGAAAAATGAATTCTTAGTTATAAAGTAAGACAGCAATGAGACAGTTGAACTAGATATCTTTAAGATTTCTCCCAGTGCTATCATTTTCTGACTTATTTCTAATGGTAAAGAGATGAAACAAAATGGCACTTGGAAGAAGAAATAAAATGTTAACTGGAAAAGTATCTGAGAATAGGAAGTCATTTAATGAGAATTTACTGGCAGTTTATTTATAGGAAAAAAAGGAAGGGAAAATAACAAGCGAACACTCTCCCCCCTCCTTCCCCACAGCCTGCTTCTGGAGTATGTCCTGGAGCAGAACACAGATCAATTTCCTATACCATCTGCAGCTATCTAGAGAGCATTTGGTAATGAAAACCGCCCAAGAGTAGCTTTGGCTAGATTTGTTCAAAATTGTCCAATTTCAGAATGAGAGTACTATTTGACTGAAAATACATTATAACTTTAAAAACTGTCTTAAGTTATCACTTAACACTACTAGGAAAGCCTTATATTAAATAAACACAACTGAGAAGTTTTAGAAAAAAATTCATAAACAAATACTACTGAGATATGAAAAATTCTCTTCAACACATCAAAATAGCACGCTTATTTTGTATTCTATCCTTTATCCTGGATAAAGATCATAAGAACATTCTATTCAGAATGTTCCAACCCATACCACCAGGTGTCAAAAGTACTAAAGGTTTTCACTGTTGGTATGTTCTGTGATCATACGTGAAAATTACACTGAGCTGCCTTCACTTTCATTATTTTGGCATATAATTTGACAATGAAAGATGACAGTATTGTCTAATAACAGTAAACTGTTATACACTCAAAGGGGTTAACCAAATCAATCTAAACTTTTTTTTTTTTTTTTTTTGCGGTCGGCGGGCCTCTCACTGTTGTGGCCTCTTCCGCTACGGAGCACAGGCTCTGGATGCGCAGGCTCAGCGGCCATGGCTCACAGGCCTTGTTGTGGCCTCTCCCGTTGCGGAGCACAGGCTCCGGACACGCAGGCTCAGCGGCCATGGCTCACGGGCCCAGCAGCTCCGCGGCATGTGGGATCTTCCCGGACCGGGGCACGAACCCGCGTCCCCTGCATCGGCAGGCGGACTCTCAACCACTGCGCCACCAGGGAAGCCCCTGCGCCACCAGGGAAGCCCTAAACTTTTAAGTTAAAGTCCCGTTTCAGTTGCTAATCAGCTAAAAACATACAATTTTAACAATGACAATTATATTGAAATCCTTAATGTTCCTCATTTGGGATCTAAAGAGCAAAGAAAACAAAACCCAAAAGAAAAAGCTTGGCATTCCAATAATCCTGGATAATTCTGAAATTAACTGAATTACGTGGCTGTGAAAGCCAGTTTAAGTTACCCCACAAATAGGGTATTATACATCTACTTAATTAGGTACCTCCACTAAGAACACTTCTCAATTTTAAATTTACCAAATTAAAAAAAAAAGTCTTTAATGGGCAAAGAAGTTTTCAGTAAAAGTGCTGTTATAGCTATTATTTTATTTCTTTTAGAGTTCTTTCTTCTGGTCCATCTCCTAGTGGACAACAGGAAATGAGATATCTATTATATAAATCACATTACTGAGAAAACCATGATAAAATTACCAGTTTCAGTTGACTTCAAAATAGGGCAGCAAAAGATAATAATTGAAAAACAAAAGTTTCATATAATTTAATGTATTGACCTCACTTAAGTATCAGAATAATAAATGATGTCTCCAATCCCCCCACCCCAATTATTAGAGAGGTTTGTCTTCAACTGCTAAAATTACACTTAGTGAATCTGTTATATTAAATTAGTGCTCAATGCTGCTGTTAATCTTTGTCCCATTAAGTTAAAAATGCAATGCGTTTAATAGCTGCAGAATCTTCACAATCTTAGCTGTACATGTATAATATGAACACTAATCAAGATCACTCAACAGGTCAGCAGATTAAGATCAGAGTCAGTCTCCATCTCTTGGGCTCCAGGCAGAAATTTCTCTCCATTCACCTACAGATCTATTATGTGTGATCTCAACATTGTCCCAAACCGTAAGGAACTATATACATTTTGGAGTCTAATGTCTACTTTACCTAAATTAAATAGTTACAAATGACAACTATACCTTATTTGATAATTCATTCTTCATTTGCTTCTAATAAAAATATTAAATACTATTACAAAGGATGACTGTATCTATAAATACACAAACAAAAGAACACTTCACATCACTACAAGCTGCTTTTGTTTTCTGCACAAGGTGCCTGTTTTGCCTCATTTTAAATACATAGCATAATTTTAAAAATATACTAAAAATAATTTCAGCTTTTTATTATTTAAAAAATGTTTTTTATTGAAGTATATAGTTGATTTATAATATTGTATTAGCTTCAGGTGTACAACATAGTGATTCAATATCTTTACAGATTAAACTCCATTTAAAGTTATTACAAAATAATGGCTATATTTTCCTGTGCTGTACACTATATTCTTGTTGCTTATTTATTTTATACATAGCAGTTTGTGTTTCTTAATCTCATACCCTTATCTCACCCCTTTGACCTTCCCTCTCCCCACTGGTAACCACTAGTTTGCTCTCTATATTTGTGAGTCCTTTTCTGTTTTGTTATATGCATTTGTTTGTTTATTTTTTAGATTCCACATATAAGTGATAACATAGAGCATTTGTTGTTCTCTGTTTTTGTTATATTTATTAAAATTTTTTAAGGTACTAAAGAAATAGGTTTTCAATTAAAAACAAGCCATAGCACTTTCATTTTCATTGTAACTAGTTAAGTCCTTTTACTTTTTTTTCAGGGCATAATGGACAATGTTCTTTGGTTTTTCTGTGATAAGAAAACACTCACTTTCATACATTATCTCAGTATTCCCTAGTTCAGAAACTACATTATCTTTCAGAAAGTCAATAAGATGCCAGTCTCTTCCTGTTTCACCATGAAATCATCTTAATTTTTTAAATCTATTAAAAATGATACTAAAAAACTACAATAGTTTAATAGTAGATTGAAATATATAACTTCTTTTAAGGATGAATGGAGTTTGACCCTAGATTAATAACTCAACAAACAATATCCCACATAAAATAAATATCTTTTATATCACATATATCATGCTAAGTTCTAAAATAGATTAACTTTACATACTGATCTTCTATTTACTGGTTTGTTTTTCCCATATATATACTATAAATATACTATGGCATATTAGATCCACTATAGCTTTACTTTATATTCTATACATCTTCCTAATTTGTCCCACATTATTTTTTCTTATAAAATGTCAATAAAAAGATTAAGCATACATATACAAAGATCACGGCTAATGCCAGATGTTGAGAGAGTCTCCTGAGACCAAAGATTCTACACCAGGTGGTTGAGCCAGCCTAATGAAGCAACACATGCTCATGAGGGACACAAAGGGTGGACTTGGAGGGACCTGCTCTCATTTGGTTATTTATGAAAGTATAGAGAAGGACTTCAAATCATAGTAAAAATGAAATTAAATCAAAGTCTCTCATTTTTATAGCAGTGTTTTGTTGTTATTGTTGTTAAAGGTTTTAAGTATACTTTAGTGACAAGATATCATTAAATATATTTCCAGCTCCTCTACAAGTGGTAAAAATGAAAATAAATAACTTTTCTTTAAGTGGATTAAAATACAAACATCATTTCTTAAAATTTAATATGTTTCTTGTATCGAAAGACTTAAAAATGTAAGTTTGGGTCAGTGCTATTACAACTAACTTTAGTAAATGGACTGACCATAAAGCATGACCTTAGGCAATGACTAATGAACCTGAGAGCATCTTAATATATTTTCTTATCACCAAGTGAAGCACTTTAAGTTATTACAGCTAGGCAGCATGACCTCATGCAATTGAATCAGGCTAGAGCCAAATAGGCTAATGTCTTTGATAGCAATTAGATAAAGGTAGGATGTTAACTTTTACTTTAAGAAGTGTTAAACAAAGAGACTCATCTCCTGGCTTAACTTAGTTAGAAACAAACTACTCATTTAGCAGTAGTGGTTAATGTGGGAATGGCCTCTTTCACCTGTCAAAAAGAAAATTAATTTTATTTTAAAAATTATCAGGGAATTTTATTTCTATAACAGACACTTTTCTAGAGTTACTAAAGTTTCTAATAACATCTTAATATACTCTAACATCTCATATTTAAGCACCTCCTCTTTAATGTCGAAAATTTCCAATATGCTCAGCACAGGTTGAGAAATATCCTCTTGTCAGTCATCATCACAAAGTACTGCTGAGCTGACCACGGCAGGTCACAACAGAGAAATTAAATGATAAAAGTACAATAAAATGTGATACAGGTACTAATTTCATATTTCATCCAATCTAAGATGTCATTGATTACAGTACACAATTCTCTTACACATCAGTAAGAATGAAAAAGCTGTCCAACTATGCTTTCCACTATGCTTTCTTATAACTTAGAAGTTTTTATTTCCACTTATTAAAAGAGCTATTTTAGACTGAAAACAGATTTTTAAAAATTACATATCACTCTTGCACATACAGAAAAGGACAAGGGAAGAGAAACAAATTGGCTAGGGTATTCCTAAAAGTTTTCCACATTCAAAATACAACTTTTCTGAATCTTTCAACTTAGGGTTGTAGTTGTCTACATTTTTGCTTACAATAATATTCTCTTTGCCATCAGGGGTATTTGTGAGGCAGCCTTTCTTAAGAGGGTGCTCCTCTATTGTCTCTAGAGTTTTCTTCCAAATTACTGACACTCATTCAGCAAGTTTTGTTGGAAATTTTTAAAAACTTGGAAAATTTGGCACTTTCAAAATTGTACCATTGAATATTTAAAAAATCAGTGAGCAGTTAAAAAGAAATATGATTAAGGGCTTCCCTGGTGGTGCAGTGGTTAAGAATCTGCCTGCCAATGCAAGGGACATGGGTTCGAGCCCTGGTCTGGGAAGATCCCACATGCCACGGAGCAACTAAGCCTGTGCACTACAACTACTGAGCCTGAGCTCTAGAGCCCACGAGCCACAACTACTGAGCCCACATGCCACAACTACTGAAGCCTGCGCACCTAAAGCCTGTGCTCCGAAACAAGAGAAGCCACTGCAATGAGAAGCCCGCGCACCGCAACAAAGAGTAGCCCCCACTCGCTGCAACTAAAGAAAGCTCATGCACAGCAACGAAGACCCAACGCAGCCATAAATAAATAAATAAATAAATAATAAAAAGAAATATGATTAAGTATGAACGCATGACTATATATCTATCCTTGTATGTGGTAAATCATGATTGTAACTAGTTAGTTCAACTGCATAGAGCTGTTGTTTCCAAATGCTTGTCTGTGCAGCAGTGCTGGTTAAAAATCAGAATCACTTGAGAAACTTTAAGAAAATATATAGGCTCTTGGGTTGACTTCCTCAAAATTCAGAATAATATAAAGTGTTTGGAATCTAAATATTTTAAAAACTACCCTCAGGTGAATCTGGTGTATGCCCGGCTTGGTACTGTTTAGAGCATGTTGCTGTGGAAGTCAAGATCAAGGTCCAATTGCTAGGTAGGCTGGTTGGCTGTAACAGTAAAAAGTGCTCTGAATATAAAGTTAGGATATGAATTTTCAAATTCCAGCTAGTTGCTACTTACTAGTTGTATGACCTTGAATAAGTCACTTAAATTGTCATGTTTCCTTATTTATAAAAGGAAAATACATAATTCATAGGGTTTTTGTGGGGCTGAAACCAGGTAACCTATGTTCGGTACCAGCACTGGTAAAAGCACTTGGTGTAAACTCAAAAACTGTTCTCTCACCTCCCCCTGCCACCTGCATGTTTACTCCAGGCTTCTTCATACTGACAGATTTGAAAAATGTAAGCAATCTCCTCAAGGCATTCCCCAGTTCTCTCAGCAGCAAGTAATCTCCCCACTTCTCACAGGCAGTCTACCTGTTATTTCTTTACTGAAGCTTATTTCTACTTTGTTTTATACTTATTTATGCACATGCAAACTTTTTTAGAGGAAGAACCTTGCCTTATTTATCTTTAGAGCCCTTCCATTAAACATGGCTCTTGAAACAGATTTGGGGTTTTGCTAATGGAAGAATATAAATGAAACAAAAAGGCAGTGATTCAGTTTCCATACTGACCTCTCCATTTAAACAACCATTAACTGTTAAGAGGTCACTGCTGCTAAGTCAACACGAAGTCAGGTAAAGGAACCTGAGAATGTGACTTATCAATTAGTCATTAGAAAATCAACTAACGTTTACTTGAAGGCTAGCAGAGAGAAGGACATTTAAAGAAAGAGTTAATATATTTCCATTTTCTTAGTCCAAAAATATTTGTAATGGTTCTGGGGAAGGGATGAGGATGTGGTACAGCACTGCTTAATATCTGAAGAAATAACAATCAGTATGGCTGACAAACAGTCAAGTTTTCGTTTGATAAAAGAAAAATTATTTTTTTCTCTGATGCTTAAAATAAGCTTTTAAGATTATGTCTTAAGTTCATTTAAGTAGTGTATGGATATTTTACACACATGTGGACTTCACACCAACCCAGGTAGAAAACTTTTTTTTATTGAAGTTAAAATGTTTTCTTGTAATTTTTACTGTTTTATAGGAAACTGTCTTTAAATAAAATCTTCAGGTTAGGGCTTCCCTGGTGGCGCAGCAGTTGGGAGTCCGCCTGCCGATTCAGGGGACGCGGGTTCGCGCCCCTATCCAGGAGGATCCCACATGCCACGGAGCGGCTGGGTCCGTAAGCCATGGCCGCTGGGCCCGCATGTCCGGAGCCTGTGCTCCGCAGCGGGAGAGGCCACAACGGTGAGAGGCCCGCATACCGCCAAAAAAAAAAAAAAAAAAAAAAATCTTCAGGTTAGTGAAAATCATGCCCATCTAACTTACAAGAGTCAACCTGTATTGGAAAATGATAAGCTCGTGTAAATCTACCACATGACTAAAATTAATTCACAAATCTTTCTAAATGTAACTTTGAGGTGGTAGATTCACCAATTTCAAAAAGTAGCCAGATAGTTACTGTCAGATGAGAGAAAAAACAAAACCCATAAAACTTCAGAGTTCATACACTGATGAAGTAAGTGGAAAAGGGGCTCCTGATTGGAAAGTGCAATCTATTTCTAGCCACGTGAGTTTTAATCCACAGGAAAAGACACAATCAGAAGCAGAGCTCTGGTGTCATATGTTGCGTTGGTGCTTAGTGAGAGAACAAATGCTATTCATGATCTTAATATATTTATATTATATCCTTTGTGGAAGATTTTAAAAGATATACTAGAATCAGAACTAAGCTTAGCTTAATGAACATAATAAAATATTTGCCTTTAACACCATTGTTTCAAAGGGATTTAAATGTTCACCATTTTTAGAAATAAAAGCATTTGAATATTAAAGATGAGGAATTACTTCAGTTATTTGACAAAAAGTACAATCTACAATTAACTTCAGGTAATGATTGATACACAACCAAGTGGACTTTTTAGTAAACAAGATACATGAAGCAGCCAATAATCTTCATTCTTAGGTTATCAGGGGAACACAATTAGAATCTTTGTGAATCATATTGATAAAGTATATGTATAATAACATGGATTGGTAACGAATAAATATTGAGGAATCATACTGCAAAATAATAAAACCAGTTGAAAAATGGGCTCTGTAGATTTAGGACTGGGTTAAACTTGTTCAACATTTTGGTAAAATATTTAGCTTTCAAATACTAGATTAAGAAATAATATCACATAGAGAACTGCATCTTCTATTTTATATTCTAGTGAATATATTTGCTTGCTATAACTGGAAAAGCTAAAACTAGAACACTTCCATTTTATATAAGAATTATGGTAAATATTCAATCCAGTTACTGATGAGCTTTCTTGCCATTCTCAGATTTAAAACTTCCCACAATAATGTCTATTTATTTATCCATACTCCTATTTACAACTAGTAATTAATAACTTCTATGAACTAGTATTTTCCCAAATATTGTTAAAGAATTTTGTAAATTATTTTAGAATCAAGCATTTAGTATTTGATTAAAAAATTTCTACCATTGAAAAGCACAAAAATATGCTGCTGCTAGAGAACTGCCTGAAGAGATTAGAATGTACTATATATTGTTTAAACTAGTATGCATAGCTTAATCATGATTCTCTTACATGACAGGCTATTTATTTTTACATTTTACAGACCAGAAAATCTTCATAATGGTATATGTGGATTTCAGTCTATATTGTGAACATCTTATATACCAATGGTTTACTTATTTTCATTTAAAAATGATAGTGGAATTCCCTTAATAGCCAATAACATCATTCTTGTTTGTACTCACTCGTTCTTTCCGCCCACGTGGGCCTCACTTCTAAGTCCATTCAAAATGATGTTTTCCAAGCATGTGCCACATGACTTGTTCATATAAATGGAGCAAATTAAACTGTCTCCACATATATCCTATCACATTTGTAGCCCTGATTTCTCTCTTTAACACGTGGCCAAGACACCGTATTATCTGCCTGCAGAGGTTGACCTCAGGATATTAGATTCTGCCACATAGCTCTCTTATACTAAACCGAGGGGAAACACTTAATCACCCCTGCCTTTTCAGGAAAAAATCAACTTTAAATTTACCATGATGAAAAATCAATAAACCAGTAATTGCCTGGCTTATCATTGCGTGGAGGAACAAATTGCGAAGCGAAGCTTAGTGTCCACACAGATTTCAGTGAGACACATGGAGTTTCAGGATCACTAAGCTAGAAAAGGAAAAGGTCTCAGAGTGATAATTAAATCTACTCATGCTGATTTTCTGCCAAATTTATTTCCCAAGAGTATATAAAAATGTTTCACTGCTTCCTAGTCAGCCGTAACTAATCAAAGCAACATTACACAAACATATACGAGAAACAAAAAATGCCAATTCAAGACTGTAGACATCAGAATAATATATTCTTGGGAATAAATATTAATGTAAAGTTACTTTTAAAATAAAAAAAGACTTAAATTTCTTTTCAAAGATTAAAAGTATATTTCTTTGCTATGTAAACGCCCATAAAAATTTTATTTCATCAGGCAATACAACATTCTACTTACTTCATAACATTTCAACTCTAAATTGTAAATGTTTTCAATTAAACAGCAATACTTAAAAATAAATCTCAAACTATGAAACATTAAATATTTTAAATTCCAAGAATGATCTTTCTGGATCATTTTACTTGGGTTCTCTATGCTTTACTGGTGCAAATACATGTTATCACGTCTAAATTGGTCCATTATTTCTATATATTTTCACCACATTGAATGTGAACTGCTAGACCTGTTGTCTAAATTAGGCTTTAAAAGTAAACACACACCTATTGTCTGAAATAAAATGAGGAGTATACATCATCTTAGCTACAAGGAAAACACATGTCAACTGAAAATATTACTGTAAATGTTTAGTGATTTAAAAAATTATTACTGCTAATAGAACTAATTTAATGCAGCAAATTAGCATAGTTCCAATGGAAGTGCAAATGTAATCACACTCAAACATTCGTATTAAGAAGAAAAAGGAAGATGAAGCTTTTTCTTTTGTTAAAAAAATGATTTTATGTGTGTCCTTCAACTGGCTACTGGGACTATGATAATTAAAACATTTAAAACAGCACAAACCCCCCCAGTCTCTAATCTGAAGCTCAGGTCAGCTGTCTGTAGATTCTAATTTGTCCTCCATTTGTATTCATGACAAGAGAATACTGAATATTTAACAGCAAACCAGCAGGAGGGGGTATTGTGGGCTTAGAGGTTAAATAATTTGATTTCTGTGCAGATTACATGTAACATCCAACATCTAATCTCACACCTGATTTGGCAATACAATTACAATAAAAATAATGTAGGAACAGTCTAACCGTAAAGTGAAGAAATAAGAACTTTTTTCTAAAGGACTGAGAAACAGTAAGTTTATTTAAAGTACTACATTTGTTTATTATATTCCTAAGGCCTGACTTTTCAATAATAAAGGTGAAAATGACTTAACAAAGCATGATAGTTGATGAGCAAAGTATGTAATTTCTATCTTCCTTTATGGGCACTGTAGGCTCCATCTATTTTAGCTAACTAAAAAGCAGTGAAATTCTCAAATAAAATATAGGGATATGGAGGGGACTTTAAGAAGCCTTCTAGTCCATTCTCCTGCCTTTAGGCAGGACTACACTGAAACAGAAGCTTTGTTTTGATATAAGATAAACTTCCATCTGTTGAAAAATCCAAGAGCTGTTTTAGGAGAACTGCTGCTTCTCAATGCTGGATAAGAATAATTAAATGGAAAACTAGAAGTTGAAAACTCAATGTCTTTATAACATCATGGATTTGATTATAAAAGTAACATAAAATTGAATTAAAGAATAATATTTGCTGGATTAAGGTTTATGTTACACAGGTAGAACAAAGATTAGTAGACTTACTAATCACATGAAAATATGCAGATATGATTTTATAGTTTTCAATCTTTTGTTTAAATTATTTTTTTGGATAAGATCCTCTGCAACTATATTGATTTGTTTTTCCTTCTACTGAGTGACAGCTTTCTCTTCATCAGTGTGAATTTTAACACAGTAATTTGTTAATTCACTATTGAAAAAGAATGCATTAATTCTTTATTAATTTATTAAATAAAACAGAGGACAAAAACAAATACAAGCTTATTTAGACAATAAATAGGAAATAAAAACACTAAAGGACTTTATTAAGCTGACCTTCTAGACTGGTAAGATCCAATGTCACTTTTTTTAAATGAACTCTTTACTATTTGAGTTTTTGGAATTCCTTGGGGAATCATCATCTTTAATTATTATATTAATTGCCCTGTGCTGGGTGCTGGGCATACCAAAGCCAAAACACAGGCATGGTCTCTGCTCTCTTGTGGCTCACATCCTAGCGGAACAAACATTATTATTATTACTGTTACTATTATTAAAATGATAAAATCCATTGATCCAATTACAAAATGGAAGGGAGTATAGAAAGAAAAACAGGACATGTCCATACTTTCAAGAAGCTTTCAACATTTGTATATAGATTCACATTTAAAATAATATCAATAGGGTTTTTTTTTTCTTATTACTTTTGCTTGATTCCTGTATTTCTTTAGTTCATGACATAGTAGTGCTGTGGGCTGCTTTGCCCTACCTCTTTTAGGGACTGTCAACTTCAGTGCAGCTGATATGGGTAAGGAAAAAACAAAAACAAAAAACCTTCAATGCTGTTGACCAACCTGAGTTCCAAACTCACAGACTTTTCCCAACCGTGTGATTTAGTTCTGTTCTCTTGCGTGATTTGTGCAAATAACTTAACCATTTGCGACTCAATTTCCCAATGTGTGAGATGGGAGGACTGGACTACAAAATCATTAAAGTTTATTTATTCAATGAGCAAGTTTTGAATAAGTGCCTATGATTTGTCATAGTGTTTTGCTATGTGAATGGAGCAGTACAGGTATACCAGGATTGCATACAGCAGGATCACCTATTCTAGCTTGATGAGGATTAGGGAGTTGGTAGGAAAGAATAAAGCAGCTTTACCTGATACCTAACATGATTTAGATATATGTCAAGGAAGAGCAATCTATGATGATGAAGGAAATTGTGAAAACTTTCTCTGGGGCTGAGTCAGAGGACAATATGACACTGCTTTCTAGCAGTCCACAAACCACCCTACGAGAAAAGAGCTCAAACACCTCCTTCCTCAAATTGCAAGGAGGTTTTCTGTTTCTGCAGGGTATTTCTAAGGGCTCAGAACTGTCCTTCCTTCTAAATTTTTCTTTGATAATCTTAATTCTGTTGAATTAGATTTAAATTAGCAGTTTCAAGGGTCTGTAGTCCATTTCCCCAGAGATTCACAGAATTCCGACTTAAACATACCTGTGATAATATGCTCTGGATTATGCAGATGAAAAGACCCCTGGATAGTCACTTCATAATAATGAATTAAACCATGTTTAAAGGCATAATAAGGCTTTGCACTTAGTCACAGATTTTAAATGCAATCAAAGAGAGTTTCTAAAATTTTATTTTGTGGAAGTGAAATTAAGGTAATGTTTGTCAAGAAACAAAAACAAAACCAAAACAAAACAATACATATGCATTTATAGTTTTTGTAATTGTCACCTTCCAGGGTAAAATAGTTCATAAACAAATTCACGTAAAATGCACAAACTCAATATGGTTTCCGTACACTGCAGTTATGCCCAAATGTCAATTACTGATAAACAGGCTATGTTGTTTATAATTTGCCTATAATTATAAGAGACTATAATATAAAAATTACAAAAATAAACATTTCTAATTCAGAGAACTTTCAAATCCAATATAAAATTTTTTTTCCAAATATCTCAATAGGCAGTTCAATACATGAAAGGAAGTTCTGTAAAATATCTTTTTTACTTTAAATACATTAAATTCTAGATTAATTAAATGACTACGCTAATTAAAGGCTAAATTACTAAGTCCAGAGAAAGAATAAAACATTTTGAAATGTACAGTTGGTTGACCTTCTCAACTTTACGGCTTTTTAATTCTTTTGAAAGAAATCCAAAATAATTTGGTATATTAATTTATGATATATCTCTATCCATCCAAAATAAATGATTTCAAAAATTTTAAATTAATACAGATTTCCTTAAATTATAGCTAGGACTTTACTACATCCAGTATACTAACAGATGGAGAAATTTAATTTTTAGGGAAAAAACTCTCATTTCCTATTTGTATTTGTATTCCTTTGTATTTGTATTTGTATTCCTTTCTTCCCCTTGCAGTTTTGCATGCTATGAGAATCCTGCCTGGTTCCAAATGTGAACACTGAATACATGTGAAAGATGGACTTGAAGCTGCTAAACAGTTACCCTTGAGTTTTGCTAGGGAAAATATTCTTCTGAATAAAAACACTGAAAGCTTGAAAGCAAGATCTGTAATTTCAAAAATGAAGAGAAAATGATGGGTAATCAAGATTTCTAGAATAGTATTTGATGCTTTCCTATTGGCTCACAATGTTAGTAATAAGACCAATGTTACAGGTGTGTTGGATCACTTTAGAACTACTGGCAGCATCACAAACACGACTGCCCTAACAAGTCTGTGTTGTTCATCACAAAATGTAACAGGAAAAGGCTCATTAGTTCTGTGCAGAGACATCGTTAGTGGGGAAATATTATCATCAAGTGCTAGGAGTGACTATTCTGAGTAAGGTACTGTGCAAGCACTGAGATTACAAAGAAGTGTGAGACACATGGTTTCTGCATTCAAGGTATTATAATTCAGTTGAGGAGATGAGACTTAAAATAGTGTGACTGATTTTTAAAAAACAAACCAGAATGTATAAGTGTTTTCCATCGACGATGCAGACACTGCTTTAACACTTGGATTTTCACAGCCTACCATACACCCTCAATATGATTTTCATAGCCCGCCATGCAATCTTTTGAATAATCTAAATGTTGTCACTCAATCCTTGGAGGCTGGATTATATTTCTGTCAGTATTGAAATCATATCTGGTGAACTATGTGGGGTATCAAGCTTGGTTAAACTTTTCAGTAAGGCAAAAACAAAACCAAAATTGGGCAATGTTATAAGGTCACAAGGCTTAGTCCATTGTATGTCTTGAAAACTGACTCCATTGAAGGAGACAACAATAACTTGGATGCACTAAAACCAATCTCATTGGCAAAAAATATAATGTACCATCTCCTATTATTAGCTACAAACTGAATGGTTTAGAACAGTGGTTCAAAGGTGCGAATCTATGGCTTGGTGTTGGCTGATTAAATAACAACACTGGGCTTGTCCTGATTCTTTTGATCTGGGGTGAGGCTTGGGAATCCATACACTGTACTTAAAAAGCTCTCAAGGATATTCTTATGATTGTGCTCAGAAGGCAACTGCTTGTATCATTTGTTTTTTATGATCTCATTAATCCAATGGATTTACAAAATCTATTATAATTAGTAAATTCCAAAAATGAGGATGCATAAATGATAAAATGCCATATGATTGCTTGTATCTCCCATAAATTTGTTTTCTTTTTGTTAACAAGTTTCTTCTGCTTAATTTCCCCACTGATCTTTAGTCTCAACCTTCTGCATATTAAATAATGAAAAGAACAGCATTCTCCATTTTACCTCTTTCCGTTTTCTTTTTGTTAACAAGTTTCTTCTGCTTAATTTCCCCACTGATCTTTAGTCTCAACCTTCTGCATATTAAATAATGAAAAGAACAGCATTCTCCATTTTCAACCTCTTTCCCTAGATATATTTGTTTCAGAAAACACCTGAATGACAAAACATTACTGAGGATTTTACATATTAAAAGTGAAAAGAAAAGAAAGGAGTTTCTAGGACAAAAGAGACCAGACTTCTGATTCACAATCATTTCTACCAACCAGCTTTTCTTGTCTACTTCAGAAATTTACCCAAATTCTGAGGGTAAGGGAGGGAGAGGTTATAAAAGTGATATTCTATCTCTGAAGATATGCAAGAATGTCCTTACCAATAAAAAATAACTCTTGATAGGTAACATATGCCTCTCTACAGATATTAAAGATGAACATCAAAACGAGGAGATTGATAAGAATCTGGGAGGAAGGGAAGGGGAGTAGTTAGAATCGTGTTTTTGTATGATGTTTAAGAAAGTCTCAATTTCACTATGTCTAAAAGTTTATTTTTCTAGTTTTAGTAAATTAGGCTCTTTTCTTACTCCTTGCCATCTCTACAAAAGAAATTACCACTGTTTTGTTTTTTCAGATGTGGGATAGAATTTGGTAACAACGTAAAATGATTCTGCCATTTTGGAGAAAATGCTATTTTTTAACTTGCCAAAGTGGTTGGAGTAGTAAGATGCTGTGTAATACAAATTCACAAATGTTAATTGGTAGGAGATTAACTAAATTATTTGTGTTTTTTTTTTTTTTTTGCGGTACGCAGGCCTCTCACCGTCGTGGCCTCTCCCGTTGCGGAGCACAGGCTCCAGACGCACAGGTTCAGCGGCCATGGCTCACGGGCCCAGCCGCTCCATGGCATGTGGGATCCTCCCGGACTGGGGCATGAACCCGTGTCCCCTGCATCGGCAGGCAGACTCTCAACCACTGCGCCACCAGGGAAGCCCCTATTTACATTTTCTGTATCTCTTATTTTGAAGAATTATCAGATACAACATCAAATCATTCAAAAGTTGAAGAATACTGATTTACAGGACTGGGATTTATCAAGAAAAAGAGGAAACCAAGAAAGTACTAACATTGAAGGGTGTGTATATTTTTCATTCAAGACTCAAACTCAACTTCATTCATTCTGCTCAAATGTCATCTTATTATAGAACTTTCCTGAAGATACTATATAGGTAATGACATCCCTCCCCCAACCTCTCTCTCACCATGTTCTACTGTACTCCCTACCACTTATCTCTTCATGTATTACATATTTGCTTATTTGTTCATTATCTGTCTTTCCCCACTAGAATGTGCCCCATGCTTCGTTTTCTCCTGTAGCCGACACTAGAATAGTGTCTGGCTCAATAAGCACTTGTTGAATAAATGAATGATTTACAGTTGTGATAAATACTATGAAAAGACAGCAAGGGGTGCTAGAAGATAGTGTTACAATGATGCTTGATTAACTTGTGAGGTAAGGATACAGTTCCTCTGAAGATATAACATTTAAGCTGATACCTGAGTATTGGCATATATTAGCCAGGTAAAAAGAGGGAGAACTTTCTAGCTTTCCTGGTACAGAGAACAACATAGGTGAAGCCCTAAAGAAGGAAAGAGTTTCCTTTTTTTTTTTTTTTTTTTGAACACAGGAAGATGTCCAACTGAAGCTAAGTTACTAAACATTTCCTGTTCCTATCTCCCAGAATAATGTCTGGGCATTTACCTTTCTAGAGGAAAAAATTTCCATTTCATAGAAATGGAATCATACAATATGTAGTCCCTTGTGTTCATGTTGTAACATGTATCAGTAGTTTATTCCCTTTTTATTACTAAATAGCATTCCATTAGAAGGATGTTCCACATCTTGTTTATCCATTTACTAGTTGATGGATATTTGAAATGTTTCTACTTTTTGGCTATTGTGAATAATACTGCTATGAATATTTGTGTACTAGTTTTTGTATAGACATGTTTCGTGCTGAGTGATATGGTAAATTTATGTTTAACTTTTTAAGAAACCATCAAACTGTTTTCCAAAGTGTCTGTACTATTTTATCTTCTCATAAGCAATGTTTTACATTCTCTCAAGGTTCTCCATATTACCAACAACAATACTTGTTATTGTCTATCTTTTTGATTATAGCCATCTTAGTGCATGTGAAGTGGTATCTCATTGTAGTTTAAATTTGCATTAAGGCTGCAAAATAAAGCATTGATTTATCTTTTTATGAAAAAATTAAAATGGGGATAACCACTCAGATGAGCTATTTTTCCTAAGGATTAACTAGCTGACTCCCACAACTGCAGTCTGTGGGTGTACAAATGAATTCTCTTTTTTTAAGCTGTTTTTTCAGTACAGACAGTTCAATTTTCAGATGAACAACATCAATTCTGACGCTTGCTCATTATATATGAGCCTTTCTTTGAGTGCTTTACCTTGCCTGGAGTATATAAATTGACTAGGAAGAACTAAGAGCAAATCAGAAAGTTTCTCCAAACTTCAGTTCACATCAATAGGCTGAAGGAAGCCAAGAAACATTATACATATTCTAGTGAAGGATTCCTAAAGAAAATCAAATTTTAGAAATAGATTGTCATTTATTAAAGCATAGACCTAATGTTTTCTTGACAAAAATATGAATCAGTTAAAAAAATGTGACTGTACTGAATTTGTGTTCTGAATTAATACTACTTTGGGAAAATAGCCTGTTTTCTCTGTAACATATCTAAAGGATATTCTAAACGTTTCCGGAAGTACAAAAGAAGTAAGATTGGGCAATTTGATGGTTGTTAAAATACTGAAAAGCATTAAATTTCAACCCTGAGTAGATCCAACTTTAGGGTAATATTTTCACTCTGTTCCATTAACTAAACAAACAAATAAGCAAAGAATCCTCTACTATCGGAGAGTCAGTTTTTGAAGCTGGTACAGAAGCAACTATTGTCCATTAGGAAAATTTCTTTTTTGCAGTTCATACTAATACAATTTCTCAATTACAAAATGTGATTAATACTTCCTTCCTTGCGGATTGAGAAGAGTAAGTTAAATAACATACACTTGTGAAAGTTCACTGAAAATTATAAAATACTGTGCAAATAAAAGAAAGGGCTACTATTATTATTCCCTCTCTGGCCTAAATTGTCCCTCTTTTCATCATGGTTTATAGCTCTGGAAATACACATTCTTTAAAGATTGCACAGAAAAGCTCTTTATAAACAAATGGAATGACTTTCCACATACATAGTACTGGTAGCAAGTACTTGTATGGGTCTAGCACTATGCTCCCACACCTGGACTGCTTCGTATTACTGAGTATGTATCTCTGACAAAATATTCTAAAAATCTAAACATCCCCCAATAGAGAAATTCTTAAGTCACAGCATATCTATAAATACAGATTATACAACCATTAAAATGTTTTCAAAGAGCTCTTAATAGCATGAGAAAATAACTACATAACTAGTGAAAAGTGCAGCACACAAAATTGTATATATCTGGGGGCTGAAAAGAGTGAGATGGATTTGTGGAATGGGAGGCAGGGTAAGGTGTGCTTATTATACTCCACTGGCAACTTTGTACTATGTAAAAATTTGGAGGCCTACAGAACGTGGCGTCCTCTGCACAGTGAGATCTCTCTCCTCTTATTTTTTACAATACATAGTTGATACATTAACACTGTACATGCTGTATGAGCTCAACATTATAAACAACCAAACATACATTAGGAGGATACACCAACATTTTAACCTAAATTCTTTCTCTTGGTGGTAGGATTATGTGTATTTATTTCCTTCTCTATACTTTATATATTGCTCACAGTTTCTGAAAAATAGGTTCATACTATTATTATTAAAAATGTAATTACATTTAAAACGATGCCTCTAGGCAAAACAAAATGCAGTACACGAAGTCTTAAGAAAAGGATTTCAAAATAGATTCTAAGTAGTAATATCAATCCCCTAATTAAAAAAAAATTAACACAAATTAAAATCTGGCAATTTAAATTTTGTTAGCTTAATGTTTCCCATCCCCAAAAGATATATGAATGTAAACTATTTTTGGGGAAGGGAGGTAACAGAATAAAATCCCTTTCAAAAAAGGTACCATCATAGGATAGCACAGTGGAAGATTATATAGCATAGTAGTTAAGCTCCTGGGTTCTGGTATTAGAACTATACTCTATACTCAAATACTGGCTTCACCAACTTAACTGTGTGACTTACTATCACTTACTCTCCTAAAATTAAAACGTCATTTTTACTTCAGAGGACATACAATTTAAACAATCTGGCTAGGAAGAAAACCCCATCTTTTCTATTTTCTTTCTTTTCAAAAGTTTACTTGTTCCAGATCTGGATTTTCATTTTTGAGATAATTTTATAGTTAAATTTTATTCATAAATTAAAAGAGCTGCATGCACAGAAATAATTGAATGTTAATTGGCTTCAGACACATAATTAGATGAGTTCAGGCCATTTCCATAACTTGGATTCAAGTTTATAATCTAAATCATCATGAAGTCAGATATGGCTCGGTTATCAACTTCACATTAACATGAATTTCATTAGCGGTTAGTGATCTGTGCTGGAAAACAGTGCTAAAGGGGAAGGTACTTCAGACTTAATTTAATAAACTTTATCTAAAGATGTAAAGAAATATATCACCTACATATATAATATTCCACTTGTAAGCTGTAAATTTTACATTAACTAGAAACTTAACAGATAATTATATCCTAAGTAAGAACACACAATGTCCTCTAGACACTCACAGATACTTATAGGGAAATGATCCATAATCAGTTAAGAATTATTTATTGAGTTCATACAGGATGCCAATTTAAGAAATCTAGTTGCTTCTAATTTTGAATGGCTTAATTTCATTTTATATTATTACAACATATTGATTTACCTTAAAAATCTGCCTTAAGAAAAATGCCAACAATGTGTGCAGTAATTTACTATTTTCAGTTTAACTATAATCATAGGCAAAAGCAGAACATATTCTCAGGCTTTTATAGTTAAGGTATGAGAGTGATTTGGGTAAGGAAGAAATGTAGGAGAAACCTATCCCAGAGCAACGCCTTTCAAATTGAGAATCATGACCCATTAGTGGGTGATTTTTGTTTTGTCGTGTTTGATGTTGCAATCCTATTAGGAAAAAAAGAAAATATCTGAGTGGATTAAGTATTTTTTGTAAAAATTTTTTTCAGTTATGTGTACTTATGCATACGTATATTAGGTTAAAAGTATATTTCTTACTGTGTGTCGTATGTGAAAAAATTAAAAAGCTGGACAGATCATGCTCTAGAGAGAAGCTAAAAGGATACGGAAGGTAGATTTTTTTTTCTAACAAGAGGCTATTTCAGGTTGTTTTAGAAAGGGAAGACATTATTTTCAAGCCTCAGAGTAAATGCTGCTCAGTGGTTATTTCTGCCTTAATGTTATCAAAAAGATAATGAATAGGAAGCCAGGAATTATAAAACAACCTGGATTTAAAAATCAACTTGACTTAAAATATCATCTATGAATATGGTAGGTAGAAACGAAGACTGGGTAGAAGTAAATACAATAAAAATTGTTTGGGATACCTAGAATGTTACTGTCACACAAAAGTTTTCCTTTTCATCATCTATATTTTGGTGCTTAATGATGGTTTGCAGAGTGGATTTCTTATTCTTTGTTTACATAAACAAGTAGTTTTGTCTTTTCACGTAAACAACCCCGATGTGGTATTTTCCTGAAATTTCTTAGTGTGTTTTGGCTCTGAAGACTAATAAGCATATACATTATTACTATGGGGCTTACTCTGCCTTGGTCAGCAGCACTACAGCAAGGCTTGATTCCAATTACAAGCAATAATGGCTACATCAGTTGGATAGGATTCAACAAGATGACTGAATCCCCTCATTTACTCTTACCCCAATAAGTTCTACCATTCCCAATGTCTTTGTAGCACTCTCTTACAGCCTTGGAGGGTCTGAGTCACCCAACCATTGAGCACAATGCTGACTTGCCTTTCAGGGCAGTACCCTGAAACTAATTCTGACTGAAGCAGAATGTACAGAAAGAGTCCTTTGACTCAGAAAGCAAAAGACTTGGTAACCCACTGCCTCTTGGGGGCTTGCACTAGCATTCCATGTATCTCCCTCAGATGTATAGTCTTGTTCCATGGCCTCATAACTTTCAAGCCCTGGCTCTAGTCTGACATTGTGTAATTCCTCTGCCTTAGCCTCTGCTTGGCTTTCCAGTCTAGGATTCTGATTCTTATGACATGAGCTTCTTGAACTTCAATTCTCCTCTAAATTTTGGTTCTACTTCAACCCTACTTGCTCTATGCAATGCCTAATATCCAGTTTGACAGAAAAATTCTTTTTTTCTTGACATCAGAGCTGATTTCCATTGGGTCTTGCTGATCACCCTGGATTAATAATATTTTATAGTAAGGTAGACATGTCCAGAATTGGCCAGATTATGCTTTTGTATAAACAAATTCAGCTTTTTCTATTCTAAAATGGTGGTTAGTTATCTAATCATACTAAACTTGCACAAATAATCAGGGTTTACATAAACTATTTTTTTTGAACAATATTCTCCATTTCTTAATTTTACATCAAGTAACAGGTGTAATTTAGAAAACATTTTTATATGTTACATTAATCCTCTAATTTTGCCCTATTAGTTAGTAACATGGTTTTAGAAATAAAGGACATAGTCTTATTAATCCCAGAAAAATAAAATAAACATATATATTTTCAAAAAAGGTCAATTACAGTAAAAATTGTCTCATAAATAAATTTCTAGTAGCACAAAGAAATAAGGCCAATTTTCTGTAAAACTTTTTGGTAACAGAATTATTCTTGGATATCCATTCTGAACCTCTAAGAGCAGGATTAAAGCTTGTTAGTCTGCCAGTAAGCCTAAAAGTATGTTTTGGGAAATAAAATATTTGGGGGATAAAATATTCTATTTAGAAACTAGGTCTGACTTCATTATTTATTATACATATTGATTAATGTGTAATCAATAATTTAATGTCCTTAAAATATTTATCTCTGAATATGTTATTGCCATATATCTTATGGCCAAAAAGTAGATTAAAAGATATGTTGTAGGAGATAAACATTTACACACTCTAATTGGATTTTGGCCATATTTCTTTTATTACAGCAAATAATTTGCTGTAGCAAACATATTCTGACATCGTTAAAGTTATTAATAAGACTTGAGGGAATTCCCTGGCAGTTCAGTGGTTAGGACTCCGAGCTTCCACTGCAGGGGGGCATGGGTTTGATCCCTGGTAGGGGAACTAAGATCTCACATACCACTCGGCGCAGCCAAAAAAAAGAGAAAGACTTGAGTCTTACTAATATCAACAATTATAAATTTCAAAATTTATCTGCATTTCATCTGCTTTCTGTTAACAGGTAATTACTATTTCCAAATGCTAATACTATAATCAAGGCAGAGTTCTTACTTAGGCTAACCCATCATTATCCTTATCTTACATAAATACAACCTGATTCATGCACTTGCTAATTTGTCTTCCTGATGTGAACAGTGGCTTGTGTTTGATCTTTAGCAAACAGACATATCTCCTTATTTCTACTAAAAATTAAATGTAAGATAACTTGACATGTAGATAATGTTGCCAGCTTATTCAAGTAAACATCAGTTTTCTCCTCAATAAAGTGAAGATCTTTCAAACCTAGTGTAAAAGCAGGTTTATATTTATAATCATTTATAGATCTTTGCCATACTGTTTCATTTCCCTGAGAAGACAGTGTAGTACAAGACTCTGCACAGTATTAATTGATCCATCTTCAGTTTCTGATTCCATAGACAGAAATCATGTATCATCACAGGAATAATTCTTGCAGCATGGTTTTCTTTAAAGTCAATCTTGTAGTGGCACTTCTAAAATTAGAAGATGTAGGCATGGACTTTTGAAAGATTGATTTTTTTATTTTTTTAATTTTTTTTTTACATCTTTATTGGCGTATAATTGCTTTACAATGGTGTGTTAGTTTCTGCTTTATAACAAATTGAATCAGTTATACATATACATATGTTCCCATATCTCTTCCCTCTTGCATCTCCCTCCCTCCCACCCTCCCTATCCCACCCCTCCAGGCGGTCACAAAGCACAGAGCTGATCTCCCTGTGCTATGTGGCTGCTTCCCACTAGCTATCTACCTTACGTTTGGTAGTGTATATATGTCCATGCCTCTCTCTCGCTTTGTCACAGCTTACCCTTCCCCCTCCCCATATCCTCAAGTCCATTCTCTAGTAGGTCTGTGTCTTTATTCCTGTCTTACCCCTAGGTTCTTCATGACATTTTTTTCCCTTAAATTCCATATATATGTGTTAGCATATGGTATTTGTCTCTCTCTTTCTGACTTACTTCACTCTGTATGACAGACTCTAGGTCTATCCACCTCATTACAAATAGCTCAATTTCGTTTCTTTTTATGGCTGAGTAATATTCCATTGCATATATGTGCCACATCTTCTTTATCCATTCATCCGATGATGGACACTTAGGTTGTTTCCATCTCCGGGCTATTGTAAATAAAGCTGCAATGAACATTTTGGTACATGACTCTTTTTGTTTGTTTGTTTTTCGTGGTATGGGGGCCTCTCACTATTGTGGCCTCTCCCATTGTGGAGCACAGGTTCCGGACGCGCAGGCTCAGCGGCCATGGCTCATGGGCCCAGCCGCTCCGCAGCATGTGGGATCTTCCCGGACCGGGGCACAAACCCGTGTCCCCTGCATCGGCAGGCGGACTCTCAACCACTGCACCACCAGGGAAGCCCCATGACTCTTTTTGAATTATGGTTTTCTCAGGGTACATGCCCAGTAGTGGGATTGCTGGGTCATATGGTAGTTCTATTTGTAGTTTTTTAAGGAACCTCCATACTGTTCTCCATAGTGGCTTTACGAATTCACATTGATTTTTAAATGTATATATTGTAAAATTATAATTCTTGGCCTTATTTTAAGTTAATATATATATGTATGTAACTGATTCTCTTGCTGTACAGCAGGAACTAACACAACACTGTAAATCAACTACACTCCAATAAAAATTAATTAAAAACATAAACTAATACCTACAAAACATGATATAGTTTTTAGATCAATTGGGTGCAGGTCTTCCTGGTTTAGTAAATAGACAAACACTTTCTTTTGTGTAGCTAACATGCTACTATCATGGCCAAGAACTGGCCTTAAAAAGAAGCTAAATCTGTTGGATAATAACTATCAGAAGGAACAGGTGGATAAAATCACTTATTTTTGTGATATCATTACCCTTCATACAATGAAACTGATGCACAAAGGTGATCTGCAGAAACTTTTATAATAAAAAAGAAAGTTGTAATTTACCAAGTAATAACTGTGACCTACATATTTTGGGTATTTTTCTCATTATTTAGAGAAAAACTCATCAAAATAACTGTCACTGAAAATGTTATCCACTATTTCACTATTTAGCCTTGGGATTATGTTTTACTATTAGGCCAAGGAGTGACATCAGCAGTGTAAGATGTCTTTCCATTTTGTCCTTCTTTTTGTACAACTAAATTAGGCATCTATCCATGAATAAACGCACCTTAATGGGAGTTGAGGGATCCAGCACCACAGGCCAAAGGGCCTGGGACCAGTCTTGCCCACCTGTGCATCTGGTAATAAGCAGACAGACCTCAGTATGGGCTGTGAAACCAAAAGAAGTTGCAGAACCTACCATAACCCCTCTCGGCCATGGCCTGGGAAAACCTGTACTTGAGCAGAAACCCATGGAGAGGGGAGATTTCAGCATGCTGTTGAAACAACAACAACAAAGGAGTTTGGATGCACTGGAGACAGAAAGAGGAACTTTGCCAGTGCTATCCCTCCCGCAAGGCAACACTGCACTGCTGAACCAGCAGTGACTTCTCTTGTGGGGGAAAGGGAAAGCAGTGAGTGAGTGCTCCCACACTGTGTGGGATGCTGCTGGGGAAACCCTGGAGAAACCTGTTTCTCATCAGCAGCACCCAGAGTACTAAGGTAGGAACTCCATGACACAGTGGAGGGAGAATATCAGGAAAGAGGAAGATAAGAATGTCACGAAGCATTACAGGGATGCTGTTATGGGTGACTGCCTCAGGAATTCAGGGGGAAGTCTGCCCATGGGCACCTGGGAGTACCTCACCTGAGGATCCCCCCACTGGGCCTATGGGTACCCCCAATGCTACAAGTGCTAAACCCACACCTCCTCCAACTCTGCAGCTAGCTCCTTGTGTGCACTCCCAAGTGTACAGCACACTTGGTAAATGGAGTGCTCTCAGAAAAGCAGACCAGGGTCTGTGGACAAGGAAGAAACCACAAACATGAGCTGTAGCGCCACCTTCGGAAAACAAAAGAGAAGTTTCCAGCAGTCAGTCTGGTGAATTGTAAGAACCAGAGAAGACATAAAAGCTTAAGGATTCTACCACAAGAGAGAGCAAGAAGTGTGGAGCAGGTGTATAGATACAAGGTCAGAGAAAATTTCAGATATAATAGGACCAAAAAACAGTATATGCCACCTGAAGGCAACTAGTAAAGATTTCAGGAGGTGTCTGCTACTTCAAATGCAAAAGCAGTAATGCAAAACTATAAGGAATGTGAAAAATCAATGACACATATCACCAAAAGATAAAAATAATCCTTCAGTAACTGAACTCATTGGAATTTTGTGATCCAGCTGATACAGAATTCAAAAAAGTTGTTTTGAAAAAACTCAACAAGCTACATGAAAATGAAGACAATTCAACAAAATCAGAAAATAATACATGAACAAATGATAAATGTACAGAGACACAAATCATAAAAAAAGAACTAAGCAGAAATTCTGGAGCTGAAGAATTCAATGAGCGAAATGGAACAACAACAACAAAACAATAGAGAGCATCTATATCACAGTAGACCAAGCAGAAGATAAAATAAGTGAGCTAGAGGTGAGGAACTTTGAAAGAATAGTTGTTGGAGAACAAAGAAAACAAAATGAAAAAGAGCAAAGAAAGCCTACGTGATCTACGGGACTCGATCAAACATACAAATATTAGAATAATTAGGGTTCCAGAGGAAGAAGAGGGCAGAAAGTTTATTTAAAGAAATAATAGCTGAGAACTCCCCAAACCTGGGGGGAGACTTAGACATTCATATTTATGAAGCTAACAGATTACCCTCTTATCCATACAAAAAGACTTTCTCCAAAACACAATATAATTAATTGTCAAAATCAAAGATAAAGAGAATTCTGAAGGCAGCCAGAGAGGAGGGAAAAAAAAAATTATAACCTACAAAGGAACCTCCCATCAGGCTACCAGCAGATTTCTCAGCAGACACCCTATAGGCCAGGAAAGAGTAGAATGCCATATTCAAGGTTTTGAAGAAAAAAACCCTGCCAGTCAAGAATACTCTATAGAGCAAAGTTTATCCTTCAGATGTGAAGGAGAAATAAAGACTTGCTTAGACAAACAAAAGCTAAGGAAGTTATCACCACTAGATCTGCCTTGCAAGAAATGCTGAAAGGAGTTTTTCAAGATGAAAAAAAAAGGATGTTAATTAGTGACATGAAAACATATGAATGTATTCAACACACTGGTAAAGGTAAATAGTGAGATTTCGGAAACCCTAGTTTTGTAATAGGGTGGTGTATTAAACACTTAACTATATTATAAAGGTTAAAGGAAATGAGTATTAAAAATAACTATAGCTACTATAACTTGTTAAAAAATACACAATATAAAAAGGTAAATCGTGACATCAAAAATATGAGAGGAGGAAGAGGGTGAAGCTTTTGTATGTGATCAATGTTAAGCTGCTATCAGCTTAAAGTGGATTTTTTTTTATCTATAAGGTGTTTTATATAAGCCTCATAGTGACCACGAAGCAAAAAACTAGGTAGATTCATAAAAGGTAAAGAAAGGGGAAACAGAGAAAACCACCAGGGAAAATCACAGAGGGAAAAAGAAACACTGCAACCACAAAACTGCCAGAGAACAACTAATAAGATGGCATTAGTAAGTCTGTCCATATCAATGATTACTCTAAATGTAAATCGATTGAATTCACCAATTAAAAAGCACAGAGTGACTGGATGTATAAAAAAACAAGATCCAACTATACACTGTCTACAAGAGACTCACTTCAGATCTAAGGACACACACAGGCTCAAAGTGAAGGGATGGAAAAAGATATTCCATGCAAATGAAAACCAGAAGGAAGCAGGAGTAGCTGTACTTATATCAGATAAAATACTTTAAGCCAAAAACAGTAACAAGAAGGACATTATATAATGACAAAGGGGTCAATTCATCAAGAAGATATAACAGTCATAAATATATATGACAAATGTATATAGTCGTGGTAATGACTTTTTGGATACACACCGAAAGCACAAATAACAAACGCAAGTATCAAGAGGGAATATAACAAACTAAAAAGCTTCTGCAATGGCAAAAGAAACAATCAACAAAACGAAAAGGCAACCTATAGAATGGGAGAAAATATTTGCAAACCATATACTGAATAGGGGTTAATATCCAATATATATAAATAAGGAACTCATATAACTCAATAAGAAAAAAATGAGTGGAGGAACTCAATAGGCATTCTTCCAAAGAAGACACCCAAATAGCCAACAGGTACATGAACATCATCAACATCACTAATCATTAAGGAAATGAAAAACAAAACCACATTGAGATATCACCTCACACCAGTCAGAATGGCTATCATCAAGAGCACAAGAGATAAGTGCTGACAAGGATGTGGAGAAAAGAGAACGCTTGTGCTCTGGTGGTGGGAATGTAAATTGGTACAGCCACTATGGAAAACAGTAAGGAGGTTCTTCAAAAAATTAAAAATAAAACTACCATATGATCCAGAAATCCCACTTCTGAGTACATATACAAAGGAAATGAAAACAGGGCATTGAAAAGATATCTTCATTTCCATTTTTATTGACACATTATTAGCTATAGCCAAGATATGGAAACAACCTAAGTGCCTGTCAACGAATGAATGGATAAAGAAGATGTGGTTTATATATATATGCAATGGAGTATTATTCAGCCATGAGAAAGAAGGAAATCCTGCCATTTGTGACAATATGGATGGACCCTGAGGTCATTATACTGAGATGAGTCAGGCAGAGAAAGACAAATACTGTCTGATATCACTTATATGTGAAATCCAAAAAAGCCAAACTCATTAAAAACAGAGTAGAATGGTGGTTACCAGGGGCTGTGGTTGAGGAATTGGAGAGGTGTTATTTAAGGATACAAACTTGCAGCTAGTAGATAAATCAGTTCTGGAGACATAATAAACAGCATAGTGATTATAATCAACAATGCTTTTTTATAAACTTCAAAGCTGCTGAGAGACTAGTTTTTAATTGTTCTCACTATAAAAAAATAATAATTATGTGAAGTGTTAGATAATGCTACAATGGTAATCATATTTCAATATATCAAATCAACACATTGTACACCTTAACTTTATACTACATTACATGTCAATCTGTATCTCAAAAAAGAAAATTTTACTGTTAGGACAAATTTTTAATTAATTTTATAGAGGAGATTTATTAGATATTTTTTATGTTAAGAAAGAACACAATAGAGAATCTCATTTTTAATCCAAAATATTTAGGATGCTATGAAGGTAAAAATAGGTAAAATTTTATATTGAATTGAAATTCAAAATTAGTAGGACTAATTCTTACATAACACATATTACCTCTGTTTCTTTCTCCTTTCTGTACTTTCCATTCTGTTGTTTTTCAGTGCTTCATTAAAGATGCTTTCTTCTAATCTGTCTTCCAGCTCTCTAATTCTTTTTTCTGCTCTGCCTCATTGAAACTTAAGCCCTCATTAAGTTCTTGATTTCAGTTAATGTTTTTTTTTGGCAGTATGCGGGCCTCTCACTGTTGCGGCCTCTCCCGTTGCGGAGCACAGGCTCTGGGCACACAGGCCCAGCAGCCATGGCTCACGGACCCAGCTGCCCCGCGGCATGTGGGATCTTCCCAGACCAGGGTACGAACTTGCGCCCCCCCCCATCGGCAGGCGGACTCCCAACCACTGCGCCACCAGGGAAGCCTCAGTTAATGTATTTTTCAGTTCAATACTTTCTTTTAAACTTTTTAGTTTCCATTTCTCACCTGAAATTCTTAGTATTGTCTTTTATTTCTATGAACATATTAAGCAGAGTAATATTAAAATCTGCATCTAACAACCCCATTATCTTGATCTGCTATGAATCTGTCCCTACTGACTGTTTTTTCTGTTGTCCTCTTGCTCTTGTCCTCATTGTTCTTCATCTTGTCTTGTTTTCTCACATGCCTGGTTATTCTTAATGGATATCATACAGGAACAATTGAAAAGATAATCTGAGGCTTAGGATAATGCTCCCTTCTTCCAGAAGAGATTTATATCTGCTTTGGTAATTGGCTAGGGGTACTAGCAATCCTTTTTTTAAAATTGGGGTATAGTTGTTTTACAATGTTGTGTTAGTTTCTACTGTACAGTGAAGTGAAGCAGAATTCCCTGTGCTATACAGCAGGTTTTCACATTATTTATTTTATACATATTAGTGTATATATGTCAATCCCAATCTCCCAATTCATCCCACCCTTCTCCATTCCCCCTTGGTGTCCATACGTTTGTTCTCTACATCTGTGCCTTTATTTCTGCCTTGCAAACCAGTTCATCTGTACCATTTTTCTAGATTCCACATATATGCGTTAATATACGATATCTGTTTTTCTCTTTCTGACTTATGTCACTGTGTGACAGTCTCTAGGTCCATCCACGTCTCTACAAATGATCCACTTTCGTTCCTTTTTATGGCTGAGTAATATTCCACTGTATATATGAACCACATCTTTTTTATCCATTTGTCTGTCGATGGACATTTAGGTTGCTTCCATGATCTGGCTATTGTAAATAGTGCTGCAATGAACATTGGGGTGCATGTGTCTTTTTGAATTATGGTTTTCTCTGGGTATATGCACAGTAGTGGGATTGCTGGGTCATATGGTAATTCTATTTTTAGTTTTTTGAGGAACCTCCATACTGTTCTCCATAGTGGCTGTATCAATTTACATTCCCACCAACAGTGCAAGAGGGTTCCCTTTTCTCCACACCCTCTCCAGCATTCATTGTTTGTAGATTTTTTGATGATGTAGGGGCACTAGCAATCTTGAATCATCTTAATTCAGTCAGGAATTGAGATGATTCAAAACTGGGCTTCAGCCCCCATGGGTGCTTGTCTATTTCTGGTTCATCCTTACTTTCAGGGAATAACCTATTAAGATCCCAACCGAAAGCCTGGTGGTTTTTATCAGGTCTTCCCTTCCTTGACTGGCCCTGAACTCTAGATTTTCGTCCCTGTAGCTCCATGAGGCTCTCAGAAGCTCTGCCCAGATTCTTAGCCTTTCAGTGACCTTTTTAAGAATTGGCAGATAGATGCCACTACTGGAATCATCTCTAGGGGAAAACTGGCTCCAACTGTTGAGCTCACCTTATTTTCTTTGAACTGGGACCCATACTTCCCCACCACCTTAGTAACTCTCTTATGCCTTCAAACATATGTTTTAACATTTTGACCAGATTTTTTATCTATTCTCAGAAGCAGGGTGAGTTCAAATAAGCTAGTCCTACCAAATCATCTTTATCCCATAAATCTTGCTATGTGGTCTTATATTTTCCGCTGTGATTTCCTTTTTCACCTACGGATCACTGAGAAGTGCTAAAGTATTTTAAAAATTAATAATAAAAGAGCAATGACTTATATTTTATAAAGTCTATAAAATGGTTTCATATCTAGTGTATCACAACCACCTCCTTAGATGGTAGATAGATTATTATCACCCTTATTAACAAATTGGGAAACTGGGTTTAAAGTGACCACTTAAGATCATACAGAGGATGAGAAAACATTACCCCTATTTGAATTTACTGTATTTCACTGCTCTCATATTTATTTTCTGTCTTCCCCCTCTACAATGTAAGCTCTTTGAATGCAGGGGCCTCGATTTCCTTTTTCACTGCTCTCTTCATATGGTTTAAACAGTACCCAGCATGCACCAGATGGTCAGTACATTTTTTAAATTGATTAAAGCTATCAAAGGAATGAATGATAAAAGGAAGATACTCCTTGTATTGCAATTCTGAATAATAAAAATTTATATTTATACAATACTGTGTAGTTGTGAATTGATTTTTAAATACCTTATGCATTTCTATTTCTAACAATTCTAGATAGATTTTATCATCTTTCTCACTTTAGAGTCACAGTGAAATTAAGGGACTTAGTCACAGAGCCAGTAAATGGCAGGGCTGGGACTCTGAACTTCATTCTCTTACTTCAGCTACAAAAGGATAGGGCTATTTCCACTAGAGTACAATTGACTCCATATATTGCAATGGCTCCCCTAGGTTACTTCCAGGATTGCACAATCCTGTTGGCATTCAATATGTATGTCAGCTTTCTAATGTTTAATTTATATTGCAAATAGCTGATTGAAAAGAAAGCTGTAGCTTTGAGTTGGTCTTGAAATTTGTGTGTGTGTAGAACACAGAAAATATTTAAAATGGTAAGCAAATACATGATGGTCAGTCACTGGAGGTCTAAAAATGGTTAAATAGATATCTGTGTATCTGCATTCATATACGCGAACGCTTTACTGAAAATAAGTAAAATGTGATCTAAATCAGCTTCCAAGTCCATATAGAGTAGAGCTGAGTACATATGAAGCAAAAACATTATTAGTGATCTATTAGGAAGGATCCTTTGCTTTGTTAAAAAGTTAAAAATGAATTAGCACACATTTACTGGAAGCGTCAAAACTGAGGAATAAATAGCTGATGCTATAACATGGCACAGATAAAACTATATACAAAAGAAAGGTTAAAAATATTTAACAATCAAGTTCTTGCAGACATGGAATCAAGGGGACTATAAAGGACAAATCACTGCTGACGGAAATAAGACAGATGCTTAGGCTAAATAACTGAGTGTTTGTTCTTGCGTAATTTTTGACTAAATAAGAACTTGAGGAAAAAATATGGAATAAAGCAATGCATCCTAGCTAAGGAGATTAATTCTCCTCTTAAAGAAAGCAGCTCTCTAACATTAGAGCTAATGTGTTAAAGGGCTATACAGATACATAAAAAATACTACAATATGACAGATGTAGAATTATTAAATCGGATACATGGGAACACAAATTTCCTAAAAGGGTATTTAAAATCTTGGAATGGAACTATCTAATAAAGAAAGACAAAGAGGAGAACGGGGTAAACTTTCAAATGTTTAAACCTAAGAAGGAAATCATAGTGCGTATTGTAATGCATAGCCAATTCAGGAGAGAACAAGAAAGGACAATCCTTATTTCTACCTAACCTGCTTATGGCAACATGCCAAATAAACACTGACTCCTAAGTGATACCCCTGAGCCTGTTAAATTTACCCTTCTAATTTCATTCTAACCTTCTTATAAAGGGTGTCCAGAAGGAATAAAGGATGCCTCAGAACCCCAAATATTCATCTTCTCTGGTCTTAGGCAAGGA
>NW_006780658.1:281802-286263 GCF_000442215.2 Lipotes vexillifer | reverse complement strand
CGAAAGAGGGATTAGAACAGTTCTCTCTCTGGGTGTGGTAAGACATGGTGCCAAGTGTGCTTTATGCTAGGGACCTCAAAGCACGGGAGAGCCAGGACCTCTGAGAAAGGGTAGATTTGGCTCTGGTCCAGGCTCTGAAGGATGGTGTGGACTTGGCAAGTGAGTGTCTTACACAGACCAGCCAGTCACTGGGGAGAAAAGCAGATAGAGATTATGGGAAAAGGACATGGACACTTTGACAAACTGTGTCTCTGACGAGTACCTCACCTTCTGCGGTTCCAGAAACACAAGTGAGGCAACATAAAATGGGTACAGATCTGTCTGAGTACACACAAAAAACAGTAAACAAGTACATAAGAGCTAGAGGGTGAGATCCAGAGAGGAAGGCAAAGGACAGAGGAAGAGGGATTAAATCATATTATATTTGAACACTGATCGTAGGGTTGTGATTTATCTAGGCTATTTAAAGAGGGGGAATGTGTACTGGAGTCATACTCCTGGGTCTGTGTACTGCCTTCACTACTTATTAGCTATAGAGCAAGTTATTATGCCTTAGTTTCCTAACCTCCCTACAGTACAGGGATAATAACAGCACAAACCTCAGAATTCATGAGGATTAAGAGAGTTAAAACAGGTAAAGTACTTAGATCATTGCCTGGCACCTCCTTTTTTCTTTTCAGTTACTAGTACTTTTTACCCCCAGCTTTGCCAAAGGATTAACAATAACAGAAAAGATGAAATTAAGGCTAATCTCTTACTTCTTGTCAAGCAGATGTGGCAAAAGGGTTGATGGATTTCAACTTAAACAAAGGAGACTTGAGGATTCTTCTAAGTCTTCACTTGAATCACCTAATATTATGTTCGTATTGTCACTGTCCACCATTTCCATGAATAATTTAGAATAGGTTGCCTAACGCTTTTGGAAATAACAATATTCGAAGCAGAAAACTAGCCAATGGGTAGGGCTATTCTGAATAAACACAAGGGGGAAAAGAATTTAAAAACCATTATACTAATGCCACAAATGAGAAATTCACATTAGAGAGAAGTCAAAATGCAAAGAAAGACAATAATGCTTATAACTGAATTTAAAACATAATTAGAACACTTAAATGCATACTATATTAAACATAAAATAGAATACAGAAAACCTAAGCAGTTATGCTAAAGCATTCAATAATACAGAAAGAAATCAAAAGGAGAAAAGTTGAAATAATTTTTAATTATATGTATCAGAACATTTTCAAATACATACAGAGAAAAAGAGAAAGTCAAAGTCAAGCATTTATTAGGACAAAGAATAAAAAGAAAACAGAACTGAAAGATTTAATTTTTCTAAAATATAATACAGTTAGAAAAAATGCTTATTTTTAAAGAAGGAAACTATAAACCCAAACTTTAAATATTGCTAACTTTTATGAAATAATGTAACCTTTATATAATTCAACTAAAATGGAAAGAGTTGGAGAGTAAATGGTTCAAAAAAAAGGGTCCATGCAAATGTATAATGATACTCAATAGGTGGACAATCAACTGAGCTCTGTAAGGACCATGAAGGGCACTCTAAATGGGGTACCACTGCTTCAAGAGTGGAAGGCAAAATGGTTACTCTGGACAAGTTTTGGTGAGCAGTCTGACTTTTATCTTGGATACAATACTGGCAAACATAATTATGATATTGATTTAAGAACACTCAAAGAAAAGGACTGCACAATAGTCAGAATGTATTTGCAAGGCGCAGATCTTGCTATGCTAATACAATAGCTTTTATGAGATGACAGAGAATGGATAGAGAGAGCTGGGCAGATAACATTTATCTACATTTTAACAATGCTTTCAACCCTGTGCTGCATATCAGCATGCTGAGAAATTAAGAGATGAATTGTATAAATGATGTAATAGACTGAATTTCTAGTGGCTTATAGGTTAAAAATAAAGGATTATTATTCTTTCAGATGCAGAAATATACACACATACACATACAGATGTATCTCAGGTTTCAATTTGCAGCTAGACTAATTATATGAAATAAAATAAATATAGCTTATACATTAATCATTTTCAGGGAAGTTTAATTTGATAGGATTCAAGTATTTAGACAACTTATAAGAAAAAAATTCTGGAAGCAAACAACAGCAACAAAGAATCTGGCTAGTAATTTGCTTTCACCCACAAAATATAGGCAAAGGAAACCTATTTAACGAAACACACCTTTTATCCTTCCAAATTAGTGTCATATAGGTTGCTTTACCAGTAGAATTTTTCTTCAACATTTGTGGTAATAATTTTCCTATGTTTTTTGGATGCACAGAAAATTCAGTGAGCTCAGGTAAAGACTTGATAAATCCATACTAGCAAATATTGATAGTATTTTGAAATTCACTGATTTCTTTTTGAATGGTTGTAACTCTTTAGAGAAACAGTCTAATGAGTGAGGTCCTATCTTAGCGAAAAGACATAACAAGATTGGGTTATACTTTCAAAGATGTTATTTGGAATCAACTGCAAGCTCAAGTTAAGTTACTTAAGCATGGATTTAAAAGAAGGAAGGGTAAACTGGTCATTCATTCGTCCTTTCATTCAATTGTAAAATAATTAAGAAACTGTGTATCTACTACATGCTAGGCATTGTGGATACTAACTAAATCCTCTACAGTCCTAAAGTTTATATTCTAGTTAGAATGATACGTTTAATAAGATGTTAATTAAAACAGCTATGATTGGAGGGTTGTGCTTTTTTTTAACAATTCTCAGATACTGAAATGGAAAAGGTTGCTGTATATCACAGGCTATGTGCAAGGTCAGTTTGACTTAGTGAATGTCTAAATGAAAAAATACTTTCAAAAGAATTACAATATAACCTTCAGTACCTATAGTTACCTAAATATTTTAAAAATCTTTTAAAAGATGTTTAGAACTAATTTAATGAAAAAAAAAAAAGAGCGACACCATTAGAAATATCAATTGACATCATGTAAATGAGGGGTTCTGAAGTATTAAAGTTTCTTTGAGCACTTAAAGCCAGCATTTTGGAACACATTATCAGGCTTCAACTCCCTGAAAGCTTACAGAGGAAACAGTTACTAGGGCAAGCATTCATATTATATATTTTTTCACAACAATAAATCACCTAGCAATTTCAGTATCTGTGGTTATCACATCAGTGTCATCCGTTTTCAACTGGTTATGACTCCGATTAAGATCTGAATTAATGGAATTAGACTAATAACTATTGCAACATATATTCACTGTGTTGGTTGATAATAAGTGCCACACTTATAATTTATAGCACCACAGTGTTTTATAAGCACTATTATGTTATTAATTAGTTACATTGATCGGAATACCATATAACATAGCGGTACTAAAATATTATAATTTGCTTATACTACTTTGCATCTATTAGTACTACGGGTGACCATAAGCATAACTGAAATCAGATAGATTGTTTTCACTAACAATACCAAAATATGCACTTCAGAAAGCCAAAAGAACAGAATTCTACTGAGGATTTTTGCCAGTGGAATTCACTTGTTTTCTTAATACACCATAAAATTAGTTGATCTAGGAAAAGAGTATAAAGTCAGGATTTAAGGGGGTCAAATAAGGTGAATTCTATATATACATTTATATGTATAAATTAGTTCACATTTAGTTCAAATCTACTTATTTGTAGTGTTCTGCCACCTAAATCTACAGGGCTTTTTTGTTGTTGTTTGTTTTTTTGGATTTGCTTTGAGGGCTTGGCTCTGACGGAATGCTGCTATTAAGCATTCTAAACCATCATACTTAAAACATTTTAGGTTCTATAACATCTCAGCTTCCATTTGTAAGTTGGGGGTGTAAATTTTTTCTGCTTGTCATAATAGAAGGTATGCACTAAGGAAAAATTCTCAATTTTCAGATTTAGACAATAGCACTCAAAACTAGTATTTTGGGACACAGGCTTCAACTCCTTGAAAGCTCACAGAGGAAATAGTTATTCTGCTAATTAGCCAGCAGAGTGACATGATTGTCAGTCCAAATGCATCATCCACTAACTGACTGAGAAAGAGTTGCGTGGATCTTGCTTTAAGCACTGTAATTTACAACAGTATATACAAAGCCTTTAAGAAGGAAACAGGTGAAATTTTCACTCACATAAATCACAGCAAACTAAAGGGAAAATACAAATTTGTTAGGGGAGATAAAAATGTGTTAGATTTCTTTGTGCAATATTCTTGGGTGGTGGCTTCAATGTTATTTAAAGAAATAATCTACAAAAATTATGATGAATTTCTTAATCTGAATTGACTGACATTTCATATTTTGTTACCTCTTAACAGCGTTTTTATTTAAAGTCATGTTGCAAGGGGACTCTTCTTCATCACTGCTAAAATATTTCAAAATTTTCAATCCATTTTTATGACTGATTTTGATAATTTAAGATAAAAGTTAGAAGGAAAGAAACCAACACCAACT
>NW_006780658.1:259302-279302 GCF_000442215.2 Lipotes vexillifer | reverse complement strand
ATACCAAAGAACTCAACTGGTAAGTGGTAAGATTTATTCTTACAATTTATGATCAGTCCTTTTGGACTTTACAGCAAGATCTATGGTAAAGCATATCATTTACCAAAAGTACTTACATTTTCCACTAACCTTGTACAAAACTTCCAATTCCTGGGCTCTTCCAAACTCCCCAGGCTAACAGTGCCCTCCTGGCTTTGCTTCCTTCCCTACCCAACCTGAACCCCAAGATCATCATTTCAATTCCACACTTAACAACATCCTCATCTCCCTGATTCCTTTGTTGCTGTGCCAAGCTGCTACCAACACATCTGACCAGTTTTTCTACTTTTGCTGCAGAAGCTCCCTACGAAATGGTATATACGTGTTATTGGCTATACTAGAAACCAATGATTTAGAAATTAATCTGGATCCTTCCATGTTGCTTCTTAATCAGCATCCACAGTTGCCTTCCTTACTAAGGAAGTTTCCTACAACTTACTAAGCTTTCTCCACTGCAAGTGCCAATAACCTCACACCAGCTCCCTTGACTCCCTTATATTTTCTCAGCTTCACTCCCATTCACCTCCAAATTTTTATGTTCAACAGTCCTTATTTCTTTTTTTGCCTTGTTTCAGAAAGTAAATCCATCCACTTGTGCTTTAGAACCTAATCCCTTCCATACCCTTTAGGGTTCTTTCTGCTTCTCAAGGTTCAAACTCACTCTTCTCTATCCTCAGACTATAAATACATTCAAGTCTCACAAATGCTGTACAATATTTACTCTTCTTTCAAACCAGTTACTGCCTTTTCTTGTTCCTGCTAGATTTTGCCCCTACAGCTTTTGTAATGGTCCCTAAAAACTCTATAATAGCCATATCTAATGGTTATCTCAGTTTTATCCTGCTATAATCTCTCCAATTTTTTTTTTAAACAGCTAACCTACCTCATCTTTCTCAAAATGTTCTCCTAATTCTAACAATCAGCCTCTTTTGGCTGCTGTCTCTTTAACCCACCTTTCATTTCTTGGAGTTCTGTTGCTATGCAGCCTTGTAAATAGAAGGTCTAAAATGTAACCCATGTGTCTATCATAGCTCCAGTTCTGGCCTCTTTCCAGACGATCAGAACTTTTTTCCCAATTACTTCCTGAATACCTCCACATAGATATTTCAAAATCGTGTTCATGATTGAACTCATAATCTTCCCCTCAAACTTGATCCTCTTTTCTGGGTATTTCCTGTTTTCTCTCATGTTAGAAACCTTTGTGACACTATCCTCCAAATCATATCCTCATGCAGTACATCGACTGACCAGGAGTTCCGTCAGATTCCACTCCACAGATTATCTCCAGAATCCATCCAGTCCTTTGCATTTTCATTGCCAATATTCATGTTCAGGACCTCACCTCTTTTCACTTTGAATAAGAAAGGAGCTCCTGGGACCTCCCTGGTGGCGCAGTGGTTAAGAATCCGCCTGCCAATGCAGGGGACACGGGTTCAAGCCCTGGTCTGGAAAGATCCCACACGCCGCGGAGCAACTAAGCCCGTGCGCCACAACTACTGAGCCTGCGCTCTAGAGCCCGTGAGCCACAACTATTGAGCCCACGTGCCGCAACTACTGAAACCCGTGCACCTAGAGCCCATGCTCCGTAACAAGAGAAGCCACCGCAATGAGAAGCCCACGCACCGCGATGAAGAGTAGTCCCTGCTTGCAGAAACTAGAGAAAGCCCGTGTGCAGCAACAAAGACCCAACACAGCCAAAAATAAATAAATATATTTTAAAAAAAGGAGCTCCTATTTGATCTATGTACTTTTAATACTATCCCTCTAATAAACCCTTTATATTACCACCAGAGCAAGGAATGTATTCCTTTTATGTATCCCCAGTAGCAAGCACAGTATGTAGAAATGAAATGCTCAACAATTACAAAATAAATAAATCTAGCATTCTAAATACTATCACATCACACTACCTCTGAAGGCGCCCTGCTGTGCAAATATATGTAAATCCAATCTCCTTAGCATACCATCTAAAGCCTTTCACAGTCTGATCTCAATGAACTTTCTAGCCTCATCATTCACCAATTTTTTTTGTTTTTTTGGCCACGCTGTACTGCATGTGGGATCTTAGTTCCCCCACCAGGACTGAACTCACACCCCCTGCAGTGGAAGTGCGGAGTCTTAACTGGACCGCCAGGGAAGTCCATTATTTATCAATTCTCCTTCATCACTTCAAGGATGCATGGCCCTGCGGGGCCACACTGCCTTCTGTCTGTATTGCCATGCCTTTGTTCTTGCTGGAGTGCGCACCTTATTTTCTCACTGAGAAAACCTTATCAGAAATCTTTAGCTCAACACCCTCTTCTGTGAAACCTTCCCTGATCAACACCCCTTGTCTTCAAATGGATCTGACTGCTCCCTGCTTTCTTCTTAGGCACTTCAGTGCCTTCCTTATGGAATGAACAATACTTTATTCCTTGGGTAGAGAAAATACGTATCTACTTGAGTGCAGGGCACATAGTAAGTGTGACAGAAATTGTTAAGCATTCCCTTCTTCATGAGTCTTTAGGCAGACTATATTTTCTAGTCTTTCTTGAAGAATACACTTGTATTCAACCAATGAAGTGTGAATATAAGTGTATCATGTTTCCATACTTGGCCTATAAAAAACTCCCATACATCCTCATTCTCTTGCCCTATCCATTGGCTGAACAGAGGACTCATGGAGGGCCAACCACAAGATAAAAGAAATCTGGGTCACCAAATTTCTGCAAGGAGTAGTGTTTTCCTAATGACTTGCATTATACTGTGATATAAGCACGAGACAAATATATATGTGTATATAATATATATGTGCATATATATTACTCATTGAAGTATGGCTGATTTACAATGTTGTGTTAGTTTCAGGTGTACAGCATAATGATTCGGTATTTTTGCAGGTTATACTCCATTATAGGTTATTACAAGATAATGAGTATAATTCCCTCTGCAATACAGTATATCCTTGTTGTTTATCTATTTTATACACAGTAGTTTGTTTTAAGGCATTGAAATTTGGGGGTTGTTTGTTATAGCAGTTTGTGTACCTTGCCTATCTTATGAGAGGAAATCAACTGAATCAAGAATATGAAAAGACTGATAAGGTATTCAATTCATCTCCTACTTTCAAAAGGACTGTATTAATATTCCCAGAGAAAAATTTTTTATAACGGTTTAACAACCCTCATTCAGAAGTTCTTTTCTATAGGTAGTCCATTTTCTGATACTGCACCACAATGAACAGACCAGAAATGTTGAGGAATTGTTAGAAAACAGAAAGCAGATGGGATCAGATCTATGGAGAAATGGTTAGAGGAAATCACAGCCCAATCATATTCAGAAGACTATACAGACATTGGAGAAGGTCCAGGGATGCTTTTATTTTAGAGTCGGTGGAGACCAGGAAGAAGGTAGGCCTGCGGCAAATGTCAAATGGGAAATTATGACTGGAGCAGCTGAACAATGGCACCTTCCTGTATACGTTAAGAATGGGTATAGGCAGTGTTTGACCACAGGTTAAAGCAGTGAGTGTAGAAGGTGTTAAGCCCAGTGAAGCAAGGGCTGATAATTACTAACTCCCGAAAGGGATGACAAGTTACTAGTGTGTCCTTACCAGCAACGCATCTTGTCCCCTGATACAATCAATGGAGACTGGGTATAATGAGAGGAAATGGCAGGATTACAGGGATTGTCAAATATAAAGATGAATGACCAACCTAGAACTACCAGACATTCAAGGAAAACCAATCCCTTGAGACAAAACGAACAAAACAACATAAACAACAATTACACTAAAGAACAACTAAATGGAGGAATGAGAGTTAATAAGGCAAACAGTGTATATAATACCCTTAAAGTGATTTGAGAAGATATTAATTGCATCTTGGAAATTAAATTTTGATGATCAAAATAAAACTCCATACATGAGCTGAAGAGCAGGATGAATATAGCTGAAGATTAAATGAGTGCATTGTAAGGTCTAATGAGGAATTCTCCCTGAATGAAGTGGAAAAGAACAAAGAGATTTACATATAAGAGGAAAATGAAGAGATGATGTCATCATCATCATCAAAGCTAACATTTATTGAAGGCTTACTATGTGCCTTTGTGTTTGTATGCATGTGTGTATACCACTTATTCTCATATTGGTTCTATCGCCATTTTACAGAGGAGGAAACTGAAGTAGAGACGTAAAGTAACTTTTTCAAGGTCATAGAGGTAGAAGCACAGAAGATCCGTATGTTCCAATATCCATCTAAGAAGATACTGAGATAGCTTTGTATGTATTGATGATATGGAAAGATCTTCAACACAGATATTAAGAATAAAAAAGCAGGTTGAATAGCAATATATAGCAGGATGCCATTTACTGAACAAAACAAAGTACATGAATATATATGTCAATGAATAAAAAGAGGACAGGAAGTATGCATGGAAAACACTGAATTTACTTGCCTAAGCTAGAATGTGGCAGAGCAGGGTTTCTACCCAAATCCAACAGGTGTGCTCTTTACTATATTACCCTTATTTTAAAATATATATGTACCCTAATACTCCGTCTACAAACTTAAGAAAATTATTCTCTCAAGATATTGAAGTTTTGTGATACTCTAATATCAGTTTTGGAACCCAGAGAGAAATGTTCTAATGAACTGCAAATAAAGACATCTAGAAAAATGTATATCTTGGCTCATTTCAGTTTAATATAATTCTTAGTGTTTTTCACACTAACACTAAGAAAATGACCAAGACACTAGGGTATTTCATAGGCACTGCCGTGTCAAAATATCTTAAGCAATGATTGTAAAACAGGATGATTTATAATCAGGATACTAATATTACATCTAGCATTGTCCATCCCATCCTTCACATGTATATGGACTTTACTGGATTAGTTATAAATATACATTTGAGAAATTTTTCTAATATTTTTTTATTTCCACTACATTTACCATTTACCATGGCACATGTTTATTCAGTTCAAATGTTACCATAGGCTTTAAAACAAAATGTGAGTAAAACAGATATGATATAAACAAACAATAAAGAGTCATTTCCCAAAAAACTCTAAGTAAGGGTATTTTATCAAGGTAAGTTATTATTTTTTTTTTTTAACATCTTTATTGGGGTATAATTGCTTTACAATGGTGTGTTAGTTTCTGCTTTATAACAGAATGAGTCAGTTATACATATATATATGTTCCCATATCTCTTCCCTCTTTGTCTCCCTCCCTCCCACCCTCCCTATCCCACCCCTCCAGACAGCCACAAAGAACCGAGCCGGTTATATGACACTTAAGAGCATCAGTAAGAGCACTTTGAACAACCAAAAGGAGTTGTCCAATTAAAATATTATCACTAAAATATATATATATTGAACAGAATAGGTTATTGTTGTTTTAATGCCTGCTGACCTGAATAGGAGAGAGCCTTTATTATTTTTCCTGCTTTGGCCTATAAAGCTATTAACTGGGGTTTTCCTCTTAGCAGTTAACAATAGCAAAGTGAAGACGGCATCTAAGCTGTGTTCAGCCCTGACTCTTTCTGGTCTTGTGGAAGTAAAAGAGGTATGTTTGTAGACGACCTTCTTTGCTGGGAATTTAAGCCTTGGGTGACTAAACCCAGTATCTCTTTTGTCAGACGATACAGAGAGAATCTGGGAGAAATAACAACCCTGAAGGTGAGGTGATCAGTGTCACTCAACTAGGAAACAAGTTGAGAAGGGCTCTGCATGGGAGAAACCAGATGCCTCGAAGGACGAAACCTCTGAAATCAATCTCCTCTGAAGAGACTCAGCTTGGGCCCATGTGGGTTGGGACATATTTTGGTCTCAGTACTAGTGGTGACCACTGAGGCATCTCTTAGTGGACACGAATCTTAGGCCTAAGTGAAGGGCAGTTGCCTGTATTTTCCTCAGCTTTTGGGTGGGAGGCTAGAATAGGTTGGAGGGGGAAATCCTTTTCTGACAATTCATTAGAAATATTAACATTAAATAGAGGTATTTATGGTTCTCCATTCTTCTCCAATGCTGAAATTTTCTTGTGTGAGAAGTGTTATACCACAATAGCTGTTATACCATTGATCTGTACATGACCTAGGGCCTCAGTTTCTTCACACCTACCCTTTCTTATTTTTCTCTTTAGTTAAAGTTCTTCCATCTTTTATTCCAAAATATGGGATGTTCATAAAAATTCAGTTAAGACTGAAGAATATAAAGTGACATCTCAGGCCTTGCTTACACTTTCCTCCCCAGCGGGAGCCACCAATACATTTTTTGGTGTGGCTGTTCGGACTTCTTTTTATGTATTTACAAGTGTGTTTTGTGTGTGTGTATACACATTTTTTAATGTAAATAAGGTCGTATGTATACAGTGTTCAGTCACTAGCTCTTTCCCCCACCTTTAGCTGTCTTTGACATTATCCATCTTAGTGTATTGACCCACTTTCTTACTAATTATGGAACGGCGTTCAGTGCTCTAGATGGACTGTGGTTTATGTAGCGGTTCCATAATTGTCGGACATAGAGGTAGCACCCCCAGCTTCTTCCCGACCTTTCCTGTCTGCTGCTTCTTCCCAAGGAACATAGAAAGCATTTCCCTCCCCCCGTGGTTCTCTTTCTCTACTGCGTATTTCATTTCTAGCATCTTTACTGTGGGCATGCTCCCCCGCCACAGGCTTCGATTCCATTCAACAGCCTCTTCAGCATGTCCGATTCATCTTGATAATCATAATCATTACAATCTCCACAATGCCTCGCACAGTGCCTTGTACCTAATAGACAGATATTTGATAAAACTCTCCAAGGGGCAGGCTCAACATAAACACGTAGACAGAAGTTACACTCCAGGGTCCTGATCAGTGAGAAACCGAACGTGTGGCACGAGGCAACGTCTGCGATCTCCTGCTGTCATGCGCTTACTGCAGACGTGAGCGTTTGACACCTGTGAGGGGGACATAGTACACCACCATACGGTAGAAAAAGCGTGGCCTAATCCTCTGATATCTTGAATTTCAGCTGCAGCGCAAGTTCTTGAGCCCCGAGGAGATTCAGTCTGTCCGAGAACACCTGGGTTACCACAGTGACAGCCTGCTCTCTGTGCAGATCACAGGAAAAAAGCCCAATTTTGAAGTGGGTTCTTCTAGTCAACTTAAGCTTTCTACTACCAAGAAGTCTTCCGGTGAGACTGGCCTAGGGATATTGTTCTGTCTGAGTGGGCCTGAAAAGCCGTATTAAAAACTGAGCCAGAGATCTGAATGAGGTGGTGATATCTTTAGAGGATCATTCCCTTCCTTAATTTCCCTCATTTCCAAGTGGAAGAATGCTTAATGTACTGTTGTTCTGGGCATATTCGGATCCAATACTGAAATGATGCGTAGATATTACCTAGTTCAGCCCCTTCTTCTGCACCAGAGGACACTGAGGTCTCCAGATACTAGAGGTCAGACTCCCATAGTTTCATTAGTTAATGAAGTCTTTCCAGACCCCAGAATTATGACATTTACCCTCAGAAGACCTCACAGTGACGGTCATGGCGGATAAGAGTGTGCTATTCCTCTTCCCATGTGTCCTTTTCTCTGTGCCACTGAATTCAGCTTTTCTTTGAGGATCTTAAGACACTTATAAAAATATCTCCTCTCAGAAGATTGCACTCCACCCTTTTTCACCATTCTCACCCTTCCTATCACTATTTTTTAATGCCTGAGTTGAGAAAAATTGTCCTAGCTGTGAGGTATGCAAAAATTTACAGGTATTCACACTGCTCTGTTTTGACTGTCCAGCCTAAATCTTCAAGAAATCCTTTAGCATCCTAACCTTTGGAGTCACAGTTCCAGAATGGGTAGGAGCAGCTTAGATGGCCTGCCCTGTGGGAGATCTGAGCATCCAGTGTGACAGTGATCTCTGGGGGGTGCACTTACCCGCCAAGGCCCATTCGTGGACTGGCCCACACTGAACCCTCAGCTCTTTCGGGCCCAGAGAGAGAATCAGGAGGTGTGATTTGCTACTGATTTGTTGTTACGCCACCGCCATCAGCTCTTGAGCCCATTTTCTTGTCTGTAACAGGTCTACATGAGACCGGAGCTTTGCTATTTATAATGCTTTTTGGTACAGTTTCTTGTTTCATATTCATGGTTGTTAGTATTTGCCTTATGTATTGAGGTGCTCCTATGTTGGGGGCATAAGTATTTACAATTGTTATATCTTCTTCTTGGATCGATCCCTTAATCATTATGTAGTGTCCTTCTTTGTCTCTTCTGATAGTCCTTATTTTAAAGTCTATTTTGTCTGATATGAGAATTGCTACTCCAGCTTTCTTTTGGTTTCCATTTGCATGGAATATCTTTTTCCATCCCCTTACTTTCAGTCTGTATGTGTCTCTAGGTCTGAAGTGGGTCTCTTGTAGACAGCATATATATGGGTCTTGTTTTTGTATCCATTCAGCCAATCTGTGTCTTTTGGTGGGAGCATTTAGTCCATTTACATTTAAGGTAATTATCGATATGTATGTTCCTATTCCCATTTTCTAAATTGTTTTGGGTTCGTTATTATAGGACTTTTCCTTCTCTTGTGTTTTTGTCTAGAGAAGTTCCTTTAGCATTTGTTGTAAAGCTGGTTTGGTGGTGCTGAACTCTCTCAGCTTTTGCTTGTCTGTAAAGGTTTTAATTTCTCCATCAAATCTGAATGAGATCCTTGCTGGGTAGAGTAATCTTGGTTGCAGGTTTTTCTCCTTCATCACTTTCAGTATGTCCTGCCACTCCCTTCTGGCTTGTAGAGTTTCTGCTGAGAGATCAGCTGTTAACCTTATGGGGATTCCCTTGTGTGTTATTTGTTGTTTTTCCCTTGCTGCTTTTAATATGCTTTCTTTGTATTTAGTTTTTGACAGTTTGATTAATATGTGTCTTGGCGTATTTCTCCTTGAATTTATCCTGTATGGGACTCTCTGTGCTTCCTGGACTTGATTAACTATTTCCTTTCCCATATTAGGGAAGTTTTCAACTATAATCTCTTCAAATATTTTCTCAGTCCCTTTCTTTTTCTCTTCTTCTTCTGGAACCCCTATAATTCGAATGTTGGTGCGTTTAATGTTGTCCCAGAGGTCTCTGAGACTGTCCTCAGTTCTTTTCATTCTTTTTTCTTTATTCTGCTCTGCAGTAGTTATTTCCACTATTTTATCTTCCAGGTCACTTATCCGTTCTTCTGCCTCATTTATTCTGCTATTGATCCCATCTAGAGTATTTTTCATTTCATTTATTGTGTTGTTCATCATTGTCTGTTTCATCTTTATTTCTTCTAGGTCCTTGTTAACTGCTTCTTGCATTTTGTCCATTCTATTTCCAAGATTTTGGATCATCTTTACTATCATTATTCTGAACTCTTTTTCAGGTAGACTGCCTATTTCCTCTTCATTTGTTAGGTCTGGTGGGTTTTTATCCTGCTCCTTCATCTGCTGTGTGTTTTTCTGTCTTCTCATTTTGCTTATCTTACTGTGATTGGGTTCACCTTTTTGCAGGCTGCAAGTTCGTAGCTCCCGTTGTTTTTGATGTCTGTCTCCAGTGGCTAAGGTTGGTTCAGTGGGTTGTGTAGGCTTCCTGGTGGAGGGGACTAGTGCCTGTGTTGTGGTGTATGAGGCTAGATCTTGTCTCTCTAGTGGGCAGGTCCACGTCTGGTGGTGTGTTTTGGGGTGTCTGTGGACTTATTATGATTTTAGGCAGCCTCTCTGCTAGTGGGTGGGGTTGTGTTCCTGTTTTGCTATATGGTTGGCATAGGTTGTCCAGCACTGTAGCTTGCTGGTCGTTGAGCGAAGCTGGGTGCTGGTGTTGAGATGGAGATCTCTGGGAGATTTTCGCCGTTTGATATTATGTGGGGCTGGGAGGTCTCTTCTTGACGAGTGTTCTGAAGTTGGCTCTCCCACCTCAGAGGCCGAGTCCTGACTCCTGGCTGGAGCAGCAAGAGCCTTTCATCCACTCGGCTCAACTTGGTACGAGGGATGCCTGCTTCAAGACGCAGCAAGTCTGGGGGCTCCTAGGCTGGTTCCCGTGGCTGGGGTAAGAGCTGGTTGATGTTCCATCTGAACCCGGCACAGCCTCCTGACCTCATGCCTCAAGGTAAGTTATTACTCTGCATATTTTACTGATGAAGAAATAAAGGGCCCAAGAAAGTTAAATAATTAGTGAAAGGTCAGAAGGACTAAGATTCAGAGCCTGTGAATTCTAGTTTAATGCTTTTTTTAAAGCCTATTTCTTACCTATTCACTCACTTGGAAGCAAATAGTAACCAAAATTAGAGAATAATGAACTGCTTCCATGTATAAGTTACTATTTATAGAGAAACTTTTATCTGAATATACATTATTCAAAATCACATGGGAACACTGTTTGCAGATGACATGATACTATGCATAGAGAATCCTAAAGATGCTACCAGAAAACTACTAGAGCTAATCAATGAATTTGGTAAAGTAGCAGGATACAAAATTAATGCACAGAAATCTCTTGCAGTCCTATACACTAATGATGAAAAATCTGAAAGAGAAATTAAGGAAACACTCCCATTTACCATTGCAACAAAAAGAATAAAATACCTAGGAATAGGGGCTTCCCTGGTGGTGCAGTGGTTGAGAGTCCGCCTGCTGATGCAGGGGACACGGGTTCGTGCCCCGATCCGGGAGGATCCCACATGCCGCGGAGCGGCTGGGCCTGTGAGCCATGGCCGCTGAGCCTGTGCGTCTGGAGCCTGTGCTCCGCAACGGGAGAGGCCACAACAGTGAGAGGCCCGCGTACCGCAAAAACAAAAAGACAAAAAGCAGAACAAAACAAAATACCTAGGAATAAACCAGACCTACAGAAGGAGACAAAAGACCTGTATGCAGAAAAGTATATGACACTGATAAAAGAAATTAAAGATGATACAAACAGATGGAGAGATATAACATGTTCTTGGACTGGAAGAATCAACATTGTGAAAATGACTATACTACCCAAAGCAATCTACAGATTCAATGCAATCCCTATCAAATTACCAATGGCATTTTTCACAGAACTAGAACAAAAATTTTCACAATTTGTATGGAAACACAAAAGACCCCGATAGCCAAAGCAATCTTAAGAAAGAAAAACAGAACTGGAGGAATCAGGCTCCCTGACTTCAGACTATACTACAAAGCTACAGTAATCAAGATAGTATGGTACTGGTACAAAAACAGAAATATAGATCAAGGGAAAAGGATAGAAAGCCCAGAGATAAACCCACGCACATATGGTCACCTTATCTTTGATAAAGGAGGCAAGAATATACAATGGAGAAAAGACAGCCTCTTCAATAAGTGGTGCTGGGAAAACTGGACAGCTACATGTAAAAGAATGAAACTAGAACACTATCTAACACCATACACAGAAATAAACTCAAAATGGATTAAAGACCTAAATGTAAGGCCAGACACTATAAAACTCTCAGAGGAAAACATAGGCAGAACACTCTATGACATAAATCACAGCGAGATCCTTTTTGACCCAATTCCTAGAGAAACGGAAATAAAAACAAAAATAAACAAATGGGACCTAATGAAACTTAAAAGCTTTTGTACAGCAGAGGAAACCATAAACAAGATGAAAAGACAATCCTCAGAATGGGAGAAAATATTTGCAAATGAAGCAACTGAAAAAGGATTAATCTCCAAAATTTACAAGCAGCTCATGCAGCTCAATATCAAAAAAACAAACAACCCAATCCAAAAATGGGCAGAAGACCTAAATAGACATTTCTCCAAAGAAGATATACAGATTGCCATCAAACACATAAAAGGATGCTCAACATCACTATCAGTAGAGAAATGCAAATCAAAACTACAACGAGGTATCACCTCACACCAGTCAGAATGGCCATCATCAAAAAATTTACAAACAATAAATGCTGGAAAGGGTGTGGAGAAAAGGGAACCCTCATACACTGTTGGTGGGAGTGTAAATTGATACAGCCACTATGGAGAAGAGTAAGGAATTTCCTTAAAAAACTAAAAATAGAACTACCATACGACCCAGCAATCCCACTACTGGGCATATACCCTGAGAAAACTATAATTCAAAGAGTCATGTACTACAACGTTCATTGCAGCTCTATTTACAATAGCCAGGACATATAAGCAACCTAAGGGTCCATCGACAGATGAATGGATAAAGAAGATGTGGCACATATATACAATGAATATTACTCAGACATAAAACGAAACAAAATTGAGTTATTTGTAGTGAGGTGATGGACCTAAAGTCTGTCATACAGAGTGAAATAAGTCAGAAAGCGAAAAACAAATACCATATCCTAACACATATATATGGAATCTAAAAAAAAAAAAAAAGGTCATGAAGAACCTAGGGGTAAGACAGGAATAAAGAGGCAGACCTACTAGAGAATGGACTTGAGGACATGGGGAGGGGGAAGGGTAAGCTGGGACAAAGTGTGAGAGTGGTAGTGTATATATGGACATATATACACTACCAAATGTAAAATAGACAGCTAGTGGGAAGCAGCCGCATAGCACAGGGAGATCAGCTCAGTGCTTTGTGACCACCTAGAGGGGTGGGATAGGGAGGGTGGGAGGAAGGGAGATGCAAGAGGAAAGAGATATGGGGATATATGTATATGTATAACTGATTCACTTCGTTATAAAGCAGAAACTAACACACCATTATAAAGCAATTATACTCCAATAAAAATGTTAATAAATAAATAAAGGTGGTGGTCTGTGTTTTATGGGAAGAAATTTATAAAAATATGTGACAAATTATATTAACTTTGAATCAATGGTGGCATATATGCCTTTAAGTAAATCATTATAGATCTAACAACTTGGTTGAAAAAAGGATGAAAATTTTGAATCCAAGGAAATGAAATTACTAGGAACATCAGAATTGCAAAGGCCTTATTTTTCTTTACTTATTTTAAAACAGCAACCCCCAGAGGTTTCTACAAGTCTAGATATGAACTTAAAAATGACAACAGAGGAAAAAAACCATTTAGACAATAGACTTGTATTAGATAAGAAACAAGAATGACTTTCAGAAAGAATAAAATTATAATTAATATAAAAATGTAACATTAAAAGAATCCTAATAGGCTGTGATCTTGAAGGCTTTTTCTCAGATGTTTTTGCTGGGTTTTACCTATAGTTCTTGTACTTATCTAGACCTCAACACAGTAGATAACCTAAAAACTCACTAGCTAACACTATCAAATTCATTGATAAAATTGCTCATGGACATAGCTGCTCCTTCTGCATATTTAAAGCTTATATAGCTATAGTTATAATATTAGCTTCCCCAGTGCCTCTGCCTCTTTTGCACACAGAGCATAGAAAAGAATATATCAATACAAATGCACACAAAACAAATACATGCATTGACAGACATAAACTGTCTTGCACGGTGAAGGAAAACAATTAAAAAAACAAGTGTACACGTAAAAATGTTCAGTCATGTCTTGTATTTGAAATGATTATTCTGAATCTGCCTCAAACAGCATCAGGTTCAACAGTAACTACAACTGAAAAACTATTTCACAAACATGAAACTGAAGTGATTGCAGAGCTACTGCAAAAAAAAAAAAAAAAAAGCCATCATTCATCAACAGTAAATGCCCTAGAAATATTAATTTTTGCTAGATCACCTTAGAAGCAGGTTTTTTTTCATTAGTTCCTTCGAGTGTCCATCCAAAACAGATTTACAAACCAGATAAAACAGATGACAGAGAAAATTCTCCAGCAGAATACTGTACCTTAATCGCTGAGCTACATGTTAAGGATTGAGAGATGAAGAAGTTTAAAGAGAAGACAGGGAGGGAAACGTAAAGCCAAACACACACCTGTATACAGGTACTTTGGAAGTAATGAAGAAAGAGAATATGGTCAGGGAAGACTTCTAGGAAGAGGTGATACTTGGGCTGCCCATTGTAGGATAAGCGATAGGAGGACAGGACAATCATTTGGTTCATTAAGTTTAAATGAACCAGCTCAATTATATTTTATGTTTTATTTTACGGTTACAATCCAGTCCAGAAGGGCCTTGGAATAAACAGTAGTAGAAAGCCAGGAGGTATGCTGTCACACGCTCCAAGGGACATTTAACCAGGGACAGTGTTATATCCCTAAAGTGTGCTGCCTAGTGCCAGGGAGACCTTATCAATTCAAAATGACAAGGCAAGAATGAAGTTACAGTAAAAATCATATGCAGTGCAAATTCTCAGCAAATCATAAATGTCTGGAGCTAGAAGGAATCTTTGAGATTACACACAGCATGTTCCATGGAATACTAATTTCTCATGATTCTTCATTTAAACAAGGTTCCACAGTGGAATTAGACTGGGTAACACACTACTGAATCTTCCCTCCTGGAAAGGAACAATGCTCATCAACAAATTTAAAGCTAAGAGATATTCTATAGGTAGAAAAACCTGTTTAACTTAGTTTAGCCTGTGTTTCCCCAACTTAGTTTTTTGCCAAAGAATGATTCTTTTCCTGCAATATAAATAAACGAAGAATATACTTTGGAGGGCTTCCCTGGTGGCGCAGTGGTTGAGAGTCCGCCTGCTGATGTAGGGGACACGGGTTCGGGCCCCGGTCCGCGAGGATCCCACATGCCACGGAGCAGCTAGGCCCGTGAGCCATGGCGCTGAGCCTGGACATGCCACGGAGCAGCTAGGCCCGTGAGCCATGGCCGCTGAGCCTGCGCGTCCGGAGCCTGTGCTCCGCAACGGGAGAGGCCACAACAGTGAGAGGCCCGCGTATCGCAAAAAAAAAAAAAAAAAAAAAAAAAAAAGAAAAAAAAGAATATACTTTGGGAAATGCTAATCTAGTCTAATGCTTCCACCAACTTATTTTAATTTTTCCCTAACTCAGATTTTGAGGTATAAAAGTATTTCATCATATAAAATTATTTTTTCTTTTTTTTAAAAAAAACCTCCCATTTGAATATTTGAAGACAGGAACCATTACTTCTAAAGCATAATTATCCTGAAGTCTAGAAATGATTCTGTAGAATCTCATGCTTTAAGTTATATATAACTCAAAAGATCATTAACATTTACTTCTGCAAATTGTTAAAACAGTAATAAATGGTGGTGATGGTAAAAAATTATGGATACAATGAAAATGACAAATGGAAAACTAAAAATTTATACAGCATCTTCTAATCCTTTTCTACTTTTTTAGCACCAGTGTGGGAGTATAAATATTTGGAACATATTGAATGATTTGGGTTTGTTTGCTTTTATTTAAAATTCCCTTTTGTATACTTTGTAATAATTCCCAAAGTAAAAGCTTTTTTTTCACTATTTTAACCTATGTCATGTCTTCTGGATTTTCTCTTAATTCTTATACTCCCAAGTGGGCTTAAAGATTACCCATACTTGCAAGCGTCTACTTTATGTGCCCTTTCTTTTTATTCTGTTGGAAATTTTTCTATGTCATTTATTAGAAAAGCTTTGATGATCAATTTCACTGGTGAGCGACAGACTGAGTATGCTCAACAGATGTGCTGGTCTAATGCAGCTGTGCGAATATCCTAATGATCTTCACTTGAATAGGCATTTTTCTTCTCAACACTCCTGCTGGAATCCATGAGCATTCCAATGGCAAGGAAGGAATCAAACAGATCTAATTACAATTTAAGATGAAAATGAAGAGCGCTAATAGTTTTTTTGTTTTGTAATGTGTAAAATCCTATAGCCTTCTGCCCATGCTTATATTTCTCTTCTCCAGTTGTGTTGATGCCTGATGCTTACCCAACTTCCCATTCTGTAACCTGAATAAACTGCTTAGCCACAGTAGTTAGAATGTCATTTACTAAAATCTAAGAACAAGTTTTTAAAAATTGAAAGCAATCCAATAATAACAAGATGGGGATACAGAACTCCTGTGATGTCTAGTCTGTCAAAGAAAAGCAGTGCTGGATATTTTTTTTTTTCTTTTTTACAGAATGCTGATATGGAAAATAAAAATAACTTCATCATTCTGTGTTCCTTTGACTTACAGCACATCCATCAACTGGATGTCAGTTTGAAGTCAGTTGGCCACCATTATAACCCCCATTCCAAGAAAGATGTTTCAGCATTTCAGAAAAACTCTGGGGTTAGGAGCTACAGAACTATTCCCTTTGAGAGGAATCATATCCAAGACTTGCTAAGTGATTTGTAATGCTTATTCTTTTCAGTAACTTCAGATACACTATCAATGCATATTTTTAAAGAGTAACTAAAGGTAAGAAATCCTTTTAAAAATAAGGACCACAGTCCAGAAATGGCAATGCTTAACTACACATGTCAGAAATCAACGATGAGATGCAATAGTTTTCCATATCAAATAAATTATGCCATTATGTCTTTTCCTAACTTTTACTTTTCTCTTACATTACAAAGGGTGTTTCTTTTCTAAAAAAATAGAATTATATATTTTAATGTATATCATTTGTTTTCATGGCTTCAGTGCCTGAGGGGAAACAAAAACTTAGGCAGGCCTATTATGTCAGTCACTGTGCTAAGTATTTTAAGATAGAGCTGTTCCATAGAATTCTCAAAAAGTTCCAGAGGCTTAGTAATTTGTTCAAGGTTACATACCTAGTAAATAGGTATGTCAACAATTACAACAGGTCTGTCTGCTCTTTTTTACATTACACTATAATGACTTTGTAAAAACAGTATGGAAATAACCTGTATAAAACAAATCTAATCCTACTAATGCTTCTTAATGAGGATAGTTAATTTGTTCTTTTTTAGTTAAATTATTAAGTTAGAAAGGTCATGAATGAAATGACATTGTAAAATAAGTATGAAAGCAAATAATTTCGGGTGAAATTGCTGTGCTATTAATAAATATTTTGAAGTTGACTGTTTTCTTTCAGGAATATGAAATGCTCAGTATTTAAGTGCATGCCATGATTTTGATTGTCTCAACTTGAGAGACTCATCATTTAAGTCTGAGGCCAATAGCTGGATTTCAGTGCTTTAATACATACATCTCTATACTAAAAATGCTAACACCTCTGATAAAATGCAGACTTCCACTGCTGAGTCCACAAATTTTCCCCAAAGGAGTTTTATGCCATGCCCTGATTTAATCCTGCTAAAAGTATGTTTTAAATACACTTTTATATACCACATTCTGATAGAGGGGGTTGTATGATTGCCCTACTAATTGGGATGCCCCTATAATGCTAAAGAATACCACAAATTCAATTCAAAATTAATAAAGCAGGCTTTGTTGGATGACAAACTGAAGCACCCTGGAGGCATGACCTGGTTTTGGAATGATCTCTGAGATTACTATTCCCCAGATCTGTGAAAATTAGGCACATAATGAAACTGTTGCGTTTACTCTCCAGGGTGAACTGTAAACTGGACCAAGGTATGACCTTTACTGCCTATTAATGAAGAGGCATGTTCTTTTCTCTCATGTGATAGGTGAATTAAACAACAGCAGTACAGTTTAAGGTAGAAGAAATAAGGAAAGAAAATCAATATCCCCAAAAATCACAGTCATGATCTATACCAATATTCAGGCAATTGAATTCAGTCCCAAACAGAAACAAGTGAATATAAACAAGTTAAAGATCACATAAATAATAAGCCAGAATTTTCCTGATTAGAAATGAATAAGAAATGTAAAAAATATATAAGAAATTTAAGATCTATGTAAGAAACTTCAAAAGCATTTCTTTCTATTGTAGGCAAATTTCTAGTAGCAAGTCCATGTACTTCATTAATAAAGCATACTGTATGTAAAAACGTAAAGGTCTTCAGCATTCTTTACATTGTTTTGAGGATAAAAGACATTATATCTATATGTTTTTATAGGCAATAAAATAAAATACATATATCAAACAGAAGAAATTCATATATTCAGGAAAATGGAAATATAGTACTCTTGAAAATTTTCTCTTATTTCAATTCTATATGGCACTGTTGAAACAAGAGAAATACTTTCAACAATATTACAATATAAAAGCAGAATCAAAGAAAATTTTATAGTGAAGATCCTGTAACCATGTTATAACCATGTTATCGGGATATGATGGTGAGAATTTGTCCTCCAAAACTGGAATGCTGCATTTAAAAAGAGACACTACTGGTGACTTTCTAGTCTCAGTTTTAGTCATTATCAATATTTAACAACCTCTATTTTGTTGCTAGATATTTTCAAGTAGGCATTAAGTTATTATAATTTTATTTAAGGTAGTGGGAAACTTTAGCATGTATCAGCATCACATGGAAAGTTGTTAAAACAGATTCCTGGCCCGAGGTGGGCTGAGATTTTTGCATTAAAAAAACAAAAACAAAAACATAATTTTTATTTAGAAATACAGAATTTTAGGGCTTCCCTGGTGGCGCAGTGGTTGAGAGTCCGCCTGCCAATGCAGAGGACACGGGTTCGAGCCCTGGTCCGGGAGGATCCCATGTGCCGCGGAGCAAGTCAGCCTGCGCGCCACAACGGCTGAGCCTGCGCTCTAGAGCCTGCGAGCCACAACTACTGAGCCCACGTGCTGCAACTACTGAAGCCCGCATGCCTGGAGCCCCTGCTCTGCAAGGGGAGAAGCCACCGCAGTGAGAAGCCCACACACCGCAACGAAGAACCAAAGCAGCCAAAAATAAATAAATTAAAAAAAAAAAAAAAAGAAATACAGAATTTTAAATTAATTTTATCCCAATGTGATTTTTTTTGTTTTTGGTGGACTCAAGAGTTACTTAGAATGATGTTTTTAAAATGGCAAGCTATTTGGTGTTATTTATACTCAGGTCTAATTTAATTTCATTCTCATGAAAGACTGTAATGTATATGATAATTTTTGATATATGTTTATGTTTATTTTCTTAACCAACATATGGTCAATTTTGTAAATGTTTAATCAGCATTTGAAAAGAATATATATCCCCTAACTCTTGAATTCAGGGTCTCGTACGTGTTTATCAGAGCAAGTAAATCTATTAGCTTGTTGTTGTTTTGCTAAATGTATCTCCTATCATGATGGCAGTATTCAAAGTTTACCCTTGCAGTTGTGTCAATATTTGCTTTATATATTTTGAGACTATGTTATCAGATGTACACAAACCAGATGCAATCATCTGAGGCAAATCACTAATACAGTGTACTCTGAAGAAGGGGCTTAACAGTTTAATGAAGTAAACATAGGAATCAAAAAAATCAAAATGATCTATAAAAGGAAAAAATATTTTTACCCAGTGAGGGGTATGCTGAATAAGGATTCAAGAAGCCACATTCTTATGCCAATTAAACTACTGTCCTATTAAGTAAATTTGAAGAAGTGCCTGAGAAATCCCAATAGCAAGATATAGATAATATTATCAATCTTTCTCTTCTTTTTAGAACAAGATGTTGGGGGATTTTCTTCTTTTTATTCTGTCATTTATAGAATTATAGATCTTCTAAAATATTTTGAAGGGACTTTGCTTCTCTAGCTCATCACTTTAACCACAGCACTCAACATACTGCTATATAGTAGATACTCAATAAACATATGACTCAATGAAGATTGCCAAGAAGCCAAGAGATGAAAATCTACCTCATATCCCTGATTTAGAGAAGCACAGAAATTGAGAGATTTATAGGGAACAGCATAATGATTAAAACTTGTCTTGAATAATTTTGGTTTGTTTAGTGAAGGCACTCCTGGACCAGTTCCTTCTCCTTGTCTAAAGAGCCCCTGAAGACTGGAAGCCAAGCAAAGACATTCAGACTACTTTTCTGAGGGGATCTGAAGTATAAAAGTATTACTTTTGCAATGCAGGCTCAATGGAAACCATCATCTTCCCAAGAAAGTGCTCTCAAAAAATGGTCAGAAAACCTCATTTTCCTTAGCATGACCTAAAGAATCCTTCACTAAGTGGTCCCAGCCTTTATTCCCCAGTCAGCCACCACTCCATCCCATATGTTTTATTCTCCAAACACTAAGAACTTATTCAATTTGTAAATATACCACACTCT
>NW_006780658.1:257817-259227 GCF_000442215.2 Lipotes vexillifer | reverse complement strand
CTCTTTCACAATTCTGTGCTTTTTTCTTTTTTTGGTACCCTAGGTTTGGAAGGTCTTACTCACTTTTAAAATGCTACATTTTATGAGAATCCTTTCCTAACTCTAGAAAGAGTTAGTTGTTCTGGTAGTACCTCTATTTTGGCACTAATCACATTATATTGTAATCATGTGTTTATATTTGTTTCTTATTCACCTTTGCATCATCAAAACTCAGTTCAGTGCCAATGAATGTTTACTAAATCAAACATTTATCAGATCATTTTCAATTTTTCAAAAAAGTAAAGAAAACACTGGTAAGAAAATGAGCTATTTATAATAGCTGAAAGCATTTTTAGCGTCAAAATAGCAAAATAGCACTTATTTATACTGATGTCTGGTTACATATAACACAGTACCCTAAGAATATGGTATAATAATATATTGCATCGGATCCCCAACCAAAAGCTTTTAGATATATAAAACAAAAAGGACTGAAAGACATTTATGAGAACATGATATCTTCTACACCATTATCTGTTAATGAAATGGCTAAAATCAGGACATAATGAATTACTGAGAGGTATTGTAGCAGAGGGGTAAAGGAATGGATTCTAAAGCCAGACTGTCTGAGTTCGAATCCTGGCTCTACCCAGTTACTAGCTAGGAGACCAAGACAAGCATCTTAACTTCTCCGTGCTTCAGTTAATTCACCTGAAAATGTTTATGATGTAATTTATACATTTTAAAATGCTTACAAGTTTTCACGAAGTAAATCCTTTCTTTGTCACAAAATATCATTTAAAGAAATATGCATTAAGTATATGCAATGTAGTTTCTTTGATATTTCAGAGAAATTGTATAGAATATAAAATGGGTCTATTTAAACTGAGAAAGAGAATATGTTTATATATATATATATATATATATACATCTTCACTTCATACACTTGAAACACAAATTTAAAAACAGATAGTTTAACATGGTATTATTTCACATTACAAATCAGTAGACCCAGCATTTTTATATATAACAATACCATTTTTGTTTCAAGTACATATGACTGGCACAAATTATTTTCCAAATATTTTTGAGTTATGATAAAGTATAACCTCATTAAAGACAAACATCAGTATATTTTATCATAAAAGGCTAAAAAAGTTTGAGACATTTAAAGTGTTTTATACAAAATCTTCATTCTGATTTCATACTACTTTCAATACCTTGAACTTTCTGTAGAACATACTATCACCTTTTACTATCTTAAGTTTACACCTAGAAGAGCATAATTTTAAAAACTTTACCCAGGGGGGCTTCCCTGGTGGCGCAGTGCTTGAGAGTCCGCCTGCCGATGCAGGAGACGCGGGTTCGTGCCCCGTTTCGGGAGGATCCCACATGCCGCGGAGCGGCTGGGCCCGTGAGCCATGGCCACTG
>NW_006780658.1:251479-257807 GCF_000442215.2 Lipotes vexillifer | reverse complement strand
AAAAAAAAAAAAAAAAAAAAAAAAACTTTACCCATTTATTGTATTTTGTTGAAGGCAGTGCTTTCAGAGATTAAGTGAACAGAAGTATTTGTTTTACTAATAATATTTGTCTTGAAAATTTGTAAAACAAAATATGACAAATAAATGAACCTGTGTGGACTTATATTATTGGATTTTTCTCCTTTGTGAATTTCTTATCGGTAAAATACATGCATAACAAACGAGAGCTGAGGTTACAGCCTACCACAGATTAAATATACTGTAGTAAACATACAGCACCTAAATGTCGCTAGGTGGCGCAACAAGAATAATTTATCTTTCTGCTTCTCCTACAGTCTGTTGGAATGTTAACAAACGGAATGACAAGAGGACAAAGTATTCAACATCAGTGTTTGTAGAATTCTTACCTAAACTATATTATATTTTTTATCTGTACTAGAATTTAATTCCTTTATAATAATAAAATAATTTTTATCATAAAGGAAACTTTAGCACAGTGAATACGGTTTTCTTTTTCTACTGGCTATTTTGAACACTGAAACAGTGTCAGGCTTTCAGGGAAATAAAGTGGCACTACTTTATTAAAACCCTAGCTGAAACTATTATCTAGCTTAGAAGTGAAAACTGCTAGCAAATTATAGCTGTGAAAGCATAATACATAATTTTATAATATATAACAATTGAGATTTTTAAGAATTCTAGAGTACAGTTAAAAGGGAACAGTCTAGGAATCAGGAGAACTGGATCCTAGTTCTAGGTTAGCAATGATCTAATTTGTGACCTGGGCTGCAGTTTCCCAGTCAGTTGACAGAGTTGGATTTGACTAGTTTTAAGGTCCTATGGAGTTTCAAAAAAATCATTCTAGACACTCTAAAAATGAGTGACAATATATTCTGCTAAGAGATAACATTATTTAACATTTTTCTAAGAATAAAGTTTAAATGTATATTTTGCTTTAGTGGGGTCAAACCAAATTCTGAATAGTTAATCTTAATAGATATTAGAGCTAACAATAAGCAAAAAATATGATTAAGATCATTAATCCAGCTAGCAAAAACTATATCTAGAGATATATTTGTTCTCTTTTAGGACAGAGTAATTTTTAGAATATCTTTTAAATATTTCAATGGATTTTAGATAAATTTAAATTTCAAGCTGTTACTATTCAATCTAGGTTTCATAATTGTAGTGCTATAACTGTGATACATTCAGAGCTTCTCAATTATTGAGCCACAAATAAGTTATAGGTGTGCTAAAATACTGATCTTCTTAGCCCTCAGGGCAGGGTCTGAGGTGGCTGGAGTTCCAGAGCCAATAGCCTCTGGACAAAAGTGTTCAACCTAGTGTGTCAACCAAATATAATTCTTTTGCATGTCATGGCATGAGAGAAAGACTGTGAAGCACTGCACTGTATACAGCATCTCTGTTTTACCTTCATTTTATCTAAAATAAGTTACTTGAGAGACTCTGGAAAACATTAAAATATCCCCTTTAAACTTTGCCCAGAGTTAACCTGGAGACTCTTATATAAAGTTTTCAAAAATTACACAATTTCCAGTTGAAATTAATTTCACAAAACAATATGAATACTGATAACTAATAATTAAGAGGGTATTTTATCACAGGGAAAAATATGTATAGTTCCTGTGTTAAATATGCTAATATATCTAAAACCTATTTAATAGTAAACAAACATATCATTATGTATATCATATGCTATTTCTTGGCTCATCAATTTTAATACTGAATTAAACTGGCACAGATTTTATTATGTGATCTTTTTTTCTTTGCTTCTAATATAGAGGACTAAATATAACCTATAAGAATAAGAGTATATAATAATTTCAAAGGTTATTAATTTGTGAAACACTATATGGACATATAACTATCCAGGTTGGATCTTTTGTTCTTAGTTTGAAAATATATTTTGTAAGTAACCATAGTGTATACATACAGACTCTCTCACTCTGTGTGTGTGTTTGTGTATTATTTCTAGGAAGATGTTTTTATCTTAAGATTAAGGCTGAAGTCACTGCTACAAATAATGTAAAGGATATAATGCCTGATATTATGTAATATGTGATATGCAATATTTTAGGCTAGTATATATTTTATGGATAATAACAACAAATCTAGAAACAGTATGTGAAAAAACTGTTAATCTAAAATCATCACAAAAAGCCTCAGTTCTGCAAAACTATGAAACCTAATCTCAATTCAAAATGAGTTAAATATTAAACAAACTTCTCGAGAGGAAGAGACTGCAGATAGCTTTGTCAGTGTTATCAGAAAGATTAACATTCTAGTCATAGATCTTTAAGGAAAAAAAAAGTACACCAAGGAGGGACAATGGCTGCTGGGAAGCAAAAGTAAAAATTGACAGATAAAATTCAGTAATAGCAATCAGGGTAAACCTCCCCAAAGACTTTCTTATGTCCTGGTTACTGCCTACTGTATTAAGACTGCCTTTCTCATCACTTAATGCTTATTTTCATCACTTTGCTTAAAATATTGATAATCAATTAGGGCTACGTCTGTTTTGCCACAGAATCTGTGTCACAGTCTATCAGACTGTCAGGACCAATTCAATCCTCATTCAAAGTTAATTTTTTCTTCATAAATCTGCCTTTGGAGGAGTCATTAGGCGCAGAACATAGCCGGAGGTGCAATCACCTATTCTCTTTCATTAGTGGCAGGCAGAGAAGGTGAGGGAGATTATTAGAACTTTGGAATGATCACAAAGCAGCGTGCTGCCTGTCAGATCCCCCCAACATTTAATTCATCTAGCCAACTCACCAGCACTCTTTGCCAACAGTTTTAAATGGACATTATTCATGAACATCTGTGACGTGCTGAATATTCTGAACTGGAAATGATGAAAAAGCAATGCCCCTTTTGACTTTAAAATTAATTCTATGGTCAAAACAATTAAGAATATAACAAACATGTTTTGTGATGTTAGTTTTAGTCATCTTAGGTATGTTTCAGAAGCAAAACAATTTACTAAAGCTAATAACACATGAATATATAAGGGAAAATTAATACATAACATAAAAATTCTCAATATTAAGCAATATTTTTAAAGCCTATTTTATCTACAATTAGAATTGACCGATTTTCTTCCCCGAAAGTGGACTTAAAATTCACAATAAAATTCAAAATCTTATCTAATGTGAAGATCTTGTTTAGCAACATACCACAAAAATAAAAGGATTTAATATAGGGCCAATTTAGATAAAAAATATTCCATCTGAAATTTTAACAGCCACCATTAAAAAAATACTACAAATGTCTTAGTTATATAAGAGGTGTATTAGACCTCTTAGTTATAAGAAGTAGAAAGTTGATAGAGAAATTTAGTGTAATAAATAAATAGGCTAAATAAGTAAAAAGAAAACTTTTTAAACAACACATTTTAATTTTAAAAGCTATAAATAAATTTTTTTCAATAAAAAGAAAAACTGGATTTTTTAAAATGCTTTGTTCTTCAGAGTATCCCACCTTTTATAATCTAGAATAATTATATTGCTAACACTGAGAGTAAAGAAATGCTCTGCTAGACATACTTTTTTTTGTGGAGATTTATCTGTAATTTTTTAAAATATTTACTCACAATACCAAGCTCATGACACCAAGATTTTAAATGCTATTATCAAAGTCACAATGTTCTAGCATAAAAGGATTTTTATTACAGATTAGCTTTTGAGCAGAGTTTGAGCATTTCCCAAACTCTGTTCCACACGAGGTGCTAAAAGTGTTCTGTAGTTAAATATATCTGGAAAATATTTGGTTGGGCAAAATTACACTATTCCTTTACTGCAGAACTCACCAGAATCTGTAATACTCTAACGAGTGTTGTGTCTCTCTATGAGGGAGATACAATGTGGTGAGTCCCAAGCTTATTTGATCATAGAACCATTTTTGATACTACCATCAACAAAAGATTTACCTAACTTTTTCAGGTTAACTGTTTCTATTCTGTCCACACTGGATCTGAAATTATTTTTTAAATGTCTTATTTATTTAAAAAATGTCTATTGAGCACATACTATATACCAGGCAGTGAGGTAGGTGATAAAGTTACAACAGTGAACAAGACACTGATCTCAAGTTGCTCATAGTCTAGTACAGAATACAATTTATTTATGTGTAGGTCTGTCTTCCCTCTGCGAGCAATTTGAGAATATGGAATGTATCTTATTCATCTCTATATCTCCCCAGTGCCTAGTAACTGATAAACAAAAGAAGCCCAGGAAATACTTGTTAAACTGAAGTAGAATTTCCTTTTTCCTGGGTGGTCCCAATGATTTCACACTGATATGAACATCAGTCCCCTAGCCACTCTGTGCCTTTCCTCTCTCTAATGTTAGTATACACCCTAACCAATAATATATATGAGGTATAATACATAATATGAAGCTGTAGAGAAGCTAAATTCTAAGGAAAAATACTAACATAAACCAAGACTGGCAAACTAGCTCCAGTTTAATGGTAGTGGCTGACTTGCGTTCTGAGCTGAGGACTCTGTTGCTTGTCTGGGTTCAGGGTGGAAAGGTTTCATGATCAATTACAAATGACTGGCATCTCTGCTTTTAAAGTTTTTCCATTTTGGAAAGATTCATAATGCAAAAGTTTCAATAATAATTACTACTACTACATTGCTACTGCTACTACTGCTGCTGCTACTACCACCATTACCATCAGTTGTATGAAATAGAAACTTTTCTAGACTTGAAGCAAAATGAGTTTTACATGGGGAACTGAATACTTTGCTGGAAGAGCTGAAAACATAGGCTCTGGGTCAGGCTTCTAAGGATGATGCCCAAATCAACACCCTAGAACTAGCCTGCCAGGGAGCTGCTCCCTCTACTACAGGCAGGATGGTGAGAAATCAGGAGGTTTCCACTTGAACTCAAAATTCAAGAATACCCGACTAGAGCTGCAAATCAGAAAGCTACCACTGAACCGGCCTCTCCACCTGCACAAAGCTAGTAACTAGACACTGGAACACAGCTGAAGAGGTACTCCAGATCTCCACAGCTGTAGCTGCAGGAAGACTGCCTCCATACCACTTCCACTTCAAAATTCCACATTAATAGATTTAATTGGTGGAACCTAACTCATATTCAGAATCTTAGATGCAAAGAATTCTGAATACGTAGGTTTCTGCTTTCTAGTCTTTGCTATACAAGAAAGCAAAGACTACAAAAATATTAGAATAAATGTTAGGTGCCAACTCAACATTTATTGAACCTTAATACGTGTCAGGAATCTTTCTAAATGTTTTACATGTAGTACTAATTCATTCAGCACTCACAAGAATCCTATATAGTTTTTATACTCATAGTTAAGGAAACTGAGGTGCAGAGAGGTATAACACATTGCTTGGTGTCACACAGTTTCTAAGTGATAGAGCCAGGATTCAAGTCCAGGTTGTCTGACCCCAGAAAAATCTCTGCTCTTCACTAGTACTGTATCCTAGGAGTGGTAATTTTGTCTCTTTAATAGATTAATGATGAGGATGAAATTATTTTATTTTCTACTCAGTTTTTTTTTTCTTATTGTATTGATCAAACAGGTATGCATTATTACTTAAAATTTATATAGGTGGTATTTCAAAGAAATCAGTAGGCTAAAGACAGCTAAAACAATCTGGCTGAAGGTTTATTAGACTTACATACATGCAACACTGAGAGTGGAAGCTGGACTCCTTTCCTAGCGGAAAGCAGAATAAACAATACTATCATTCTGGTTAGGGTGAAAAAAAGACTTGAAATATAATTTTTCAAATGGGAGATGATGTTCATTGCTTCCCTAGCTATGGTTTCATAGAGGGAAATACAGCAGTATATTTCAAGAACCAAAAATTATTTACACTCTTTGATACAATAATTTCACTTCTGAAAATGTAAATGAAAGAAGTTTAAAATGAAAAAAATGCATGAAGATATTCATCAAGCATTATTTTAATAAAAAAGCAATAATATGAATAAATAATCATCTAGGCAAGTGGCTAATGTTATACTTTCTGGACAGATATTATACAGTCAATAAAATTATGCTAAATAAAGTTATGTTGGGAAAATCATTCTCATAGAAAAGTAGACACAAAAAAGCAGAATAAAAATATATTTAGGGCTTCCCTGGTGGCGTACTGGTTGAGAGTCCGCCTGTCGATGCAGGGGACGCGGGTTCGTGCCCCGGTCCAGGAAGATCCCACATGCTATGGAGTGGCTGGGCCCGTGAGCCATGGCCGCTGAGCCTGCGCGTCCGGATCCTGTGCTCCGCAACGGGAGAGGCCACAGCAGTGAGAGGCCCGCGTACCGCA
>NW_006780658.1:213390-251455 GCF_000442215.2 Lipotes vexillifer | reverse complement strand
AAAAAAAATATATATATATATATATATATATATTTTTTATGTGATATAAACATATGGATAAGGAAAAAAGGAAGAAATATAAAAATCATTTGTTATATATTACAAATTTCCATATGGAATTTGATCTCTTTCTGAACTCTCTACTATGTTTCACTGCTTTGGTGATTCCTACACCAGTAACACATATATTTTAATATTTGGTCAAGCCATATCAACCTCATTATTTTGACCTTAAATTGTTTTGGCTATACTCATGAAATTCTTCTTCTAGATAAACTTTAGTATCATTTTTGTTAAATCCCCCCCCAACTTATCTAGGTTGTGACCTTTCATTTTAGCTCCCTGTCCTTTCAGCTCCCCTCTTTAAACACAAACTGTTTCTGAAACTCTGTCTCACTTCTCCAACACCTATTCATTCTCTAGTCCATTCCAATATGGCTTCTAACTTTACCACTCAACCAAACTGCTCTTCATTGACTTCTACGTCACTAAAATGCACTGGATATTTTAATTTAAAATAAAATAAGTAATGTAATATGTCAAACCTATTAAAAATACAGAGAATAGTATAATATTCAAATTAATAGATGTTAATATTTCATCATGCCTATTTCCTTATATTCTTGCTATCATCTAGTATTGTTGGATTTCTTAATTTCTGACAATCCATTGGTCTGAAATGACATTTTCTTTTTTTATATATATGCAGTTCTCTTCTAGAGACATTGAGCATGTCTTCAAAAACTGGCCACTAGGGCTTACTCCCTCAGAATTGCTTCTATCCTTAGCCTATTTTACTGTAAAATTTTCTTCTTCTTATTGATTTGTAGGATTTTAAAAGCTACTTTATATATTCTATATGTTAACAATTTGCCAGTTACAAACATTGCATTTGTTCTCCTAGTATGCGGCACATCTTTTGACTGTATTGTACCTTTTATGAGGTGTCCAACTTTACTGTATTTTAAAATTTATATTTTTAAACACTGTTTTATTTAAGAAATCATTCCCTATACTTAGATTGCAAATCTAATCTCCATTTTCCTCTAAAAGTATTAACACTTCACTTTTTACATTTAAGCTTTCTGAAATTTCCACATGAATAATCAATTCTTTCAATACTATTACATATATTAAAAAAAAACCTCCCCTTATCTATATTTAACAGCAAGTTTTCATATGTGTGTGGGGATGTTTCTGGGCTCTCTATTCCTTTCCACTGATGCACCATTTTAGCTTTTATACAGAACCTTATTATCTGGTAGGATAAATCCTCACCCTTCCTCTTTGTCCTTCAAAGTCAAAGTTGTCTCAGCTACTCTTGGCAATCTGCTCTTCAATACCATTTTTTTTTGAATGGGGGTTTTAAATTCTATATTAAAAAAAAACAGAACATCTCCAGATTTAGATTATATACGTTAAATAAAAACAATTTCTGATGAAAACCTAACACACACACACACACACACACACACACACACACACACACACACACACCCCTTATCAGAAACGCTTCTTCTATTCTGGGATCAGGGATGGATAGGTGGTGAAAAATGTTTAACAATGTCTGAACCACACAGCGAAAACCCAGTTGGGTTTTTTGTTTGTTTGTTAGTCATTTACCTTTTGAATTTTTCTGTTTAAGAAAATTTTGTGAAATAACCTATTGACTCTGCCATCTGTGGCTCCTGATGGTAAGGTCTGTTGGGCAAGAAAAGTTTTCAAATCTGGAATCAATAATCTGCCTATACATTTTTCATCCTATTCTGTTCTTACACTGAGGTTTCTATACCTTATTTTCTCTCTTGAATCATTTTAACATATTTATTTCATAGTTTCTTTTTTTGGGGATGGGTGGGTGTGCTTAAACAACACACATTTATTTTCTCAACAGTTCTGGAGGTTGGAAGTTCAAGGTGCCAGCAGGGTTAGTCTCTCCTGAGGCCTCTCCCCTTGGATTGCAGACGGCCACCTTCTCGCTAGGTCATCGCATGGCCTTTCCTCTGTGCACACACACCCCTGATGTCTCTCTCTCTTCTTGTAAGGACACCAAGTCCTATTTGTTTAGGGCCCCACCCTTATTTATTTATTTACTTTTTATGGTGTGGTGTTAGGATATAACTTTATTTCAAATCGCTAAAAATTTGTAGCTGTGTCACACATTGATTTATCCTTGGTAGTTTTTATTAGGGCTCTTAAACCTGTATTATAAATATTAACCTAGGGGCTTCCCTGGTGGCACAGTGGTTGGGAGTCCACCTGCTGATGCAGGGGAGGCAGGTTCGTGCCCCGGTCCGGGAGGACCCCACATGCTGCGGAGCGGCTCGGCCCGTGAGCCATGGCCACTGAGCCTGCATGTCCGGAGCCTGTGCTCCGCAGCGGGAGAGGCCACAGAGGTGGGAGGCCCGCATACCGCAAAAAAAAAAAAAAACTAACCTATACTTTTCTTTCTGCATTTTTGTACTATCTTTGTAAATTTTAGCATCATTTTAGTTTTTCTTTATTATCTATGAGGACCTTATGATTCAATAAAACTAAATAACAAACTAAAATCCTAGAGTTGATAAGTGGTGTGGTGGAACCTGGATTTGAAGGCAAGCTTTCAAGCTCTAAATGACATATAGTTATCATCATGCTGGTCTGTCTCCATTTTATTTCTCCTTTTTTTTCTTTCCCTCTTATTTTAAATAGCATATGTTTTAGTGATAGCACATGGTAAATGCAGTTTAGTATTTTCTTACTCTTTTGTGGTACAGTCTTTTAAAAGTCAACTTTCTGCTGTATTTTTAAGGCAATGCTCCCATGACATGCTTTCAGTAGTCTTTTCATTAGCCTGCGGCACTTCCTCCACTCAACACTTCTTTAAGAATATTCTATTATCCCAAATTCTCTAGGTGCCAATTACTCTCTCATTACCTGACCTTCCGACAATCATTAATTCTAGATTTTATCAATTTTACATCTAACATATCATATATTTTAATCTGTCTACTTCTCCTCATCTTTATTGCCATTATCCTAAGTCCATCATCTTTTACAGTAATTACTGCAATAACTTTACTAATCTTTCTAAAACTAGCTCTGTGATAACCTTATCACTACCACCACGACATTTACCATCACCACTAAATCCACTATCCTTACTACAGGCAGATGGATTTTCTAAGAATGAATTCTAATCATGCCATGCCCTACGATGGCTTTGCGCTTGGGAAAAAAAGCAAAGCCCTAAAATTCGCATGGTTTATAAGGCTATAAGTCATCTATTCCTTGCCTACCTTACCAGCTTCATTCAAGCTATTCTCAATCATCTTATTCTTTATGGGCCCATCCACACTGGTCTTTGTTTTCAAAATGTACCATGGTCCTAGTGTGATCAATGTCCTAGTTTGCCTGAGACTTCCCTAGTTTTAACACTGAAAATATCAAGTCTTGGGAAAACTCTCCTCAGTCCCAGGCAAACCATACTTAAATTGCTGTTGAATGGAGGAAAGATAAGTGAGTTTTTTAGCCTTGGCTGTTACATGCTCTCTTATTAGTCCACTCTTTGCCTTCACTGCATTTATAAAAATTATTATTGCATTATTAATTGTACAAATAATTACCTTCTGTTTCCTTTCCCAACCAGAACATAGTTCCGTGGAGGCGGGCTCCTTGAGTTTTTACCTAGCATTTAATAGTCTTGTTTGCACACTGTAGGTGCTCAGTAAAATATTTTTAATTACCAGTCAAGTTTCTTTTAGTTATTTTACTCTTTTATTGCTACACGAATTATATTTTTATTTACACCTTATAGACAACTGCAAGTATATAGAAAAGCTATTACTTTATATGTATGTTACTTTGTATCTTTAAGAAGACTAGGAATTTCATTTATGTTGGCTTTGTACATTTGGATAATCATAAACTCTTGAGATTTGAAAAGGATCTTAGAGACCCCCAAGTTCACTTCTCTCTTTTTTAAAAATTTATTTATTTATTTATTTTTGGCTGCTTTGGGTCTTTGTTGCTGTGCGCGGGCTTTCTCTAGTTGCAGCGAGCGGGGGCTACTCTGTTGCGGTGTGCGGGCTTCTCACTGCACTCGCTTCTCTTGCTGCGGGGCACGGGCTCTAGAGTGCAGGCTCAGTACTTGTGGCACATGGGCTTAGTTGCTCCACAGCATGTGGGATCTTCCTGGATCAAGGCTCGAATCTGTGTCTCCTGCATTGGCAGGTGGATCCTTAACCACTGTGCCACCGGGGAAGTCCCTCTCATTTTCATAGGTGAGAAAATTTGAGGCCCAGGTATGTCAAGTGACTTGTTCAAAGTGACACAGCTAATTAGCAGCAGAGCCAGTCCAAGAATCAAGACCTTATTACTCTCAGAACAGGAATCTTTCCACACTGCTAATTAGAGATGATCACAGTTCCTTAGGCTACCATAGAGTTGTGGAATTCTGACTTAGATTCTTGTCTGTTTGGTTAACTTACTGAGTCTCAAACAAATCATTTTAAATCATTTCATGAGCTTCAGTACTCTCAGCCAAATCTGTTTCCTTATTCATAAGAGTGTGCCACCACTTAACCTTCTAAATGTAGGGCAGAGTTCAGGTTTATTTTGCTTGCCTTATCCCCAGTGCCTGGCACAATGCCTGGAATACATGAGATAATGACATTTGTTGAGGTAACAAGTGACTGAATGTGCTGCATGTGTGAGCACACCTCTCAAAACACTTTATGACACAGGTTATAAAAGTAAACAGGTAAATTCTTCAAATCTGTTTTAAGACGAGGCTTTCTGAGTCATGCCTATGAGAAAGAAAGGAGGGAGGGAGGGAGAGGTAGAGGAGGGTAGAAGAGAGAATGAGAAAGAATGAATTCGTGTTTGTGTGTGTGTGTGTCTGCATTAGAGAACAACCTCGGCCTATTTCAAAGGACTGTTAACAAAAAGAAAAGTTACAGTAAAACTTGCTGCTAACATAAAGGGCTAAACTTTGAGTGTGTTGCATTACATTAGTCTCTTTTGTGCTAAAGTGTCTATTATATGATTCTATTCTATCTTTGGGTTTTTAGAAGACATAGGTCTATTTCATGAGGACCTAGGCACTATAACAAAGTGTTATATCTCCAAATCTATAAAGGCAGAACAAAGGGAGGGGGCATCATTACCTGCTCAGCCTAAATATGAAGTAGGTGCAAATCCAAAATGCAACTGTCAATGTTTCAATTTTTTATGAAATAAAAAGCATAAATCATATGATTTTAGAGTTGGAAAATAACTTCTGTGGACCTTATGGTCATCAGGTTAGGCGACCTGCTTAGATTACTCAAAGTGGATCAGTACTATAACTCAGAGCTTTCTCTTCTTCACTTCTTTTAGAAGAATAAATATCATAAACAAAGCCAGGACTCAAGCTTTTAGTTAGTTACAAATAAACTGTCACCTAGGATAGTAAAGAATTAATTGCTTGACTTATCTCCATAACTGGCCATTGTCCACTTGTGCATTGTGTTGTGATCCTAGGACCATAACAGCCAGAACATCAGTTTTTCCATCTGATGGAGAAAACAATGATAAGAAGATGCACGGGTCATAGAAATAAGTACTATTCAGTGGGGCCCTTGCATCTCATAATAACTTCAAGAGAAATCTTTGTAAAAGTCTACATATTAAATATTTTGCTTACTCCTATGTTTATATTGATTATAATTACATTTTAATACTTGCTGAAATTTGATAGAAACGTAATTGACACAATTCAAATATATGTGTAACGACACATTAAAATGCAACCAAAGCAAATTCAAATGGGTACTTAATCGGGCTTTCACCAATCAGAAAATTTAAAAATTTCATGTTCGGGCTTCCCTGGTGGTGCAGTGGTTGAGAGTCCGCCTGCCGATGCAGGGGACACGGGCTCGTGCCCCGGTCCGGGAAGATCCCACATACCACGGAGCGGCTGGGCCCATGAGCCATGGCCACTGAGCCTGCGCATGCGTAGCCTGTGCTCCGCAACAGGAGAGGCCACAACAGTGAGAGCCCCGCGTACAGATTAAAAAAAAAAAAAAAAAAAAAAAATTCATGTTGAATATTCTCAAGGTAAACCTTATTTTTATTTGCCGTTTAAAGAAATTATGGCATAGACTCTAGTTGATACCCACAATGCTTACTTTTCTTTCAGCTCTTTAGTGCTCTTGCATGACAAAAATCCTAAATCCCTTTCTCATTGGGTCACAGTAATGTCTCCTTCTAAAGTTCATTTGATTAAAAACTTGGATTGTATGTTTTGAAGGTAGAGTAAACCATATTTTGAATCTCTCTAGGTGAGCTCACTTGCTTAAAATTACTTCCAAGTAAAAAGAGGCTTTGAACAGTTTTGATGGCAGAAATGTATCACTTGGTGCTTTATTTAATCTGAAACTTTTAATCAAATGAACAAATTAATCTTAGTCACTTTTCTGGGAAGCTTTATCAAATTTGATGTTTGATGGCAACACTTCTGAGAAGTTTCTAGGACCATAATGAGAAATTAAGTAACATGAAGTATGAAATGAAATGGAAATTTCTGCTCTGCTCAAGGCTGTAAAAATTTGGGAACTGTTTTGTTTATATGTTCTTGTCCTGAGATGGATGCAGCATTGATACTTGAGAAAAATTCTGGGCTTTCCCGGAAGTATCCCATTCTTGGCCTACCTTCCTGCAGAGGTAATAGGCTAGCTATCTAGGAGGGAGTACTCTTTAGGTTCCTGGGTTTCCATAAAAGAATGTCACCCCATCACCTGTTTATTTGGTCTCTAAAGTTTAAGAATCCACCCCTGAATCAACCACATAAAGTATTTACACTTCAGACACTTCTAAGAGCAGAGAGGACTGAAATGACTTCTATTCAGCTAGTATAAGAGCCTGGCTAGACGAAAGTTCACACAGGAAGAATTATTTAAAAAACATGCATTCACTCTGTTTCTCCATATATACTGGGTTTTAATTAAATTCAAGCAGATTCATCAGAATACTATATTCTTGGATCATATTTTCCTAGCACACTAAATTTTACTATGGTACTTTTTCTATGGCTTTTATTGATAGACATTAAAAGTAAGAGGTACATGAAACCTATTATTTCATTTCTTGCAATTATGATGTTGAGGATATTATACACTATATCACATGATGATGATGATGATGATGATAAGACAGTAATAAACACATGAAATAGCACTTGAATGTTTATAATATTTCATTTAATAAAAATGCCCTACATGAAGCCCCATGTGAGAATTCCCTTTTAGGGAAAGCTTTGAAGCTTTAAGGGTAAGACTTTTGGTTCTCTCTGATAATCTGCTTTTGGCTTTGGTTGTCAGAAAACCTAGAACAAGAGACAGCAACTCTACAGGCATTTTGATGTGTGAAATTTGTTCTATTTTTCTCCTGCTCTTGACTGATTACTTTAATGAATATTTTTCCTTTTTCTGATTTAAAAAAATTTACACATTACCATTTTATTACTTTGCTATAGAATCCTTCAAATAATTTATAGAAGAAAAAGAATAAATTAACAGATGAATAAGAACAAAGGATTAATAAATCTGTATAAATGGAAAAATTTGGATAGTAATATTCTACCTGTAGGTGTGTTCTGCTGATCAAATGAGTTAAAGTGTGTAAGTGGTCCAGCACCTGGGACACAGCATGGCATCAACCAATTTAAGTTTCCTTACATAATCATTCTCTTCAGATGTACTATAAAATTTTGCAAGTAACCTCATCACTCATGTACTTCTCATCTTTTTTCCATAGTGAAACTGCTTTATAGGAAATTGTAATAGTTTTTCCCACTCACCATACTGTCCCTGTAGGGAAATTTTGGAGTGATTTTTTTCCCACAAGGGTAGGTAACTTTTGACCTAACACAAAAAAGCTACAGGAGAGGTTTAAAAAAGAGAAAAGGAAAAAAAATGTATGTGAAGCAGAGACCTCTCAAAAATAAAAGAAATGCCTTCAGATTGCAAGCAGTGTGATGGTGGCATCAAGGTAGCTTTGAGAGTTTGGGGGCCAAGTTGGGAAGGGGAGAGAATTATACGTGAAGATGATGTTATATGTAAAATTTAAAAATATTTATAAGATATTTTATAAACTATAGGTCTCATCTCAGATGTCCATTCCAATGCCACTAGAAGCAACAACATGAAGTGCTGTGTTGAGAATTCTGAAGTTATACCTGGACTCAGCATAAAAAAGTACACTGATCAACTACTACTAAGCTATACATTTAGCCTAAATGAATGCTGATCGATGTTTCATATTTGCCATCTCTGTTCTATACAAAATAAGACAATAATAATGATGATATTAAGAAAACTGGCAGTTATTATAGTCAGTGAAAGTATAAGAAATATACATATTCAAAGAGAAGAGAAAAGTGATGAGATTATTTTTCTGCTTTACTTATATATGCTATCAAGAGCTTAAAATTTTCTTTAACGGACCTTCTAAAGAGCTTATTCCTATGCAGAAAATACCAAATGACTTCCACAGTCAAATATTCTGAGAACTAGTTCCAATAAGATTTACTTCCTTAAAAATGTTACTATGAAGAAAGGAAAAGAGCTCACCCTTACATGTCAGTTATCTTTATTATGAAATACACCAACCCAAACTTGTGCTTCAAACAACCACAATCATTAACTTTGCTTACAAACTGCACTTGAGCAGGGTGCAGGCAGAGTAGCTCTGCTCCATGCAGCATCAAATGGGGCAACACAAAGGTTGTGACTGACTTGATGGCTGGGGGCTGAATTTCCCTGAAGGCTTGCTCACTCATGTACCTGATGGTTGTTGCTGGCTATCAACTAGGAATTCAGTTGGATTTGTCAGTCAGAACACTCATATGTGGCTCCTCCATGAGGCTGTTTGGCTTCCTCATAGCATGGAGGCTGGTCTCCATGAGCAAATGTCCCATGAGACAGGAAGTGGAAGCTGCCAGTTTCAGAAGGTGTGGACCTGGAAACTGGTAGAGTATAACTTTAACTGTTTTATAATGGTCAAGTAGTCAGAAAGCCCAGATTTAAAGGGAGAGGACACAGACTCAGCTCCTCAAAGGGAAAAGTGTCAAAGAATTTGGGGGCCATGTTTTAAGCAAAAATAAACAAATGGGACCTAATCAAACTTAAAAGCTTTTGCACAGCAAAGGAAACATCAGCAAAATGAAAAGACAACCTAGAGAATGGGAGAGAATATTTACAAATGATGTGACCAACAAGGGGTTAACATTCAAAATACACAAAGAGGTCATACAATTCAGTATCAAAAAAAAAAATACCCAATCAAAAAATGGGCAGAAGACCTAAATAGACATCTCTCCAAATAAGACATAAAGATGGCCAATAGGCACATGAAAAGATGCTCACTAATTAAGAGAAATGCAAATTAAAACCACAATGAGGTATCACCTCACATTGGTCAGAATGGCTATAATCAAAAAGTCTACAAATAATAAATGCTGGAGAGGGTGTGCAGAAAAGGGAACCTTTTTACCTTACCTTCACACACACACACAAAAACACACAATGGAATATTACTCAGCCATAAAAAAGAATGAAATGTTGCCATCTGCAGCAACATGGATAAACCTAGAGATTATCATACTGGGACTGCCGCGGTGGTCCAGTGGTTAAGACTCTGCACTTCCAATGCAGGGAGTGTGGGTTCGATCCCTGGTCAGAGAACTAATATCCCACATGGTGTGCAGCACAGCCAAAAAAGAGACAGATTATCATACTCACTGAAGTAAATCAGACAGAGAAAGACAAATATTATATGATATCTCTTATATGTGGACTCTAAAAAATAATACAAATGAATCTATATACAAAACAGAAATAGACTCAGACATGGAAAACAAACATATGGTAACCAAAGGGGAAAGGGACAGGGGGAAGGATAAATTAGGATTATGGAATCAAGAGATACTAGCTATTGTACATAAAATAGATAAGCAACAAGGATTTACTGTTTAGCACAGGGAACTATATTCAGTATCTTGTAATAACCTATGATGGAAAATAATTGAAAAGATATTGAATCACTCTGCTGTATACCTGAAACTAACACAATATTGTAAATAAACTATACTTCAAGAAAATAAATTAGGGCTTCCCTGGTGGTGCAGTGGTTAAGAATCCGCTGGCCAATGCAGGGGACATGGGTTCGAGTCCTGGTCTGGGAAGGTGCCACAGGCCGCAGAACAACTAAGCCCATGAGCCACAACTACTGAGCCTGCGTGCCACACTACTGAAGCCCACGTGCCTAGAGCCCGTGCTCCACAACAAGAGAAGCCACCACAATAAGAAGCCTGCACACTGCAATGAAGAGTAGACCCCGCTCACTGCAACTAGAGAAAGCCTGTGCGCAGCAACAAAGACCCAACATAGCCAAAAATAAACAAGTTAATTTAAAAAAAGAAAATAAATTTAAAAACTGATACAAATTGAAACTATCAAAATAGTTGAGAAATACAAAAACGATAGCAAAATAAAAAGAAAAAATGTAACTAGAAAGTAGATAAAGGAAATTATTCTACATAAAATATCAATAGGATGGTAATTCAAAGTATGAAATGACTAAATAAAGCAAGCATAATATTGAGAGCACAAATAAAATAGGTATTGAGCATGTGCAATAATATACCCAGTAATTTTCAGGATAAAAGATATGGTCATATGTTCTAACACTTAGGATAGTCTGTGACATAATAAAGGAAAAGTCTAGATATATCACATCTGAAATTCCATGAAACTTGAAAATCAAGGGGTAATAAAAAATCTAATTAATAAAGCAAAAGCAACTTAGGAATAGTTAATCAGTATAAATCTATGCAAATTATGTATTTTGAAGTCAAATATTATTAATGAAGCCTTCCATGAACCAATTATAATAATTTGTTGTAATACAACTCAAAATATTAGTCTCGTCAGGCTCTTCATCTTGTTGAAGAAGCAAAGATATAAAATCGTTCTATCTGTCTGAGATAACAAATAACCAATAGTTTTTGTTCTCTTTCTATAGTGAGTTCTGGTTCAATCAACTCACATAACACGGTTAATAACAACAATAATAATAATAAACAAAAGCCAGTATTTACTGAGTTACCATGTATTACCAATTATTCTAAGTGTTTTACATATATTAACTTATTTAATACTCAACATGAATATCCTATTTTTACCAGTGAGGAAACTGAGGCATGAAAATTTCAGTAATTATCTAAAGTCACTCAGCTAGTAAATGATAGAGCCAAAACTGATAGAGGCAGTCTGATGCCAGAGCCCCATATCAAACCCAGTATATTCTGTAAAAGGCAAAAAGTGGCAGTGCACATGACTGAAAAAGCATTCTTCATATTCTATGAAGACAATAATTTTCAACTATTCAGTAGACTCATTCAAGCTGGATCACTTCATCAAAGAAAAAAAAAGAATGAGTTAATTAATAGAATAAAACTAAACTTGACTATTTCTCAAACCCTACCTCTTTGGAAACAGGAAGCAGGTCATAGAGGTATAAATCAAAAGAAAATAGATGATAATAAGAGAGACAGTCGTAATATATTCCCTGCTTTCTTGCCTCCCTCACACTGTCTTCAAGTAAAAACAATGAAGAAGATTCATTATTTGTCTAGGAGCAAATACAGGGACTAAGGAGGATACTTTTAACTAACAATGAAATCATTAATGACACCCAACAGAACGTCTAATGAATGTATTTACAGAAGATTCATTTGTATTCCTCAAGGGACACTCAAGGGTTAAAATGAACTACATTTCCTTTTATCCCATCTAATGAAGATTTAAGTTAATACCTCTCAGAGAAGGAATTTGATTGCAAGAAAATGATAAACGCAAAATTCGCAATCTGCTTTTTTGTTTAACATGATCAAACACCAGAAAGCCTAAACAACAAAAATTTTAAGGATAGTTTTTCTTTTTAACATCTTTATTGGAGTATAATTGCTTTACAATGGTGTGTTAGTTTCTGCTTTATAACAAAGTGATTCAGCTATACGTATACATACATCCCCATATCTCTTCCCTCTGTGTCTCCCTCCCTCCCAGCCTCCCTATCCCACCCCTCTAGGTGGTCACAAAGCACTGAGCTGATCTCCCTGTGTTACCCGGCTGCTTCCCACTAGCTATCGATTTTACATTTGGTACTATATATAAGCCCATGCCACTCTCTCACTCCGTCCCAGCTTACCCTTCCCCCTCCCCGTGTCCTCAAGTCCATTCTCTAGTTGGTCTGTGTCTTCATTCCTGTCCTGCCCCTAGGTTCTTCATGACCTTTTTTTTTTTGTTTAGATTTTAAGGCTAGTTTTAAAATGAAAATCAGAGAGAAACTAACTGTAAAAGCTGTCAACTATAAGAATGTTCCTATATAATTAATCTTCTAGTTCAGCAATGGAGATCACTAAATTTTTAACTTAACCCTTTAAGGGAATGATTTGTTGGAGAGAAGAGTGCAGAGGGGGATAAGGCCTCCCTATACCCATTAGCTTTTCTTTTTAAAGAAGACTGACTTTATGACTATTCTAGGTGGTGATGATAGAGAGACTACCTATGGAAGTTCTAAAGAAACAAGTCCAGTAGGGGAGGCAGACGAGAAAATCAATTTTTATAACAGTGTAGTAGTTAAGTTCTATAATACAGATATGCAAAGGGAATGCAGAACTAACTCAGTCTGGTGGACAATAACTAAGACTTCTGAAAGAAAGTGACACGAAGTGATTCTTAAAGAATCAGTAAAATTTAGCCAAGAAGAGACCCAAAATCAATGGCTCTGAAACAATAATTTGAACCACTTACATTTTATGGTTCTAGTAGAGCGCATCACAGTTACATGAATAAGACCAAGAATTTTCAGATAAATTCAAAAGCATTTGAATTAATGTATATTATGATTCTCACCCCTTCCTCCCTCCCTATTTTTCTCATTTCAGAAAGAAAAACTCTATGTAACTCTTTAGACAAGTTGGAAATCATTTTTTTTCCTGTAAACCATGAAAGAGACCTTCTTTTAAAGTTTAACTTCTGTCTTGAATTATCTTTAGAATAAAAATGGTAGTTAATAAAGATATCAAAAAATTCCTCACAACTGAAAGCAGAATGAACACTGATATTGTTCTGTATCTTAAATATATGTCTTATATCTCCAGTATATGAGGAGGAATAGGTAAGTGGGTTGGGAAGAGCTACATTCAGTCATTCATAAATATTTATTAACTGTAAACAAAAAACTCATATCCAGAATCTATCAAGAATTCCATGAAGTCAATAAGAAAAAAACATACAATGGTAGGAAAATGGGCTAAACACTTAAGTGGACACTCCATAAAATAAGAAATTCATGTGGCTAACAAACCAATGAAAAACTACTAAAGCTTTCTGGTAATCGGTGAAATGGAAATGAAAAGTAAAATGATTTAAGTTTAGCTAAAATAGAAAAGTCTGACCATACCAAGTATTGGTGAGAAGGTAGAGCAATGGTAACTCTTATATACTACTGTTGAGAAAAGAAATTGATATAACCACTTTGGAAAAGTTTCACATCCTAGTAAATTTGAAATTACACATACCATATGAGACAGCAATTCCACTCTTAGGTGTGGAGTTTAGAGAAGATCTTGTACAAGTGAACCAGGATATAAACTTTTACAAGAATTCTCAGAGCAGCCTTGTTCATATTAGTTGCAAATTGAAGACAACAAAAGTACATCAATGGCAAAAAGGGTAAAAAAAACTGCAGTATGTTCATACAATGAAATATTATACAGCACAAAAACAACACAGTACAGCTACATGCAAACAGATGAGTCTTAGGAACAATGCTGAGAAAACAAAGACCCAAAAGAATATATAGTATATGATTCCAATTCAAAACTGGGAAAATTTAACTATAGTGCTTAGCATTATATACTTAGGTGGTAAAACTTAATAAAAGCAGGGGAGTGATTACCATAATAGAGGGTAAGATGGTAGTTATGACAGGAAGGAGAAAATGGGGGCTTCTGAGGTACTAGCGAAGTGCTGCTTCTTGATCTGGGTAGTATAACACAGATATATGCTTCATAATTTGGTGATCTGTACACTTACATACTTTTCTCTATATTTCATACTACAATAGGTCAAAGAGAACTGTGAAATGCTGAATACCTAAACATCCAAAAAAGATAAATTATGTTTAAAAAACAGATAGATAGAGAATCTTACTGAGTACCTTCTATATGCTAGGAACTATGCTAGGTGCTGAGAACATAGAATACAAAAGAGACCCACGTTCTGACTCTCTAAAAGTCTGAAAAAGGTCAAACAAATAATTATGAACATCGTATTTAATTAAAAACTGATCGATTGCTATGAAGGAAAAGTTCACAATGTTTCAAGAGATGCTGACACTATCTAGTGATAAGCGTCAGGAAGCCTTCACTGAGATATGAAATTTAAGCTGAAACTTTAATAACAAGCCTAAGTTAATCTGCGAGGGAAGAAGGAGGTAAGTATTTCAGGCAGATGGAATAACATGCAAACCAAAAAGCAAAAAGCAGGCCAGTATGGTTACAGTTTAGTAAAGAGCAGTCCAAGATGAGGCTGGAGAAGTAGACACAGGCAAACCTGGAAGAATTTGTAGCCATATTAAGAATTCTGAAATTTTATCCTAAAGGCAAATGAAAGCCACTGAAGGTTTTTTTTTTTTTTTTTAACAGGGGAATGACAGGTTCCAGTTTATAGTTTAACATCGTTCTGGGTGTTATGGGATGGATTATTAGGGGGCAAGACTGTGAACACATGAGTTAGAAAGCTACTGCAGTGGTCAAGGCAAGGGAATGATGATGGCTTGCCTAGAGTAAAGGCAGTAAAAATGGGATTAGTAGAAAGATTAAAATGTATTTTAGGTGGCTACAGACCATGCTAACAGAATGGATGCGGCAGGCGGGGACCTTGCCAAATTGCTCTTTTGAGCAACTGGAAAGATGTAATGGAGGGACAATGAAAGAGGAGCAGGATGAGGATGGGAGCAGGAAGATAAAAGAATTCAGGACAATCTTGCCTGTTTGACATGTAAGTAGAGAAGACCGGCAGTTAGCTATGTAAGTCTGCAGTTTTGAAGAGAGGGTTGGAATTTAGAAATTGTTGCACATGGGTGATATCTGAAGTCCTGGGAATGGATGAGATCACTTAAGATGAAAATATACATGGAAAAAAAGTAAGCACATTCCATGAGCAACACTTAGGACTTAGAGTGAGAAGGAGCTTATTCATGGATTAAGACTGAACAATAATAGCAATGAGTGGCATAAAGGACAATTATGTGGTTAACAACCCTGGCTTCTCAGTACAGTGCAAGTGTTAAAGATAGTATTTCTTAGTATAATAGTCACATATAGAAAATACTGACAACCTATTTTCTAAATATTGATTATGTAAAATTCATACTTTTATGCAATAGTCAAACAATATCAAAATTTATCCTCCCTCAACCCTGTGCATTATCCTATGCATCCTCTACCTTGTTTAATTATTATTAGATAAATGACTTTACCTTTCCTAAACTCATTAATTTTTATAAACTATATATTAGTAAATCCATAAACAATATCTTTCATTTACCCTCTTTTATTTGTATTATTCCTGTAGTTCTAATTTTTGCTACCTAAAGCTCAGTTCAGGTGACATTACTCTGTGGATACAGGTAACAGCTCCCAAAGCCTACAAACTTCAATGAGCACGTACCACGTGCTAGTCACTCTTACAGGATGGGGGATATGTTCTTGAACAAATAGGCGAACTTCCTGCCCTTACCAGAGCTTATTTTCTAGTAGGGAAGCTTGATGCTAAGCTACTAATCAAGCACAAAATATGTTAGAGAGTAATGAGAGCTATGAAGGAAAATAAAGCAAATAAATTATGAAAGAAAATAAATAAAACATAACAAAACGTTATGTCCCTCCATCTTCAACTGTGCCTCTAGGAAGTGTCATGTATACCTATGTTTGTCACTTCACTTCTTCTGCCTTTTATGATAGTACTTCTGGCCTCTAAGCTCCAAGAGGTGGGGACTATGATTCTCTGTAGCCCTCTAGTTTCTCTCACCTTGCATATACTGTATTCAAGCACACCATTTTTCACTAAGTCGGTGGTGGTCCGAAAAGATGCCAAGAAATCTTAATTCACTGTAAATGACAAGTGGCGATTATTAAAATGTACACAAAATCTCTAATTTGCTCATTTTTTTCTGCTACAGTTATTTGCCTCGGCTTATTACTTAACTATGTCATATGGTCTTGTTAATGTTTATCAAGATAGCAAATGATACTGTGTCTGCATTACCACGTCTGTTTTCTGGCTAGATGGTGTGTCACCTTCATCAAGAGACTCAGTCTGCTGGTGCTGGCTAAATTTAGAAAAGTAATAAATTGTGCTTGTCTTTACTCTTTGATTTCTAACTATAACTGCTATATTTTCAACATGGCTTTGATGACTCAAAGTCCCAAAAAGCGACAGTTCAATAAATGTATCATAAGGTTGAGAAAATAAGTTTTAATACTGGAGTAATTAACCAGTAGATCAAGAGCATCTATAGGCAATCTCATCAAGGGGAGAGAGGGTCTGATGGAATGCCAGTTTTGAAAGAGTTCTTCGGGATGTTGTGTATCCTCCCCTGACCGACCCCAGCCTCTCAGACACAATCGCATTTCACAGATAAGAAAGCCAAGACAAAGAGTGATTATTAACTGGTGAAAATCATATGGACAATGAAAGGCAAAGCCAGGATTAGAATTCAGGACATCTGTCTCTTCTCCTGTCAGGGCTGTTTTCACCATCTCTCGACTTTTTGAAACTGGGCCTCCATGAAATCTATGACATAGGGCAAGAAAGACTGAAAGATGTCATGCTAAGCAGAGTTAAAGAGGATTACTTCTGGATTTCTTAAAATCTAAAACAGGCTAATGTACATTGAGATTTCTTAAAAGAAGTGTGTAGAGTTTTCAAATGTACGTGGTGAAAAAAAACTGTTGACAGAAATCTTATTAACAAAGCAACAGAGAAAATCGTTTGGGGAACTTAAACCTGCCCCTTTAATTTTCAACTTATTTTGACTTTATTAAAACACATTTAGAAGCAGCCCAGGATGTACAGTTTACATACTATAAAGACTCTCTGAATTTATTTTGCTTATCTACCAAATACTGTAAGTTGTAAGGCAATTATTAATTTCTAGTTAGTGGTAGATCATGTCCCATGAGTTCATTACCCAAATGTGATATTTTGATCACTTAGGAACATTGTTCATTGTATGTACATTTCCACACATACAAAAATAAACTATTTGTGTTTAAATTAGTTATAAAATAAAGCAAATTAATGGCATAATTTTAATAGATCTTAGTGAGTTTTTAAAGACATCCATTAATTCCTGGAATTAATCATGTTTTATTCCCATTTCATGATGAAGACATTTGAAATCTGCATTTCTGGCAAATATGTTTAAATTTTAATTTTTCCTTTGACAATAGGAATATTTAATTTCAACTGCTTTAAAAAAACTAAAAATCAATAACAAAGAGGACAAAATAGTTTTGAGGCTGTGATAAAAATAGGTACTAAAATGCTACTGGTTATACAGGATCTGTTGTGAATAGGTCAGCTCAGGGTCCCAGGTAAACATCTTGTTTGTGTCCTGAAGCCTTATTTTCTGCATGCCTTATACTCTCAGTAGGGTCCTCCTACTCGGGTCCAAACATCAGGCCACTGCACCCTATCGATCTTCTTTAAATCTCCAGAATAATAAATTTCAAGGCAACACAGCAGAAGCCGACTAAAGCCCTTTAATTACATCACTGCTGAAAGGAAATCATTGATCAATGGCATTATGGGAAAATAAACTGCCCCCCAAACCAGATCAAAGTCAATAAAATAGCTCACTAGCTGCCCCATTTGGGACTTCTGCTAGATTAGTGCTCATGGACAAGCAAAAGAGACAATTCTAATGCATGCTGCTTACTATCTTTTTGAAGTTCTCCCTGGCAGGTGTCACGCTCTGAGCATGGTTTTTGATTACTCTAATTAAATATAATATTATCAACAGACCTTCATATTGATCCTTAAATCCCCCCTTCTAAAAGAAAAATTAAAAGCCTAGAGAAAGGGCCTCATAGGGTACCAGATTATTTTAATGATTTTACTCCTTTATCAATTTTCTTCATGGTGCATTATTCTAATATTTATCAATACCAAGGTACCAACTAGTTTAGGAATTTTAAATAATATGCAAAATGAATAATTTTATAATTGGCTCTTCCTGAAATTAGATAAATTCTTTCATGTTTACATGAAGTTACATTCCTTGGTTAAAGTCTAAATAAATAATTTTTCCTATTAACTGTTGCTAACTGTGCTGGTCACTATTTATGGTATGATTTAAATACATTGCCTAATACAGATAATGCAATATGGCAAACAGTTCATTTCTCTCAGGCAATTAGTTTGGAAAACTATGAAAACATTTTAAGAAAATAATTTTATAATAGCCTATAAATATTTGTTTGTAGTTTACATATAGGCAAGATTATTTAAATATGCTTTTAAAATTCTACACATTCACATTTCAAAATGTTGTCTTCTACTTGATTAAGAATAACAAGAATTCTTCTTTCCAAGAATAACAATATTAAAGCCTCAAATCTCTTTTCAAAAAGGAGAAAGTATAAATTTACAACATGTAAATATTTATAAACTTACTGGCACTTAAGTTTTCATGTACAACTTTAGCACTGTGTAATAATAAAATGTAATGTCATCTTTAAAGTAAATTTGAGAATTTTGAAAATAATGTGAGTTTAAGAACATACAAGGGGAAACCTAAAATTTCAGCTACAATGACTCATTTATGGGTATTACTTTAGCCACTCCACCCAGGAGAAGCTAATACCCATGCCTTCTTCCCCTTCTACATTTCTTCTTATTCACTCATTATTCCCTCAGGTGGTTCTCTTTGCTAATGCCCAAATGGCATCAACCTGTTGTTTAGCATGTCTATGAAAAGGCTAGCCTGCTGGCTAATTTACCAAGGGATTAAAGCCCTGAAACCACTTCAATCTGCTACTTTGTTTCCATGTACAAGCCTTACCCATCACACCAGTTAAAATTGAAAATCTCTTCAAAAGAAAGAACTCAACGTAAGAACTGTTTAAGAAAGAAATTACCAAAAATAATATTCTGCACCCGTAAACAGTGCTATGAAATTGCATTCTGTTGGTCAAGTCCTGCATCATATATTAAAAAGAATTTCAGGTATTGTTTACCATTTCATACAATTAAGCAAATTAACACAGGCACCAACAGTGGCATGGGGATGGCGGGTTTGGGAGGCCACAAGGATTAACATAAAGCTGTATGTAGATATAGTTTATCATTGCAGCATAACATTTAATTAAAATTCATATTTGTGAGCATTTTGTTGAATGACAAAACATTATGGTAACTGGGCTGATTCACACTAGAAAATGGAGGTTCCCCAAAACAAGCAACTCTCCGAGTTCCTGATCTAGTAATAATAAAGACCTAAAGATTCACTGTTCTTATAAAAATTGATAGGTACACGGGGCTTCCCTGGTGGCGCAGTGGTTGAGAGTCCGCCTGCCGATGCAGGGGACACGGGTTCGTCCCCCGGTCCAGGAAGATCCCACATGCCGCGGAGCGGATGGGCCCGTGAGCCATGGCCGCTGAGCCTGCGCTTCCCCGCAACGGGAGAGGCCACAACAGTGAGAGGCCCGCGTACCGGAAAAAAAAAAAATGATAGGTACATATAGCAATTGATTTTTCTCTACAAAAAATCTGCTAGCTCTATTTTTTTAATTAGATAAGCTTTAAGTTGATACATTTTATGCAGAAAACTTTTACATTTTTTTCCTGTTTGGTTAAAGTTTAATCATTTATAGAACAGTAATAATCACTGTGATATCTTTCTTTAATGACTTCTTTACTCCATGAAAACTATTACAACAGCCCAAAATCTGTGCTATGTTGCCATAAAAATATTGAAAAAAAACTTTATGTTTTAAGTTGTATTCATTACCCAACTTTTTCAAATTAATTTTTATTTGAGTATAGTTGCTTCATTACCTAACTTCAGTGACAACTAGTTGAATACACTGAGAAAATGTAGTGAACCTATACTTACGTCTCATTGAAGAATAAATGACTAAAATGCAAATACATATTCATTACATCCTTGCTATACTTCAGTAAATCAGTTTTACCAATAACTTCAGGGTTATCGGAATTAAAGTAGAACTGTATATTAAAGAGGATAAGTTTCCATTTTAAAGTAATCTCAATTTTCTCTAAAAAACTTTTCCCAGGTCAGTTGAAAACAAATTTCAGTAAATTTACTACATGAGCCATTATTTCACAATATTTCACTAATGTTTATTTATTATAATCCTGAGAAGTGAGGGAGAAAAAAGCACAATGACAAAACAGCTGACCCAATAAAATCTAAATTATGAAGTAGTTTATAGCTTGTAGTAGTGACCTGGATTAGATCATTCAAAGGGGAAGACAAATATTATTGTTTCTCTCTTCATTTCTTTATCATCATAACTAGTGTTCCTTGTACCTATTGGTGCCAACAGCACAGATTTGCTGGAATGAAAAACAATGCCAGGGACGGATGTGTCAGTGCCAAAGGCTTAAGAGAAAATGAGTGTGCTCTAAGTTAGGATCTGTGTGATATTCAAATTCAAAGTACTTCACATAAGGACAGAACATTCAAGGTTCCATTTCAATCACAATTTTATTATAGTGACAAATATGATATTCTGACTGCCAATAAAAATACTGAATTTGATGCACTTCTGTGCAAAATTCATGGCCTGGTAAGGTATTCTGCAAGCTGTCACCCCCAAGGACCATAATGGATTTGTCTTTAAAGAAAAATGTTTAGAGTATGAGTTACCAAATATATTTTATGTAAGATTTCACATTTTAAATCAAGAAATGTAAATTATTTTTCTTAGTTGATATTTATTGACAAAATTCACATTAAGTGAAATTTTGAGACATTCCTTAATCAAGTTTTATAATAATAAAATATATTTTAATATTCCTTTTCTACCAGAACTAATGTTAATTTCTTTCTTATAGTTTGTATCATGGACTGGTATGCTGAATTTTATAGGATCCAAACTAATAATCATTAAACAAAAATCTCTTATTAAATTGTTCATAGAAATATAAATGCATATAAATAATCAGTACTAGAAAAAGTAATAAGTTCAATTTTAGCCTTTAAGCAATAGATAAAATAATTTATTGATTTTCAATTATTTTAAATAAGTTAAGCAAAAATATCAACCAGAAAAACAGGGTGGTTTTCCAAATTTACATCAGTGTTGGGGTATATTTCCTAAAATCAGAATTTTTAAGGCATAAAACAACTGTTACATTTTACTTTTGATTAAAATAAAGTTTGAAGTAAACAGATACATTACTGAGTGTATCCTGCCTATCTTCACAGAAGTACCACGTTTCTTTATACTTAAGAGAAAAAATTGAGAATAAAGTATACCATGGAGAATAATTTCTGCCAACCTCCATAATTCACCAAAACCAGACTGCTTCTATGCCTCTAAAAAAGGAAGCAAGACACTGGATGCAAAGCTTCAACAAACTATTATTACACACTTTTCCAGTCCATTAAAAGGAAGTAATTTAATCAGTTTATAGTTTCTCAGGAAAATCTCATTCAGAGAAATTTTATTGCCAGCTATCTAAATAGTAAATACCCATTATCCTCTCCAAATGAGTTTCTGCTTGCCAAGGGCAAACCCACTGCTGTTATTGTAGAGCTCTGTCAGAGAAACAAGAAGTTAAAAAGGTTATAAAGACACCATTAATGTCATGGGACTGTCTTGTCAGGACTCAAAAATGCTTAGTAATTGAGGGTTTATTCAAAGTGTATTAGCACCCATACAAACAGCACAGTTAATATGATGCTTTAAGGCTTTATTTTGTTACAGCACAGCAAAATCACCTACAAACAGCTGAATAATGTAAATGTATCTGCAGGAAAGCAGAACTCATTTTATCATCTGGTTCTAGCTTGAGTCTTTGAAGAAAATGTCAATAACATACACACAGCTTAAAGGCAAATCTAGATCCAACCAACGAGAACAACAGAAAAAAGTATAAGTGATAACTGATTGGTCCTGACAGCGTGAGCCTTTGATAGAAGTATGAGGGTAAGCAAAGGGCAAATGTATTCTTTATTTAATTTATATATTTTAATTTTAAAAGAAACTGCTACAACATAGCTTATATCAATGTTCATTAATATACAAAGTTATGAATGATTATATTGAAACAAGAGACAATAAGAAGCATAAATGTTTCTATCATATAACTTGTTAATCCATTGATGATTTACAGAAATAAAATGATCATCCTTGGAATTTTCTGATTTTTAGAGCTATTGGAATAATTAGAAAATATTCTACTAAAACTTTTCAAATTTAGGAAGTACGTAATATAACTTTTTTTTTTTTTGCGGTATGCGGGCCTCTCACTGTTGTGGCCTGTCCTGTCGCGGAGCACAGGCTCCAGACACGCAGGCTCAGCGGCCATGGCTCATGGGCCCAGCCACTCCGCGACATGTGGGATCCTCCCAGACCGGGGCATGAACCCGTGTCCCCTGCATCGGCAGGCGGACTCTCAACCACTGCGCCACCAGGGAAGCCCCATAATATAACTTTTAAAGTTATTCACCTGTCAGTTCTAACAATTATGTAAGCAACGAACATTTAAAGAAAACCTTTAAAGATATACTTGTTTTAAACTTTTGAATATCACTTATACTATGCCTATACTTCCTTCTTTTCAGATTATTGTCAGTTATAAACATATACAAAGTTTATAAAAAGTGGCCTGATGAAGGACTAGTGTTTCACTAAATATCAATATTTGCTTTCAATAAATCAAATATCAGCAGAGTAGTAGAAAGAGAAAAAGCTCTCAGTACATATTTTCTGACTGGGGAGGAAATTGGATGGTCAACCCTTAAGGGCAGCACATGTCAAGCGAATGATGGAGGCTTAACAATAATTAAATTCTACCCATAGTTCCTTAAGGTAGGTTCCACTAACCTAAACATGCCTGCTGGGGAATTCTTTTCAGCCTTCAAAGGCCAGCTCTGGCATCAACTCCTCCATTCACTCTTCCTAGACTACTCTCACTATTCCTTTTCCTCTAGACCTTATACAATAAAATTCCACTCTTACACTTAGTACAGACAGGGAGTGTGAATTGTTCATTTAAATATACTTAGCACATGTCATTGAGGGTTCAAAAATGTTCATTAAATTGGCAATAAAGTCATGATCATATCTGAACTGAAATTCAAGACGATTTGTTTCTATGGTCTGGCCAAAGACCTTGTCAAACAGTTTTCAGTGGATCTCCATACCTCTTTTTTTTTTTTGGAAGGTATGCTTTCTGAATTCATGCATGCTTGAACATGACTTTATTCACCTCCAGACTTGATTACATAATATATGTATAGTTTCTAAGTTGTTTAACATTGCTTTTCTTCAGAAATAGGAAGGTTCTGTTGTCTTCTCTCATCCAATATTGCTGGAAGTTGAATTCCAGTCTGATTCTTGATAAGCGACATTTTTTTTCTCTGCAAGTAGAGGGGATAGGGAGTACGACAATTCCATTCTTTGTTTTGACCAGAAGGTTTCTGAATTGGCATCAAGTCCTTTACATTTTATACTCTTTTAAGTCCTTCGTAACAGAGAGAGAACATAGAGCAGTGGCTGAGAACACAGTTTCTGGGGCCAAACTGCCTATATTGAATCTCAGTTCCATCATTTACTTGGTTCTGTGACCTTGGGCAAGTTCTGTATCTCAGTTTCCCCAGCTTTAAAATGGAAATGATGATAATAATAGCACCAACTTCATAGGATTGCTAGAATGATTTAATATTTATAGATCCTTAGAATTTTAACAGGTATACAGTAACATAGGGGTTAGCAACCTACAACTGTTGGGCCGGATCCAGCATTTGGCCTCTTTTTGTACTGCCTGTGTGAACTGAGAATGGTTACCACATTTTTTTTTTTATGTCACATATATTTTATTTATTTATTTTTAACATCTTTATTGGAGTATAACTGCTTTACAATGTTGTGTTAGTTTCTGCTGTATAACAAAGTGAATCAGCTATATGTATACATATATCCCCATATCCCCTCCCTCTTGCGTCTCCCTCCCACCCCTCTAGGTGGTCACAAAGCACCGAGCTGATTTCCCTGTGCTATGCAGCTGCTTCCCACTAGCTATCTATTTTACGTTTGGAAGTGTATATATGTCAATGCTACTCTCACTTTGTCTCAGCTTAACCTTACCTGTCCCCGTGTCCTCAAGTCCATTCTCTACGTCCCTCTTTTTATTATATATAATAATTAAACATAAACATCTTCCATATCACATGTTACACATAAAGTATGTTACTTTACATGAAGGAAAATCTAAAGTGGTTCAGAAATGTTCTGGAATCTATACACTTAGCTAAGTTTATAAAATGACTTATTTGCTAATAGGAAAAGCAGTTACTGATACTGATCTTAAAGTAGCACAAATGATCAATCCTTATGTTTAGGAAGTAAAAGAGAATACTCAGAACATGCAAATACTTAGCCACTTTCTCTTAGTTCTCAAGCAATCTAATTTTCACCCAGATTTTTGTCGTTCTCATAGCAAACCATAAGTAAATAAATGAAGGAAGAAGAAACAAAGGCATACAGAAATGGTGAGGGGAGCTGATTTATGGTGCCAGCTTGGAAAAACAGATTTCACTACCAGTGGGACTGAGAGAATGCTGGTAGAAACAGGCAAAGGGTTCTTTATCTGATGATATTGTCTTTCTCTGAAAATACATTGAGAGGAATCATGAGATATCTTTGCTAATTATATGACTCCACAGTACACCTTTATGAAGGTAAATTCTAGTATTTGCTGGCAAGTCTGATGGAATATCTCTTTGGGATTCCATCAGTTAGATTAAGATATCCTTTATCAATGTTTTCTCTGTACCTTATTATTCTATTTCTGAATGAAGACTGTTTGACTAATTTTTTTAAATTCCAAGAATAGTACTTATTAAATGGTAGAAAATAATCAAATAGCATAGAATTATATAAAGTAAAATCTGAAAGTTTCCACCGTTACTCCCATCTCACAGTATGGGTAGCTGGTCCACAGCCTGGCTTGAGAGGAGGCAATGTTACACAATGGGTAAGAAAAGACTCTAAAGTCAGATGTTTACTACAATTTTCTACACTGATGAAAATGTGCTATATCTGTGCTGTCCAAATAAGATAGCTTCTAGCCACATGTGGTTATCAAGCACTTGAAATATGGTTAGTGTGAATGAGGAACTGAAGTTTTAATTTCATATACCTTTCATTAATTAATATTTAAATGTAAATAGCCATATGTTGCTCATCCCAGCTCTAGCCCTTACCAGCTATGTGACCTCAGGCAATTAACATAACAGTTCTATGCCTCAGTTCTCCCTTCTTTAAAATGGGAATAAAACTAATGTTTATCTTGTAAGATGGTAGTGAGGATTAAATTATACAATCCATGTAAAGATTTTAGAAGTGCCTGAAACATGGTAAATACTCTGACCCTTTTCTAAGTTCATTTAGATATATATATAATTCAAATATACTTAATATGTACACACATAGGTAAATATATGTAGCATTTTATTTTTAGAAATAGAATCATACTTCTGACACTATCCTGAAAATTAATATTTTCAATGAAGAATGTATCACAGACTCCTCCTATGACAAATTAGACATGATCCCAACCTTTACAACAATAAAATGATTAGGTCATATAAGCAATGGTGGAAGGGAGAGCTACTGTAGACTATAGCAGAGGGAAGGCTTCTCTGAGGAAGTGAGACCTTTTTTTCATCATCATATAATCCACGGTTCACTCCCCACTGAAGAGTCTCACATTGTCCTTGAGCTTTAATGCATCCTACGGACACTTGCTGCTCTGAGAGATGAATACTCCCTGACACTGCCCATCTCTTACCAACTCCACTCCTGTTTCTCTCATTCCCACTATACAGCCTCAATGAATGACTAATATTCTCTGGCCCCATCTCCAGTTCACAGCCACCAACCCTTCTGATAAACCCCATTCATGAGCTTCACCCATTCTCAGTATCCATCCCACCCCAACCACACTGTATCATGAGCCTCATCCCATCGCTGAACCTCTGATCATTCTTAAACTTCCCACCTTCTCTAAAGTTCTTCACCAATTTCTAAATATCAACTTAACCCAATTTTTCTGTCCCTTTCAGACCAATTCTGTGTCACAGGTAGTGACATTTAAGATGAGGTCCGTTATATAAGTCAGACATTGAATGACCAGAGAGAGAGAAGTATGATAGGGAGAGGGAAGAGAGAAGAGCCAAGTTCAAAGGCTTTGAAGTGGGAAAGTACTGCATTTGAGGGGTTAAAAGAAAGACTGTGTGACTAGATCATACTAATAAATTACTAGTAAATAAACTACTCTTTCCATTATTACTGGACATTAAAGGTGCCTCCAATTTTTCACTGTAACATACAATGCTCTGATAAACATCCTTCTATACACATCTTTGAAACATGTATTAATTTCTATAGAATGTTTTCTAGAAATGGAATGCTAGGTCATTTAAACTGACGTAGGCATTGCCAACACACTGGCAAGATGACTCACCGAATCTTAGGTAAAATAATTTTTCCATCTCTGTATGTATGTATGTACACAAACTATGTACAAAGCAGTATAATTTGAAAATGAAATTAAGAATCAAGCTAATCATGTCACTATTTCACACAGATAGTATATATTCTACGTTACAGCTAGAAGCCAAGATATAAATTCCATTATTTGTCTCTTTCCAAATTCTATTATTTTCTAGATTGGATTACTTATATTGATTAGTCTAAACATTCTGAAACAAAGTACAATCAAGTCCTAGTGTGATTTTTACCAAACAAAAAGAATGGATTCAGTTGTGGATATCTTGCTATTTTATGTAAACTAGCAAATCAATTCTGAGAGAATTTAGATATATTAGAACTCTAAAGAGTAGATTTGGGGGATAGACAAAATAATACGATGAGTACACACTGGTACACTGTTGTGTGTAAAAGCATGAGTATTATTGATCCACCACTACCACTGGCTAAAAGTTCAACCTTTCTAAACCACTGTTTTCTCATATGTAAGCTGGAGTTAAAAACAGTATCTCTTCTATGAGGTGAGTGTGCAAATTACATGCATTAAACCAAGTAGAGTGTTTAGTATGATGCCTAGTACATAGAAAGTACTCACTAAATCTTCGCTATTGTTGCTATTATTTTCTTTGAGCTTTGAAATAAGTTTGCAGCAGTAATGTGCATGTAAACTACAGGTGAAAGTACAGATTCCTACTGTCATGTTCTTGTGCCCTTCAGATATTCTAAACTCAATTTTCCTATCCTAGTCATAACCCTGCACTGTGGGTTTGCCAGAGGGAAATCTTGGCTTCATGTTTGCTATTATTGCATGTGTGCAGCTAACAGAATTGTCAATTCTTTGTTGTAAATACATATTCCATGAACTTGTTCTATAGCACCATAACATTAGTTAGGGTCAACATCACAGCAAAGCATTGCTTACTACTTAAGACACAGGCCTGAAAATATTACAATGTGAACTTGTCTCACACTGCTAGCAATTCCAGTAGCTCAATGGGGTCCATTCATTGAGAGGAATGTCCTTTCCCTTTAGTATGAACAAATACCAGATGCTTGTTTCCCTGACTGACAGAAATCAAAAAACTTGAGAAGATCTACTGTCACTTAAAAAAAAAAAAAATTGTCTCTCTCCCAAAATGCAGTTTACAGCTAGCATTTCTATTAATTGTTTATAATGTACAGTTGGCATTTCTGTGTCAGATGTGGGCAAAGTATTAAATATTTTAAACTATTATCAAAGCTTAAAATTACGTATTTTATATGGACATGGAACTCATATATTAGGTATAAAGTAATTAAGAAGTAGTGTTTCTAATTCCTACTTCTGTTGATAAGTTTAATTGTGCTTCACAAAAAGTGTTATGGTACCCATGTAAAAGCACAATGGGGGGCTTCCCTGGTGGCGCAGTGGTTAAGAGTCCGCCTGCCGATGCAGAGGACACGGGTTCGTGCCCTGGTCTGGGAAGATCTCACATGCCGGGAGCGGCTGGGCCCGTGAGCCATGGCCGCTGAGGCTGTGCATCCAGAGCCTGTGCTCCGCAAAGGGAGAGGCCCGCGTACCGGAAAAAAAAAAAAAAAAGGCAGCACAAAGCACAATGGGAACTTTGGCTGGAAGAGCTGGGGGCAAGGCCTCTGCACGTGGCCCCCTGTGAGCAAGTGAAACCTGACAAAGCACAAAGGAAAAAAAAAAAGGAATCTCTCATTAATGTTGCTGTTGGAGGACAGGACTCACATATTCCTAGTATGCTAAGGTATCTCAGTGTAGCGGACAGACTCTAAGTTGGCTCCCCAGGACCCTACCCCTGCCATCTCAGAACTGTGACAATTTTCAAGGCTACTGTTTTTCTCTGTGGAACACTGCTTTTGGGGCACAACAAGTTAGAAGCAGGTGATTCTAATGGGCCGTGCAGACGGACAGCCACTGCAGGCCAGCTTCTCCAACTCTGAAGGCACTCCGCAAGACAGAAACACAACGCCACCCATTAGCAGAAAGGCTGCCTAAAATCACACTAAGTTTACAGACAGCCCAAAACACACCACCAGACGCGGTCCTGTCCACCACAAAGACAAGATACAGCCTCATCCACCAGAACACAGGCACCAGTCCCCTCCACCAGGAAGCCTACACAAGCCACTGAACCAATCTTATCCACTGGGGACAGACACCAAAAACAATGGGAACTACGAACCTGCAGCCTATGAAAAGGAGACCCCAAACACAGTAAGTTAAGCAAAATGAGAAGAGAGAGAAATAAGCATAAGATGAAGGAGCAAGGTAAAAACCCACCAGACCAAATAAATGAAGAGGAAATAGGCAGTCTAACTGAAAAAGAATTCAGAGTAATGATAGTAAAGATCATCTAAATTCTTGGAAACAGAATGGACAAAATGCAAGACACATTTAATGAGGACCTAGAAGAACTAAAGAGCAAACAAACAATGATGAATAACACAATAAATGAAATTAAACATTCTCAAGAAGAAATCAATAGCAGAATAACTGAGGCAGAATAACAGATAAGTGACTGGAAGATAAAATAGTGGAAACAAATATGCCAGAGTAGAAAAAAGAAAAAAGAATGATAGGAATTGAGGACAGTCTCAGAGACCTCTGGGACAACATTAAACGTACCAACATTTGAATTGTAGGGGCCCCAGAAGAAGAAGAGAAAAAGAAAGGGACTGAGAAAATATTTGAGGAGATTATAGTTGAAAATTTCCCTAATATGGAAAAGGAAATAGTCAAGTCCAGGAAGCACAGAGTGTCCACACAGGATAAATCCAAGGAGAAACATGCCAAAACACATATTAATCAAACTATCAAAAATTAAACACAAATAAAAAATATTAAAAGCAGCAAGGGTAAAGCAACAAACAACATACAAGGGAATCCCCATAAGGTTAACAGCTGATCTTTCAGCAGAAACTCTGCAAGCCAGAAGGAAGTGGCAGGACATATTTAAAGTGATGAAAGGGAAAAACCTACAGTCAAGATTACTTTACCTGGAAAGGATCTCATTCAGATTTGACAGAGAAATTAAAACCTTTACAGATGAGCAAAGGCTAAAAGAATTCAGCACTACCAAACCAGCTTTACAACAAATGCTAAAGGAATTTCTCTAGCCAGGAAATACAAGAGAAGGAAAATACCTACAATAACAAACCCAAAACAATTAAGAAAATGGTGAAAGGAACATACATATCGATAATTACCTTAAATGTGAATGGATTAAATGCCCCAAACAAAAGACACAGACTGACTGAATGGATACGAAAACAAGACCCGTATATCTGCTGTCTACAAGAGGCCCACTTCAGACCAAGGGACACATACAGACTGAAAGTGAGGGGATGGAAAAAGATATTCCATGCAAATGTAAATCACAAGAAATCTGGTGTAGCAATTCTCATATCAGACAAAATAGACTTTAAAATAAAGACTACTAAAAGAGACAAAGAAGGACACTACATAACGATCAAGGGATAGATCCAAGAAGAAGATATAACAATTGTAAATATTTATGCACCCAACATAGGAGCACCTCAATACATAAGGCAAGTGCTAACAGCCAAACAACGGGAAATCAACAGTAACAGAATAATAGTAGAGGACTTTAACACTGCACTTTCACCAATGGATAGATCAACCAAAATGAAAATAAATAAGGAGTTCAGGAAGATGGCAGAAGAGTAAGACTCGGAGATCACCTTCCTCCCCACAGATACATCAGAAATACATCTACATGTGGAACTGCTCCTATAGAACACCCAGTGAACGCTGGCAGAAGACCTCAGACCTCCCAAAAGGCAAGAAACTCCCCACATACCTGGGTAGGGCAAAAGAACCAACAAAAAACAGAGACAAAAGAATAGGGACGGGACCTGCACCAGTGGGAGAGAGGTGTGAAAGAGGAAAGGTTTCCACACACTAGGAAGCCCCTTCGCGGGCGGAGACAGCTGGTGGCGGAGGGGAGAAGCTTCGGAGCCGCGGAGGAGAGCTTAGCAACAGGGGTGCGGAGGGCAAAGCGGAGAGATTCCCGCACAGAGGATTGGTGCCGACCAGCACTCACCAGCCCGAGAGGCTTCTTTGCACACCCACCGGCACGGGCAGGGGTTGGGAGCTGAGGATCGGGCTTTGGAGGTCGGATCCCAGGGTGAGGACTGCAGTTGGCCGTGTGAACACAGCCTGAAGGGGTTAGTGCACCACGGTTAGCCGGTAGGGAGTCCGGGAAAAAGTCTGGACCTGCTGAAGAGGCAAGAGACTTTGTCTTCCCTCTGTTTCCTGGTGTGAGAGGAGAGGGGATTAAGAGCATTGCTTAAAGGAGCTCCAGAAATGGGCGTGAGCCACGGCTAAAAGCGCGGACCCCAGAGACGGGCATGAGACGCTAAGGCTGCTGCTGCCGCCACCAAGAAGCCTGTGTGCAAGCACAGGTCACAATCCACACCTCCCCTCCAGGGAGTCTGTGCAGCCCTCGACTGCCAGGGTCCCACGTTCCAAGGACAATTTCCCCGGGAGAACGCATGGCGTGCCTCAGGCTGGTGCAACGTCATGTTGGCCTCTGCTGCCGCAGGCTCACCCCGCATCCATACCCCTCCCTCACCCCAGCCTGAGTGAGCCAGAGCCCCCAAATCAACTGCTCCTTTAACCCCGTCCTGTCTGAGCAAAGAACAGACACCCTCAGGCGACCTACATGCAGAGGCGGGGCCAAATCCAAAGCTTAACCCAGAGAGCTGTGCGAACAAAGAAGAGAAAGGAAAATTTCTCCCCGCAGCCTCAAGAGCAGAGAATTAAATCTCCACAACCAACTTGATGTACCCTGCATCTGTGGAATACCTGAATAGACAACGAATCATCCCAAATTGAGGACATGGACTTTGAGAGCAAGATATATTATTTCTTCCCCCTTTCCTCGTTTTGTGAGTGTGTATGTGTATGCTTCTGTGTGAGATTTTGTCTATCTAACTTTGCTTTCACCATTTGTCCTAGGGTTCCCTCCGTCCGTTTTTTTTACTTAAAAAAATTTCTTAATAATTATTTCTAAATTTTTCTTTTAATAACTTTATTTTATTTTATTTTATCCTCTTTCTTTCTTTCTTTCTACTTTTTCTCCCTTTTATTCTGAGCTGTGTGGATGAAAGGATCTTAGTGCTCAAGCCAGGAGTCAGTGCTGTGCCTCCGAGGTGGAAAAGCCAACTTCAGGACAGTGGTCCACAAGAGACCTCCCAGCCCCACGTAATATCAAACGGTGAAAATCTCCCAGAGATCTCCATCTCAACACCAAGACCCAGCTTCACTCAACAACCAGCAAGCTACAGTGCTGGACACCCTATGCCAAACACCTAGCAAGACAGGAACACAACCCCACCCATTAGCAGAGAGTCTGCCTAAAATCATAATAAGGCCACAGACACCCCAAAACACACGACCAGATGTGGACCTGCCCACCAGAAAGACAAGATCCAGCCTCATCCACCAGAACACAGTCCCTAGTCCCCTCCACCAGGAAGCCTACACAACCCACTGAATGAACTTTAGCCACTGGGGAAAGACACCAAAAACAACGGGATCTACGAACCAGCAGCCTGCAAAAACGAGACCTCAAACACAGTAAGATAAGCAAAATAAGAAGACAGAAAAACACACAGTAGATGAAGAAGCAAGGCAAAAACCCACCAGACCAAACAAATGAAGAGGAAATAGGCAGTCTACCTGAAAAAGAATTTAGAATAATGATAGTAAAGATGATCCAAAATCTTGGAAATAGAATGTAGAAAATACAAGAAACATTGAACAAAGACCTAGAAGAACTAAAGAGCAAACAAACAGTGATGAACAACACAATAAATGAAATTAAAAATTCTGTAGTAGGGATCAATAGCAGAATAACTGAGGCAGAAGAATGGATAAGTGACCTGGAAGATAGAGGAAATAACTACTGCAGAGCAGAATAAAGAAAAAAGAATGAAAAGAACTGAGGACAGTCTCAGAGACCTCTGGGACAACATTAAATGCACCAACATTCGAATTACAGGGGTTCCAGAAGAAGAAGAGAAAAAGAAAGGGACTGAGAAAATATTTGAATAGATTATAGTTGAGAAATTCCCTAATATGGGAAAGGAAATAGTTAATCAAGTCCAGGAAGCACAGAGAGTCCCATACATGATAAATCCAAGGAGAAACATGCCAAGACACATATTAATCAAACTATCAAAAATTAAATACAAAGGAAACATATTAGAAGGAGCAAGGGAAAAATAACACACAAGGGAATCCCCCTAAGGTTAACAGCTGATCTTTCAGCAGAAACTCTGCAAGCCAGAAGGGAGTGCCAGGACATATTTAAAGTGATGAAGGAGAAAAACCTACAACCAAGATTACTCTACCCAGCAAGGATCTCATTCAGATTTGATGGAGAAATTAAAATCTTTACAGACAAGCAAAAGCTGAGAGACTTCAGCACCACCAAACCAGCTTTACAACAAATGGTAAAGGAACTTCTCTAGGCAAGAAACACAACAGAAGGAAAAGACCTACAATAAAAAACCCAAAACAATTAAGAAAATGGAAACAGAAACACACATATCGATAATTACCTTAAATGTGAATGGATTAAATGCCCCCAAACAAAAGACACAGACTGATTGAATGGATATGAAAACAAGACCTGTATATATGCTGTCTACAAGAGGCTCACTTCAGACCAAGGGACACATACAGACTGAAAGTGAGGGGATGGAAAAAGATATTCCATGCAAATGGAAACCAAGAGAAAGCTGGAGTAGCAATTCTCATATCAGACAAAATAGACTTTAAAATAAAGACTATTAGAAGAGACAAAGAAGGACACTACATAATGATCAAGGGATCGATCCAAGAAGAAGATATAACAATTGTAAATACTTGTGCACCCAACATAGGAGCACCTCAATATGTAGGCAAATACTAACAGCCATAAAAGGGGAAATCGACAGTAACACAATCATAGTAGGGGACTTTAACACCCCACTTTCAACAATGGACAGATCATCCAAAATGAAAATAAATGAGGAAACACAAGCTTTAAATGAAACATTAAATAAGATGGACTTAATTGATATTTCTAGGACATTCCATCCAAAAACAACAGAATACGCATTTTTCTCAAGTGCTCATGGAACGTTCTCCAGGGTAGATCATATCTTGGGTCACAAAACACGCCTTGGTAAATTTAAGAAAACTGAAATCATATCAAGTATCTTTTCCGACCACAACGCTATGAGACTAGATATCAATTACAGGAAAAGATTTGTAAAAAAATACAAACACGTGGAGGCTAAACAATACAGTACTTAATTACAAAGTGATCACTGAAGAAATCAAAGAGGAAATCAAAAACTACCTAGAAACAAATGACAGTGAAAACACGATGACACAAAACCTGTGGGATGTAGCAAAAGCAGTTCTAAGAGGGAAGTTTATAGCAATACAATCCTACCTTAAGAAACAGGAAACATCTCAAATAAAAAACCAAACCTTGCACCTAAGGCAACTGGAGAAAGAAGAAGGAAAAAAACCCGAAGTTAGCAGATGGAAAGGAATCATAAAGATCAGATCAGAAATAAATGAAAAAGAAATGAAGGAAACAATAGCAAAGATCAATAAAACTAAAAGCTGGTTCTTTGAGAAGATAAACAAAATTGATAAACCATTAGCCAGACACATCAACAAAAAAAGGGAGAAGACTCAAATCAATAGAATTAGAAATGAAAAAGGAGAAGTAACAACTGACACTGCAGAAATACAAAGGATCATGAGAGATAACTACAAGCAACTCTATGCCAATAAAATGAACAACCTGGATGAAATGGACAATTTCTTAGAAATGCACAACCTGCTGAGACTGTGATAAACCATTAGCCAGACTCATCAAGAAAATAAGGGAGAAGACTCAAATCAATAGAATCAGAAATGAAAAAGGAGAAGTAACAACTGACACTGCAGAAATACAAAAAATCATGAGGGATTACTACAAGCAACTCTATGCCAATAAAATGGACAATCTGGAAGAAATGGACAAATTCTTAGAAATGCACAAACTGCCAAGACTGAATCAGGAAGAAATAGAAAATATGAACAGACCAATCACAAACACTGAAATTGAAACTGTGATTAAAAATCTTCCAACAAACAAAAGCCCAGGACCAGATGGCTTCACAAGCGAATTCCATCAAACATTTAGAGAAGAGCTAACACCTATCCTTCTCAAACTCTTCCAAAATATAGCAGAGGGAGGAACACTCCCAACCTCATTCTACGAGGCCACTATCACTCTGATACCAAAACCAGACAAAGATGTCACAAAGAAAGAAAACTACAGGCCAATATCACTGATGAACATAGATGCAAAAATCCTCAACAAAATACTAGCAAACAGAATCCAACAGCACATTAAAAGGATCATACACCATGATTAAGTGGGGTTTATCCCAGGAATGCAAGGATTCTTCAATATATGCAAATCAATCAATGTGATAAACCATATTAACAAATTGAAGGAGAAAAACCATATGATCATGTCAATAGATGCAGAGAAAGCTTTCGACAAAATTCAACACCCATTTATGATAAAAACCCTGCAGAAAGTAGGCATACAGGGAACTCTCCTCAACATAATAAACCCACAGCCAACATCGTCCTCAATGGTGAAAAACTGAAATCATTCCCACTGAGATCAGGAACAAGACAAGGTTGCCCACTCTCACCACTCTTATTCAACATAGTTTTGGAAGTTTCAGTCACAGCAATCAGAAAAGAAAAAGAAATAAAAGGAATCCAAATCAGAAAAGAAGAAGTAAAGCTGTCACTGTTTGCAGATGATATGATACTATACACAGAGAATCCTAAAGATGCTACCAGAAAACTACTAGAGCTAATCAATGAATTTGGTAAAGTAGCAGCATACAAAATTAATGCACAGAAATCTCTGGCATTCCTATACACTAACGATGAAAAATCTGAAAGTGAAATTAATAAAACACTCCCATTTACCATTGCAACAAAAAGAATAAAACACCTAGGAATAAACCTACCTAAGGATACAAAAGATCTGTATGCAGAAAATTATAAGACACTGATGAAAGAAATTAAAGATGATACAAATAGATGGAGAGATATACCATGTTCTTGGATTGGAAGAATCAACATTGTGAAAATGACTCTACGACCCAAAGCAATCTACAGATTCAATGCAATCCCTATCAAACTACCAATGACATTTTTCACAGAACTAGAACAAAAAATTTCACAATTTATATGGAAACACAAAAGACCCCGAATAGCCAAAGCAATCTTGAGAATGAAAAATGGAGGTAGAGGAATTAGGCTCCCTGAGTTCAGACTATACTACAAAGCTCCAGTAATTAAAACAGTATGGTACTGGCACAAAAACAGAAAGATCAATAGAACAGGATAGAAAGCCCAGAGATAAACCCACGCACATATGGTCACCTTATCTTTGATAAGGGAGGCAAGAATATACAGTGGAGAAAAGACAGCCTCTTCAGTAAGTGGTGCTGGGAAAACTGGACAGGTACTTGTAAGCGTATGAGATTAGAACACTCCCTAACACCAAACACAAAATTAAGCTCAAAATGGATTAAACACCTAAATGTAAGGCCAGAAACTATCAAACTCTTAGAGGAAAACATAGGCAGAACACTCTATGACATACAACTCAGCAAGATCCTTTTTGACCCACCTCCTAGAGAAATGAAAAGAAAAACAAAAATAAATAAATGGGACCTAATGAAACTTAAAAGCTTTTGCACAGCAAAGGAAACCATAAACAAGACGAAAAGGCAACCCTCAGAATGGGAGAAAATATTTGCAAATGAAGCAACTCACAAGGGATTAATCTCCGAAATTTACAAGCAGCTTATGCAGCTCAATAACAAAAAAACAAACAACCCAATCAAAAAATGGGCAGAAGACCTAAATAGACACTTCTCCAAAGAAGATATACAGACTGCCAACAAACACATGAAAGAATGCTCAACATCATTAATCATTACAGAAATGCATATCAAAAGTAAAATAAGATATCATCTCACACCAGTCAGAATGGCCATCATCAAAAAATATAGAAACAATAAATGCTGGAGAGGGTGTGGAGAAAAGGGAACCCTCTTGCACTGTTGGTGGGAATGTAAATTGATACAGCCACTATGGAGAATAGTATTGAGGTTCCTTAAAAAACTACAATTAGAACGACCATACGACCCAGGAATCCCACTACTGGGCATATACCCTGAGAAAACCATAATTCAAAAAGAGTCATGTATCACAATGTTCACTGCAGCTCTATTTACAATAGCCAGGACATGGAAGCAACCTAAGTGTCCATCGACAGATGAATGGATAAAGAAGATGTGGCACATATATACAATGGAATATTACTCAGCCGTAAAAAGAAATGAAATTGAGTTATTTGTAGTGAGGCGGATGGACCTAGAGTGTGTCATACAGAGTGAAGTAAGTCAGAAAGCGAAAAACAAATACCATATGCTAACACCTATATTTGGAATCTAAAACAACAACAACAACAACAACAGGGTTCTGAAGAACCTAGGGGCAGGACAGGAATAAACATGCAGACGTAGAGAATGGACTTGATGACATGGGGAGGGGGAAGGGTAAGCTGAGACGAAATGAGAGGTTGGCATGGACTATTATACACTACCAAATGTAAAATAGATAGCTAGTGGGAAGCAGAGGCATAGCACAGGGAGATCAGCTCATGCTTTGTGACCACCTAGAGGGGTGGGATAGGGAGGGTGGGAGGGAGACACAAGAGGGAGGGGATATGGGGATATATGTATAGTTGATTCACTTTGGTATACAGCAGCAACTAACGCAACAATGTAAAGCAATTATTCTCCAATAAAGATGTTAAACAAAAACAAAAACACATACAATGGTTAACCCCACTAAAGAAATAACTGCTCAGAGTATACAAAAGAAGGTCCAGCAGGACCAAATTATCCCTTTAACCACAGCAGTAAAGGGCTTTTCCACTTGTTAAGTAGTAAAGAGAAGCAGTGACTGGTATTAGACCCATTACACATAAATGTGTAGAATGTGGTATGTAGGTATTCAGAGTTCATTACAATTATTTTTTATTCTTGAAGGTGAGCTTAGTCACTTCCCACCAGCTTTTTGCCATCTTCATCCTAAAAAACACTCTT
>NW_006780658.1:184498-213380 GCF_000442215.2 Lipotes vexillifer | reverse complement strand
CTCTTTCACAGTATTCTTTGCGTCAGTTAAAACAATTAGTATATATTATCTTACTAGGGAAACATCAAGGTTCCCTAGATGAGCAAAACAGGAAAGCAGCACCTCTTTCAGAATTCTGGCTTAATAGGGTTTATCTCTCTGAGTGTGCTTTACATTATAAAAGATTCCTACCTTACATTATATTTATAATTCCATGGATTTATAATTCCATCAGTGACCTGTTAAAACTATCTAAAACTAGGTATTTTTGGAATGCCAAAGCTTCATTTTGACTCTGATTTTACCCATAAAATACCTTTTTATTAAGCCAAAGTACCACTCTATTATTTTTCTTACTTCTGTCTGGCTTTGGATTATGCCTGGACACATGTAGATTCCGTTCCCTGATACCCACTCCCTTACTGTTCCCAGAGTAATCCAAGTTTAAGTTTTTGTCAAGTACAAAATCCCTGAGATCCTAGAGTCAGCTCTTGGCAAAGGAATACTTAATTCCAGCTAGCAAAAAAAAACCAAAAGGGAGCCAAGCACTTCAAGAGAAAAGTTCTTAATTCTATCTCTTGACGTTTTCACTTTTAGTACAAGTTTTCGGAGTATAGGAAGCCTAGGATATCTTTTCTTTCTCCTGGCAATTTGTAGATATTTTCAGCATGATACATTCAACCTCTCAAGAAGAATGCTCCCCTGCTGCAAGCTCTGAGGTGAGAAGAAAACCCAAGGCCAGAGGTGATAAGACATGTTTCTTCTATGTCAATTTTATGAATACCAATTATGACTCATTATGTCTAACTACTAAAAAGATAGGTAGAACAGAATTAAAGCAATAATTGCTTAAAAAATGCAAAGGAAGGGGCTTCCCTAGTGGCGCAGTGGTTGAGAATCTGCCTGCCAATGCAGCAGACACGGGTTCGAGCCCTGGTCTGGGAAGATCCCACATGCCGCGGAGCAACTAGGCCCGTGAGCCACAATTACTGAGCCTGCGCGTCTGGAGCTTGTGCTCCGCAACGTGAGGCCGCGACAGTGAGAGGCCCGCACGCCGCGATGAAGAGTGGCCCCCGCTCGCTGCAACTACAGAAAGCCCATGCACAGAAACGAAGATCCAACACAGGCAAAAACAAATAAATAAATAAAATTTAAGAAAAAATGCAAAGAAAAAAAGTATTAAAGATATAGCCCCTCTTAGGGGTAGGGAGAGGGGGAGAATAAAGAGCAATTCTAAAAAATAAATACAGCACTGGTATTATCACAGAGTGTATTATAAACTAATAACATCACAAATTTATTATTTTGTCTCATGTAATAATAACAACCCTTTACATTTAACTTTCATGTAGCTATATAGAGGAGGTATCAAGTGTAATTTGCACTTCAAAGATAGATTTATTACACAAAAAATATTTACCAATTTTGAAGAAATTACTGGAATATATTTAATATTGCAAAAAAAGAAAAATAGGTAATCTACATTAAGTATTCTTGAATATTCAATGGCCTGCATTTATTCTTTAAGATAGCATCACTGTGTAGGTATCAAAATTACAATGCACACAAACCCACTCATCAATAAATTTCACTTGCACACAGGAAAAAATTAGACATAATCATGTTCTTTGATGAATACTACTCGTGACTGACTTTTAATGGACCTCTCTACCTCTCAGTTTCCTTACCTGTGCTCTGGGCACAATAATATTGTTCTATTCACTTCATACGATTATTGCAAGATAAATGATATGTCAAGAGGTCAGTATAATGCATAGTAAATTGTAAGTGCTCAATAAAATAGCTACTACAAAAAATACATGCTTGTTAGTACTATCATTACACTTAGGTTATATAAATTTGACATTGTTTTGGTTTATTATTTTAAGATAATTTTTATTGTTACATAAAATGCTACATGCCACAACATGGACACTGGCTACCCTTCACTCCAACTTTCTTGGTTGTCTTACTTCCCCCATTTGGACCAGGCTCAGGCCTGGTCCAAGACCACCAACTTGGACTAAACTGTGCAGTGTAAACCTGGCTCTGGCCAGGCTCCACTTTACTGCACTCAGTTTTTATAGCTTTGCATTCACTATTCTTTCATGAAGGGTCTTTGGTATAGTATTTCCCTTTTGGCCCTGTTGATCACCTGGCGCTAGGCCCTGAGGCACTTAATCTGGCCTGCCCAACACTCTCTCAACTGTCACAACATGGAAGGTTTCAAAGACAGGGAAATCTATCTGCTTCTGGCATGGGCCCTGAAATTATCATCCCATAATCACTTCTTTGAGTTACGGCACAGCAAGACTACTACTCAAATCTGTTATCTGAAGAAATTTTGCCTAAGCATATTTAGTCAAATCAGATCAAGGTATTTTTCCATAAGGAAACAAATGAAGGTCCAGAACTGTGTGGTTCCCAATGGGCACAGTTACCCTCTCTAGGGTGAAACAGGAGGGAGGGGGGCAGGGCACAACCTTTAAAAGAATAAAAGAGCCATGGGACATGACAAAGACTGGTTAGAACCAACTGGGTCCAAGATGGAGGAAGATTTGACTCCCAAAGGACCCAGAGCCTCCATTATATGCTCACTGTAATACATTAGCATATGCGAAATGACACATCGAACAGAGCCCAGGACAGTTCTGAGGCTAACTGTAAAAGGCTAAAAAGTGGGCGGTGGCCAAATTCCTGGACATCTCTGCCCCTTCCCCAAAATAATTGGAATAATCCTTCCACTCATTAGCCTATGAAATTATCCAGCCCATAAAAACTAACCATACCAGACTTCCCTGGTGGTGCAGTGGTTAAGAATCTGCCTGCCAATGCAGGGGACACGGGTTCGAGCCCTGCTCCGGGAAGATGCCACATGCCGCGGAGCAACTAAGCCTGTGCGCCACGGCTAACGAGCCTGTGCTCTAGAGCCCACGAGCCACAACTACTGAAGCCTGCGCACCTAGAGCCTGTGCTCCGCGACAAGAGAAGCCTCTGCAATGAGAAGCCTGCACACCATAGGAAGAGTAGCCCCCACTCACTGCAACTGAGAAAGCCCACGTGCAGCAACGAAGACCCGATGCAGCCAAAAATAAACAAACAAATAAATTTACATTAAAAAAACCAAAAAACAAAACTAACCACACCATATTTCGAGGCCTCTTGCCTTCTGAGATGGCCCACACTCTGTGGAATGTGTTTCTCTCTAAATAAATCTGATTCTTACCTAGCACTTCGTCTCCGAATTCTTTCGTGACCAAGAAAGAAGCTTAAATTCACTGGGAACAAGGGCACTTTGGAAATTTGTGATGACGTTTTTATTTTTAATTTTTATTTTTTTAGCACTAAACGAGCACCAAGTTTTATTTACATTTCACTATTATTTTCTCCTGAAGTGTGGGATCAACCCCATCCATCAGTAAACTAGAATCAGTGCCTGCTTCAGTCTTTAGTTATTTGAAATTAAGACTCTGAAACTTCCTGTTACAAGCACGGCAAACAAACACCAGACAGAAGGAGATGACAATTTGACAATGGTGGGATGAAGGAAATGATCCCTCAGTGTTTCTGGGCTTCACAAAGAAGGATCAAGTTAGCCATTTCCAAACATCCCTGGGGATACAGAATGGATGGCTCAGCAGAATTCTTCCTCCTTCTAGGGCCACTTCCTTAAGTGCCTTAATCTATATGATATTACTCTGCAGGGATGTGCTGCAGATTTTCAATTTCTTCTTTGTACTCCCCCTTCAAGTGTAAAATAGCAGCTTCATATTCTGCTTAGTGTACTTCAATCCCAGTTTTTCTTCTGTGCCTTGTTTTTGAGGGTGGTCAGACTGCCTGGAGTCTGCCAGGAGTCCTATCATCCTGCTCAGTGAGGCTGTGGTCGGGCTTCATCCTGATCACCATCCTCTGTATCCTCATTTTCCACATCTTCAAAATGGAGTTATGAGGTCAAATGAAAAACAAAGCCGAGACCTCCTTAGGCCATCTCCTTCGATTTCAGTTTTATAGCATCTTCTCTGCCTTCTTGCTGTGGCCTGTGATGATGTTTTTAGTTGGAGTGACTGGGACAGTCAAATGGCATTAAGTAGGCACAGGTTAAGGATTCTAGAGTTCCTACACTACTCTAGAAAAAATCATCCCATGTCCCACATGACTTCTGAATGTCCTACCAGACATACATGTAGACTAAATTCTTTTTTTAAGTATTTGAGTTTGGAATCTAATGATATATAAACACAAAGTATTTTTTTGACATGGCTCAGCTCATGCTGAATTTTCCATCATGTAACTACTGACTAGATCGAAAGAATGTTATACTTTCCTTTGTTCAAAGCTTTACTGAATACCACTGTTCACCATTTCAGATTACTTGCCAAGGGCATTGTCATATACAGTATGGGATGAGGAGTTGCCATGATATAACACATATATTAATCTGCATTTATAGGTATGCCATTCCTTCATGTCTGTGTGTGTACATATGTGTGTATATATAGATTACGTATCTCTATATGTATATGTATGTACATGTACAACCTATGTTACAATGTCAAATACAAAGAAAAAGTTTTCAATATTTAGTTGAATATTTGAAATGGGGTCTTACAGCTTTGTCCAAAATCGAATAGCTACCAATGTACCTATTATGCCTCAAACATTTTTTTCTAATGAAGCAATCACACTGTTAAATTGAGCATTACAAAGATATAGTAATTTTTTACACTAACGTTCACCTGAACGCTCTGCTCTTCCATTTCCCCATGTTTTTAATTTCTGATCTTATGAAAATTATTAAATACAAAATTATCTATTATAAGCACTTCTTATAACTGACTACTTTATTATGTTTTCTATCATAGTTGTACCCAAGTTGTAAACAAATCAAAATACTTTATTACAAATTAGTTTCCTTTTATGTCTCCCTTATATTAGTGAGAAAACTGTATTGATTTTTAAAAATTGTTTGTGTAGGTAAGTTATATTCTCTACAAATTTTATTTCAGTAAAGAAAAGGGGGTGCTACAGAATATTTGTCATAAAAAAATACCAGTATGTCTTACAGAGTTGAGAACCACAGATCTGGAAAAGAGTTATACTAGCCTCCTTTCCCATTCTTAAGTTAAAAATCACTCAGCACGTTGTCTTTGTCCATTGTAGGAAATAATTAAAAGTCTGGGTTTCTAGCTGTGTAATATTGGCAAAGTTACTTTATTTCTCTGGACCATTGTTTCCTCATCTGTAAAATGGGGATAATAATATCCATTCATAGGGTCGATTTCAAGATTAAATGAATTAATCTATATATATAATATCTGCAACAGTGCTTGGCACATAATAATTGTTCAGTAAGCACTAGGTATTATTTTTGTTGTTATATTCCAGGCCTAGAATGTTTTTTCTTTGCTTTCTTACTACAAAAAATACCACTCATCGGAATGAAAATACTGATCAGTGGAAAAAGATGTAGGAAGTGCAGACATGGCTTCTTTTTCTGGAGAGGTGAGAACTTTAGAAGAACATACAATTGCTGAGAGTGATATACATTTCTGATCAGTAGGAAAATTTGTACTGGATGAAATGTTTAGGAAATTATGAGGGGAGGGGAACAATATTAACGTTTAATGCCAAGTTTGACTACTATCAGTACTTTGACTTATTCTTCCCTGATTTCCCCAGTTAGAACTTACCATTCTTTCTATGACCCTTTGTCCTTACCCATAATTTGTACAATAACTCTGGCTTATAAAATAATTTCATCTATGTCTGTTCCTCCAACTTGGCCATAAACTTCACAGGTAAGAATCATACTGAAGACTAATTTTGTCTCCTATTAATACCTGGTAAATTGTCAATATATATCTACATTTATTACTAGGTCTTATGTATAGTCATTTTTAATCAATGAGGCCTTTGACAAGTCCTCTAACTTCTCTAAGCCTCATTTCTTCATGTTTAAAAATGAGAGTATTAATATCTGCACTTCTTCTTCTTTTTTTTTTTTTTGCTGCACAGCACGGCTTGTGGGATCTCAGTTCACTGACCAGGGATTGGACCTGGGCCCCGGCAGTGAAAGCCTGGAATCCTAACCACTAGGCCACCAGGGAACTCCCTCTGCACTCCTTATTTCTTAACAGTTCAGGAGAAACATGAAATAACATAAGGAATGATATTTTGAAAATGTAACAGAATTCATAACTTTAGAGTGATATTACTGCTAATATATCAATGATTATTTTTCTACAAATGTTTCATTTATTACATTGTTTAGAGTAATTTCATCATGTCCAGAAATAATTGTTTTAAATAAAACAGTTTATTTCTAATTTTAATGAAAACTAAAGAGCAAATGAATCTACATAAAAAATTTTACATTATATTAATGTTTGATGAAATATATCTATTCGAATAAGTAAAGGAACCTCCTTGGCAGTCAGCTAATGCCTGACAAAGATTAACAAACTGGAATATTATGCTAGTTATTTATTTCACTGATGACTTCATACTTACTTGGCACTTCAAGCACATTAAACACAGCTTCTTAGCCTGCCAAAATGATAGATTATACTGCTGTGCATTCTTTTTTATCATCATGGCTATTTTCAGTGTGTGAGTGTGTGTGAGTGTGAGAGAGCGAGTGTGAGTGTGTATGTGTATATACCTGTGTGTATTAATATCTTTGAGATGTCTTAAGAACCTCTAGTGATGACATACAGCCATCTAATTTTGAGAAGGCTCATTTCACGAAATATCCAATGTATCAAAATCAAGACTTTTAAAAATACATATTTTTTTAAACATAAGTTTTTAAGGTGCAAAGGGAAAAAATGCTCCTTTCCCCTCCAATTAAATCCTTTTCCTTAACCTTGGTCACATGTTAAAAGGTTTTCTTGACATTTCGCCTGGATTTATAACATATGCAATACCTATATTTATAAGTATGTTCTGTAATTGAAAACATATATTTTTTCCCCTCATTTCACAGCAGTTTAAATGATTAACAAAGATATTAAGGCATCCTGTCCATTGACAAACTATGGAATTTTAAATGCAAACACTACAGACAAATTTGGTATAGATGATTCATCCTTATACACTGTAGTTGGCTTAAAATACATGTGTATTTTTGATAAGCCAAAGGAACTACCTTAAGACTGTGATCACTATTATTTGGCTTGTAGGCTGTTTCTGTTTCCTATCAAGCAAACAGTATTAACTTGATTATACAAGTCTTTTTAAAGTTCCCAAATTGCTTGATCTGTATTCCAAATCAAAAGCTGAATGGTCCAGAACCCAATGTCATAGAAAAGACCCAAATGGAGGTGGGAATCTTCTCTGACTAGAAAGTTTTATAACTGAATGTGATTAAATAGTGTTAATTATCTGTAGTACTCAGAGAATAAGATGGTATATATCAGAGATAATCCTGATATTTTTATTTGAGACATATATAGAAGTAGATACTTCCCTATTTGGTTCTGGATTATAATTCAGTTGATACACTGTAAATTATCCTTAACAGTTAATCTTAGAAATTACAGAAATAATATACAAGGAAATTTTGGTTAATTCTAAAAAATCTTTTAGATAGATAGCTATACAGACACTGGGAGTTCACTTTATGTGCTTTGAAAGAAAAACTGAACTGAGGTGAAATAGAGAAAGTTTAAAAAAAAAAAGAGCCCCAATTTTCTTTTTCAAAGACCTCTGTTATTCACCAATTTACTCTCAGTATAATCTGGAATATGAAATTCCCACATTATTTCTTTTTCTGACACCATTTTTAGAGAGAGCATTTGTAATGTATGATTTTGTCTTATTTCAGTGCTGTAAGTATGATGATAAATTCTTTCAGTCTACCTTGCAGTCAGGACTATTATCATTTCTGCATACTTCCTCAACGTTGGTGTGAAACTAAACCAAACACTGTATTTTTTTTAATGAAAATGTCACAGACAAATGTAATTTCATATGTGAGTTTGGGTTAATTATATATTGTCACATAAACCAAGAAATACATGGACTTCATGTGTTTTTTCCCACAGATGAAATACTTCCTAGTTCACTACCATCTGTTCAAAATATTTATTTTTATTTTCATGTACTACTATGGGCAATGAAGTCATTCTTTTTTGTGACTTAACTATGATAGGTAATGAAATTATCTTTGTTTTTTTGGGGGGGTTCCAGTGAACATTAATGAAACTATGGTCTTTGGATAGCTACATAAAAATAATCAATTAGGAAACATAAGAATAAGTAATTTCCAAAATAAGTGACTAGCTCAGATTTTTTATATCATAAATATATACCTATTGCAAATACTCAGACAAAAGGAAGAACAGTTTCACAGTAGGGTGGGGGTGCCCACTCAGTGGGAAGAGGAAATATCTCTTTGGTCCTCTTTTTTAACCCTACATTCTATAGCTAAAGAAAAAAGGTTCGGGGAAATTAAATGACTAGGCTATAACAACAATGAATATGCAGAAAAACTGGGCTATTTCCATTTTGGAAAAAAAGTACAGAAGATTTGGAATTCAAATACCAATTCCTATAATATTTCTAAACTCAAGGAAAGAAAACGCTGGTGATGGATAACTCCACAGTTATAAAAATGCTGTGGTAATATTCCATTCACTGAATACAAAATTTAATTGCTTAGTTACTTCTTTTAAGACTAGACCACCAACAAGAAGTAAATGAGAGCAAAACAAGAAAGGCACTCAAATACAGCAATATTTTTCTAATATGTAAATGGTCTTAAAATGTCTATATGTAGATAAACATCTATTTTCAGACAAGAAGTCTCAAGACCATTTCAATAGGTAAATATTTAAAACAATGTAAAATTAATGTCCTATGAATTAAGCACACAATCCCTACCCCTACCCCATAAAACAAATGGAAAGGACATACAAAGGATTCGCCCCACCACTACTACCACCAACATAACTCAATAACATACTCAATATAAACCTATCTCTTCTGTCTTATTGATTTCTAAAATCACACTCAGCCTAAATGTTCACTTTTTTCTTTAGAAGATAATGTCAGTACCTGATAAAATGTAGTAACAAGCACTGTGTAATCTATATAAATGACCTATGTATAAATGTTTTTATGGTAATTACGATCCCAGTTTTCAGTAATTTAATTTTTCTGTAATATTTCTAAGTATTAAAACATTACTGTTTTTCTTGGTGTTACACTATTTTTCCATTATTTTAACAAATCTGAAATGTGATTCATGTTTTGAGATGTTTCCAGAAAGTTATATTTTGCATTGAAATCCAACAACAAAAAGTAGTTTGGCCACAAACAAAACTCCTCTCTCTAATCTTAAAACCCTTTTAAGGTATTATTATTTTAAGTCTCAATTTCCAGTTATTAGGTTATTGTGTTACCAGTGAGGTAGTTATTGTGTTACTAGTTTGAATTTCCTCCAGAGCCAGTGGGGTCCTATTTACTTCCAGAGGTCTCTGAAAAAGTCATCTTAGAATTGAAGGAGAGATTGCGAAAAATGGTAATAAGAGGTGTGTTGGGGGTGTCATAACAAAATACCACAGACTGGGTGGCTTAAACAACAGGAAGTTATTTTCTCACAGTTATAGAGGGTAAAAGTCCAAGATCAAGGTGACAGCATGTTTGGTTTCTGATGAGAGCTCTCTTCCTGTCTTGTAAACAGCCACCTTCTCACTTTGTCCTCACATGGCAGGGTGGGGGTGGGGATCAGAGGAGAGCAAGTTCTCTGGTGTCTCTTCTTGTAAGGGCACTAATCCCATCATGAGGGTCCCACCCTTATTACCTCATCTAAACCTAATCATCTCTCAAAGGACCCACCTCCAAATACCATTGCTTGGGGGATTAGGACTTCAATATATGAATTGGGGGGTGGGAGGGAGACAAATTCAGTCAAGAGCAAGGGGATGAAGAGAGACAAGCACAGGCTTCAAGCCTAGTTCCAGCAATTCCCAGGATCCTGAAGACTTTCCTTCCTCCAGAGCTAGATTTCCACTCCACTACTCCCCTCTGTTTTTTTTTTTTCCTCTTCCAGGGTCAAATCCACTTTCCTAGGGCCTGACCACTCCTTCTTTAAGATAATTTATTTTAACCAGGACTTCCTCTCTCAATCATCCCACAGGAAAGAGACAAACTAGAAAAAGCAAGAAATGTCCTTCAACCAGCCCTGGTCTTTTCTCAGGTGAAATGCATCTGAGGACCAATTAAAACTGACAATATCTAATTTTAAAAAGGAATATCATTATTAAAACTGGTATTTCATAAAAAAATACCTTGAAACAAATGACAACAGAGACACGACGACCCAAAATCTATGGGATGCAGCAAAAGCAGTTCTAAGAGGAAAGTTTATAGCAATACAATCCTACCTCAAGAAACAAAAAATCTCAAATAAACAACCTAACCCTACACCTAAAGCAATTAGAGAAAGAAGAACAAAAAACCCCCAGAGTTAGCAGAAGGAAAGAAATCATAAAACTCAGATCAGAAATAAATGAAAAAGAAATGAAGGAAATGATAGCAAAGATCAATAAAACTAAAAGGTGGTTCTTTGAGAAGATAAACAAATTTGATAAACCATTAGACAGACTCATCAACAAAAAAAGGGAAAAGACTCAAATCAATAGAATTAGAAATGAAAAAGGAGAAGTAACAACTGACACTACAGAAATACCAAAGATCATGAGAGATTACTACAAGCAACTCTATGCCAATAAAATGGACAACCTGGAAAAAATGGACAAATTCTTAGAAATGTACAACCTGCCAAGACTGAATCAGGAAGAAATAGAAAATATGAACAGACCAATCACAAGCACTGAAATTGAAACTGTGATTAAAAATCTTCCAACAAACAAAAGCCCAGGACCAGATGGCTTCACAGGCGAATTCCATCAAACATTTAGAGAAGAGCTAACACCTATCCTTCTCAAACTCTTCCAAAATATAGCAGAGGGAGGAACACTCCCAAACTCATTCTACGAGGCCACCATCACCTTGATACCAAAACCAGACAAGGATGTCACAAAGAAAGAAAACTACAGGCCAATATCACTGATGAACATAGATGCAAAAATCCTCAACAAAATACTAGCAAACAGAATCCAACAGCACATTAAAAGGATCATACACCATGATCAAGTGGGGTTTATTCCAGGAATGCAAGGATTCTTCAATATACGCAAATCTATCAATGTGATTAACCATATTAACAAATTGAAGGAGAAAAACCATATGATCATCTCAATAGATGCAGAGAAAGCTTTTGACAAAATTCAACACCCATTTATGATAAAAACCCTGCAGAAAGTAGGTGTAGAGGGAACTTTCCTCAATATAATAAAGGCCGTATATGACAAGCCCACAGCCAACATCATCCTCAATGGCGAAAAACTGAAAGCATTTCCACTAAGGTCAGGAACAAGACAAGGTTGCCCACTCTCACCACTCTTATTCAACATAGTTTTGGAAGTTTTAGCCACAGCAATCAGAGAAGAAAAGGAAATAAAAGGAATCCAAATCGGAAAAGAAGAAGTAAAGCTGTCACTGTTTGCAGATGACATGATACTGAATGAGAAACGGAGCTGGAGGAATCAGGCTCCCTGACTTCAGACTATACTAGAAAGCTACAGTAATCAAGACAGTATGGTACTGGCACAAAAACAGAAAGACAGATCAGTGGAGCAGGATAGAAAGCCCAGAGATAAACCCACGCACATATGGTCACCTTATCTTTGATAAAGGAGGCAGGAATGTACAGTGGAGAAAGGACAGCCTCTTCAATAAGTGGTGCTGGGAAAACTGGACAGGTACATGTAAAAGTATGAGATTAGATCACTCCCTAACACCATATACAAAAATAAACTCAAAATGGTTTAAAGACCTAAATGTAAGGCCAGAAACTATCAAACTCTTAGAGGAAAACATAGGCAGAATAATCTATGACATACATCACAGCAAGATGCTTTTTGATCCACCTCCTAGAGAAATGGAAATAAAAACAAAAATAAACACATGGGACCTAATGAAACTTAAAAGCTTTTGCACAGCAAAGGAAACCATAAACAAGACGAAAAGGCAACCCTCAGAATGGGAGAAAATATTTGCAAATGAAGCAACTGACAAAGGATTAATCTCCAAAATTTATAAGCAGCTCATGCAGCTCAATAACAGAAAAACAAACAACCAAATCCAAAAATGGGCAGAGACTTAAATAGACATTTCTCCAAAGAAGATATACAGACTGCCAACAAACACATGAAAGAATGCTCAACATCACTAATCATTACAGAAATGCAAATCAAAACTACAATGAGATACCATCTCACACCAGTCAGAATGGCCATCATCAAAAAATCTAGAAAAAATACATGCTGGAGAAGGTGTGGAGAAAAGGGAACCGTCTTGCACTGTTGGTGGGAATGTCAACTGATACAGCCACGGTGGAGGTTCCTTAAAAAACTACAAATAGAACTACCATATGACCCAGCAATCCCACTACTGGGCATATACCCTCAGAAAACCATAATTCAAAAAGAGTCACGTACCAAAATGTTCATTGTAGCTCTATTTACAATAGCCCGGAGATGGAAACAACCTAATTGTCCATCATCGGATGAATGGATAAAGAAGATATGGCACATATATACAATGGAATATTACTCAGCCATAAAAAGAATCAAAACTGAGCTATTTGTAATGAGGTGGATAGATCTAGAGTCTGTCATGCAGAATGAAGTAAGTCAGAAAGAGAAAGACAAATACCATATGCTAACACACATATATGGAATTTAAGAAAAAAAATGTCATGAAGAACCTAGGGCCTAGACAGGAATAAAGACACAGACCTACTAGAGAATGGACTTGAGGATATGAGGAGGGGGAAGGGTAAGCTATGACAAAGCGAGAGAGAGGCATGGACATATATAGACTACCAAATGTAAGGTAGACAGCTAGTGGGAAGCAGCCGCATAGCACAGGGAGATCAGCTCGGTGCTTTGTGAGCGCCTGCTGGGGTGGGATAGGGAGGGTGGGAGGGAGGGAGACGCAAGAGGGAAGAGATATGGGAGCATATGTATAACTGATTCACTTTGTTATAAAGCAGAAACTAACACAGCATTGTAAAGCAATTATACTCCAATAAAGATGTAAAAAAAACATAAAAAAAAGAAATTCTGTGCTGAGCTCTAGAACATACAACTCTGGTTCTAGTAGATCTTTTTTAGTCTATAATCGCCCTCATGAAAAAAAAACAAAAAAAAACTGGTATTTCGGAATTATAGAAAATAGTACTGTACATACTGTTAATGCCATTTTGCTCTATTACTCAACTACTATCTTTGTGCTACATTATTAATTTAATTATAGACACATAGGGGGCATTAAAAAATGTTAGTTCAGTCCCCTCTCTCTTCCCCTCCATTATATTCTGCTTCATTCCTTCAGACTACTTTGCCAAAGTGGCTCTTTGGAAATCCTTTCTGTGGAGCTCTACCTGGTAGTATTAAATACTTACCTGTTGTTACTAATTCCTCTATATGTAGAAAACTGTATTGGCTCTGCAGTGCATTCCAAAGTAAACAGAAGTCAATTTTCATGCATGTACTTAAAAAATATATATCTAGACCTCCCAAGATGTAGGTTTAAAAACTTGATAAGGATATAGGCTTTGGAATCAGACTGCCTAAGTCTGACATAAGGCAGTCTGTGTGACTTTGGGGAAGTTATAGCACCTCTCTGAGCTCAGATGTTTTTAACTTTAAAATTAGGATATAATAGTGCCTCTCTTAGAGGGCTGTCATTGGGACTAAGTGTTATAATACATGGAAAGCATTTAATACAATGCTTTTCACATAGTGAACACTCAATATCTGCTAGTTTTATGAAAGCCCTTTAAGGTAATCTAAAGTAATGATTTTTTTTGTACTGATGAGAATAAATGGGATTAATAAAGTGTATATCCCCCCACCCCCCCAAAAATATCCTAAGAGGGGGAAAATGTAACTCAGAATCTCTTGCTCAAAGTCTCCTCGTTTAGAAGTTACAATGACTTATATACCTCTATTAGAGAATAGAATCTAGCATCTTACTTTCCAAAATGAGGTAAGAAGGCTGTGTTTTACTTCACCACAGAACCTCTAACAAATGAAGAAAATTTCAACTCAGTGTAAACCAGGTACACTCTCAGATCTTGGCTATGGGTTGCAAACAAACCCCTCTGTGTCTTCCCTTTTGTTCAAATGATATATCAACTCGAAGGTCCTTGATTGCATGGTCAGCAAACATTCACATTTTTGGCAGAAGGCTGGAAGCAGGATCTTAGTACTGTTTTATATAGGGAGTAAGGAACAGTAAAAACCTGCTAACTGATCTTTTTCTCTGATGTCCTAAAACTTTAGTCTCAATTAAGAGTAAAGCAATCACAGTAAGGCCTGGCTTGAGAAGAATTCCTAATTTTGGCGAATCTTAAGATTTTGAATAAAGGTTCAATACCTCGAAAGAGAAGGATGGCATCCACAAAGTTAAAAGACACTAAACTGTTTCAAAAAAGAATTTTTTTAAGCCTTCTACAGCATATACTGTATATGCTTTCTAAAGTTCCTTAAAATATTATCCACTCAATACCTTCTACTCATCTCTACATCTAATGGGACATAAGCGTATTTCATCAGAGATGAAATTCTTCAATGACTGCTAAAATGAGAATCAAAAAATTATTATAATCTAGTAGTTTGGCTTGCAGCAAGCATTAATCAGAAGTCATAATAAATCCACATGCTTCTTTAGACAACCCATTAGTCAAACAGTTTTCTATGATAACGACATTGACTAATGGGCTCTGAGTTAGAAGGGTCAATCATAAACTCATCAAATGCTTCATTTAATTTCTTAATTTGGACAAACACAATTTGTTTATGGGAAAGATATCAGGTGTTCATGAATGAATAATGGCTATGAAACCAAACTCCATTAATCAGCTCATGATTACAAATGACTTAGAGATTGTTTATTCTAATTTCATTCATTTGGGTCAACAAAGAAAACATGAGCAAATGAAACCATTTGGGAAAAAATGGCACACTTATTTCTCCATATTTAATAAGGCAATGATAAATACTCTTTCAATAATTATATCAAAAGGACTTTATTACTCAGGTTGATACCATTCCTTTTTCAACTGAGTTGGTAATGCCTGTGATTTATAAGGAGACCTGGTAAGAAGAAACAAAACACAAAAAACAAGATCGTACACTCCTCAATATTACTAAAGTTATACTCATTTTATAAGACTTCTCTCTTGACTCCCCAGGCAGGTAGTTACTACTGTGTTTCCGTCGCACTTTGTAACTTTGCCTGACATATTGTAGGGTCTCAACATTTGTAAAACAGGTGAATGGTTTGTAGTACTATGTGCTATTATTAAGTATTTGTTTACATGGTTCTGTCCTACACTAAACTGTGAGTTCCAAAGGGGCAGAAATAGTGTCTTAGGGATCTTTGTATTTCCACTGCCTAGTATAAGCCCTGGCACAATTTATTTTTGTTTAAATAAACTCTAAAGAAAAATACTCTATCATATAAAATTCTGATTAAGTAAATTTAGTGACGGTAAAATTTGGAGGTTCTGCATTATTTTTAAAGTACTCAAGAACAGCCAACTAAGGAAGAAGAAATGTTTTTAAATTACTAAAAGACATCTGTTCTCCCTTTGCCTTCTCCCTTCTTTTTCTACTGTCACTAAATGGCACTGAGGGTAATGAGGCTTCTCATTGGCCTATCCAGGATTGCTGACTGTTCCAGCAGCCATTAGGTGCTGTGCTGGATAAACTTGATTTGCTCCTTCTGATCGACTCTGTGGCCACCTCCACCCTGACCTGGCTATGAACTTTATGGACTACCTCAAATAGGCTGCCTTGCCTTTCAGCTACTGTTTGGGTTTAGCCAATAGAAGGCACTGAAGGTAGGCCAGTTAGAGGCAAGAGGAATGAGGTTAAGGTTTATTTCTTGCTGGCCTAGGGAGTTTGACAGCGGCTGCCTTTCTCTTTTAAAGATACAGTTTCTGTTGGGATGGCTCTCTCTTATAACAAGCTCTCAAATGTTCTATAGCTGCTTTCTTCCCTTTCCCTTCTTAGGCCTAAGGTCTACAGATGGCAAAGACTCACAGCTCTTGCTAGGCCAGGAATCTTGCTGATTCTTCTTAAACCTGCCCAACCCTTTAACAGTCCCTACACTGAACTATTTGCGTATGCCTTTGAGTGTGCCATTTATTTCCTGCAGCCACCCTAATGGTACACTTGCTTATCTTTGGCTACCACACTCCCTCCCAAGCCCCCGGAGGTTTGAGGTGCAATCTATACTCTATTACAGTCAGTATTATAGTATCAAGTTAGCTTAATCCTGGCCCATCTTTTTTTGTCCGGGGATACTGATCTCTACCACTATGTTTCAGGAAATTTAGAGTTTGCTTTAAACTCTAAACGATAACTGTTTCTATTCCTGACTTGGACCATTAATCATGCCCTACTGATGGGTTGATGACGAAAGTTTCTGGATGTCTTATCTATTCCTGATTCCTTATCTGATTTCTTCATTTCAGCTCTCAGTCCTGACCTGTTGAGTCTCAAGTTTCCAGATTAGGGAAAATAAAAAATTATTTTCACTAATATAAAACAAAATTCCTAACAAGTAGAAGCCTTTAATGAGTAGGTTACTTCATAAAGAACTAATACATTAATAAATCTTTTATAAATAAAATGTATGATATAATTTATGAGCTCTTTTATTTAAATGCAATCAATGCTTCTCAGTTATAAAACACAATCAAAAAATTTTTTTAATATTAAATATACTGTAAGAAAGACATATCCCATGTACCTACACCTCTGGGGAATGAAGTTTCATAATTTAACTCTCTAGAACTAACCTATTAAACTTCCAACATGTAAATTACTTGCTTCTGATTGATATCTTTCTATAACACATTATAAACTTGTACACTATCTTTAAAGTTTTCAATTATAAAATAAATACCAACTTAAAAAAAAAAATCAAAGGACCATAGAAAAGTAGAAGATAGATGCACACCACCACTACCATTACTCTCTTCCTCATTACAGTTTGGTGGATATTTTTCCAGGGCTTTTTCCATGCATTTTAAACACACATGCATGCGCACGAGTTGCAAAAAACATATACACGTCATCATCCTGTACTTTTGCTTTTGCATGGTGCTTTTTTCCCCTTAATGACTTCATAGACATCTTTCTTTGTCAGTCAACATATACAGTATTTAACAATTGATTTTTGTGTGTTTTTCTTGTTTTTTGTGACCTTTATGAAATTGCTTATTAATTCTAAAGGGTATTTTGTTTGTTAGAGTCCTTGGTGGGTTTTTTTTTTCTTTTTCTCATTGCCCTAGCTATAACTTTCCAGTATTATGCTGAATAAGAGTGGTGAAGTGGACAGCCGTTCCTGCTCCCACTCCCATTTTGTATATTTATAAATCATAATTTTCTCTATGTTAAAAAAAAAAAATACACAGTATTTTGCCTGATCGCCATGTCTTCTTAACAGAGTACTGCTGAACTCCCTTCAACCTTTCCTTGATGACTTAGAGCATCATAATGAATACTCAAACATTACGTAAAGTTTGAGATATAAAAAAACAATGTCCTTAAAGGAGCGTGTATAAAGATACTGCCAGTCAGCAGGCTCATAGTCTAATAGTTTTTGAGATCTTTTGTCTGATATTTATAATTTCCTTGTCTTCCTTGTTAGGAATTATATGCCTTTCTTGAGTATCTTCTACCATTATTGTCTAATTTACTCTCATTAACCTGACAGAGGTTTAAAAGTTAGGTATCCAGAAAATATAAGGCATCAAAATAAGTGAAGAAAAGAAGAATTATTTAACAAATGGTGCTGAAACTGATTAGCTCTTTGCAGAAGAAAAAACAACCAACCAACCAAACCAAACAAACCTGTCTTTAGCATCAACACTAAATTCCAGAAAAATTCAAGAGTTAATGATAGAATATTCATAAAAACAATAACCAAAAGAAAATACTGAATATTTAATAGCTGAAGGCTTTTATGGATGAAAGAATTTGGTCTAACCTAAAGAGAGGTGTGGTCTTTGTCTTTAGCTTCTGGAAAGCCAGAGTGATTAGAATATCTTGATTATTTATGGTGGGCCTGTCAGACCAATTCTGATATTTATGCTCATAAGGTAACTAAGGGTGGAGCCAGCCACGGCCAATAGTATTAGCAAGGGGGCTGGCCACACCAAAAGACCAACTATTTAGAGGGTTTGGGCTCTGGGCCATATGATGTCAGCCCTACCTCCTTTCAGGTAGGTTGAGCTCAATCAAATAAGCAATGAATTAATCAGTCATGCATATGTAACAATGACTGGATAAAATCTCTAGACATTGAAGCTTAGGTGAGCTTCCTGGGCTGGCAATACCCCATGATTATTGTCACACATTGATGCCAGGAGGATGACATATCCTGAGGAAGACAGGAACTTCCTTTGGAACCCTCCTAGACTTATTAGCCCTATGTGTCTCTTCCACTGGCTGGTTCTAATTTGTATCATTTCCTGTTAATCATGTGACCATGAGAACAACAGCTTTCAGTGACTTCTCTGAGTCTTTCCAGTGAAACATCATTAAATTAGAGGGTGATTTTGGGAAAGCCCTGGACCTTCCGTTGGGATCAGAATTCTTGAACAGACTTGGCCGTCTGGAGGACTGTGCCCTTGACCTCACAGTTTGGCTAATTCCAGGTTCTTTTCTAAGGTTAAACACAATGAAAGATGCACAAAAAGGATACGGTTAAGTAAAAGATTAACAAAGTTATTAAATACAAATCTAAAAATTCTGTATGCCAAAAATTAGCAAATAAGGTTAAAAAGAAACAACACCCTAAAAATAACACACAAAACCAAGATAACAGATACAGGATTGATAAGATATTAAGAACAAAGAAAAGTCAATAGGAAAAATGCGAAATACTCATAAGAGTTCACAAAGAAAACACATAAGTTTACAAAATAATTAAAGGGAAAATACAATGGACTAATTATCAAATGATATGACAGAGTGTACACCATACATATTATTCATATCAATAAGTGTGAACAGGCTCAACTCACCTCTTAAACAGATTTTCAAGTAACTTACAAAAGCAAGACCCAACGATATGCTGTATACAAAAGGCACACCTAAAACAAAATGATTCAGAAAGTCTAAAAATAAAAGAGCTGAGCAAAAGTATACAAGGCAAATGGGAACAATACAGCAGGACTTGGAATCCTGATATCAAAGTAGATTTCAAGCCAAAAAACATGAAATGTGACACAGAAGGACAATTTTTAATGGTAAAGGCAACAACCCCAGATGCAGATACTATTATTAATAGTATCTATGCATTAAATACCATAATGTTACATTTGTAAAGTAGAAATGACAGAATATGCAACAAGGTATAGAAAGAAACAGGCTATATAGCATTTTCAGTTTTAGACTGGTAAACTAGACCAAAAAAAATAGTAACAAAGGAAAGGTACAGAACAACTAAAAAGAAACATAACCAATAAGGTAAACCTTTATAAATACATATATCGAGCTTTATACTTTGCAAATAGGAAATACATTTTCTTCTCCAGTGTTCATGGAATATTCATGAAAATAAACATCAGTAAATTCCATAAAGCAGAAATATTATAAAAGCCACACTCTGGTCAAAACATAATAAAACTAGAAATTAATAAAATCAAACTGTAAAAAGGCCCTTTAACCTGGAAATTAAATAACTCCTAGTTCAAAGGGGAAATAGAAGGCCAAATCATAGAATTTCTAAAAACTAATAACAAAACCCTATACTCAGAATTTATGGTATATATTTATAGCAGTAATCAGAGAAAAACTGGAAACCTTAACAAAAATTAAAATGCATAAGTTAAATTACTAAATCAAAAACCTTGGGGAAAAAACAAGAAGCAAACTGATAGAAAGCATAAGGAGAGAAATGATAAACATAAAAGCAGGTTGGAAAATGGAAAAACAAAAGATCGAATTAATAAGTCATCAAAATTCTCACTCTTTTGAAAGTTATTTAAATACCTAACAGAAAAACAAAATAAGAATTAAACAGGAAGAAATAATCACTGAAACAGAAAAAACTACCAAACTCATAAGAGACTATTTTGCAGACCTCTATATAAATATTGATAAATTTGAAAACACAGATTAAATGGCTAATTTACTATGAAAATCCACTTTGCCAAAATTAAACTATTTAGAGATTACCAAGCTCAAACAGATCATTTCATATAAGAAATAGAGAATGTTATCAACTACCAAAAAGGCACCAGGTCCATGCTGTTTCACAGGGGAAATCCACTAAACTATTATATCAAAGATAGTTCTAATATTATAAAAATTAGTTCTGAGCATAGAAAATGAAAAATAAAAACTGTTTTTATGAAGCAAATATAACAGTGATATATAAACCAGATAAAGGAAAAAGATGAAAAAAGAAAATTACTGACCAATACCACATATGAATATTAATGCAAAAACTAAATGAAATAGGGTACAGAATGCAACATTACATTTAAAAATTATATAGCATTAACAAATAGGACTCATTACAGGTTATGTAAGGATGGTTCAATATTAAGAAATCCTTAACTATAATATATTAAAGATCTAATGCTCATATCAACAGATGCAGAAAAAAATTGACAAAATCTAATATCCATTCATGATAAAAACTCTCAGTAAACTAAGAAAAGAGGGGAACTTCCTCAACTTGGTAAAGAATATCTACAAAAAAATTATAGCTAACATCATACTTGATGGTGAGAACTTGAAGCTTTCCCACTAAAATCAGGTACAAGGTAACCAAGTACCCTCTCACCACTCCTTTTAACATCATACTAGAAGTGCCAGCAAACGCATAAGACACAAAAGGAAATACACAGTATGTATATCGAGGAAAAAGAAATAAAACTCTTTGTTTGCTGATAACATGCTCATCTATGAAGGAACTCTAAAAGAATCAACAGAAACACACCTGGAATTAATAAGTAATTATATAGCAAGGTTGCAGGATACAAGATTAACAAACAGAAGCCAATCACTTTACTATATGCCAGCAATGAACAGGCAGAATTTAAAATTAAAAACAATACCATTTACATTAACACCCAGAAAAGTGAAATATGTATAAATCTAACAAAATATGTATAAGATCTATATAAGAGAAACGAAAACATTATGCTGAACAAAATCAAAGAAGATCTAAATAAATAGATATTTCAAGTTTATGACAGGAAGACTCAATATTGTCAAGATGTCAGTTCTTCCCAACTTGATCTATAGATTCAATGCAATCCTAATAAAAATTTCAACTAGTTATTTTGTGGATATCAACAAAATGATTCTGAAGTTTATACAAAGAGGCAAAAGACCCAGAATACCCAATACAATATTGTAGGAGAAGAATAAAGTTGGAGGACTGACACTACTGGACTTTGAGACTGACTATAAAGCAACAGTAATCAAGACAGTGTGGTACTGGCGAAAGAATAAACAAATAGATCAAATAAACAAATGAAACAGAACAGAAAGTCCAGAAATAGACCCACATAAATACAGTCAACTGATCTTTGACAAAGGACCAAATGGAGAAAAGATAACATTTTCAATAAATGGTGTTGGAACAGCTGGACATTCTTGTGCAAAAAAAAAAAAAATCAGTCAACATACACCCTTACAACAAGACCTTACACCCTTCACAAAAACTAACCCCCAGTGAATAACAGACATAAATGTAAAACACAAAATGATGGAACTCCTGGAAGATAACATAGGAGAAAACCTAGATGACCTTCATTACAGCAATGAGTTTTTAGATAATATGACAAAAGACATGGTTCATGAAAGAAATAATTGATAAGCTGGACTTCATTAAAATTTAAAATTTGTTGTCTGTGAAAGACAATGTCAAGAGAATGGGAATACAAGCCACAAACTAGGAGAAAATATTTGCAAAAGACACATCTGGTAATGGACTGTTTCCCAAACTACACAAAGAACTCTTAAAACTCAACAAAAGGAAAATGAACAACCCAATTAAAATATGGGCCAAAGACCTTAAGAGACAACTCACCAAAGAAGATACACAGATGGCAAGCAAACATTTGAAAAGATGTTCAGCATCATATGTCATTAGGAAATTGCAATGAGATACCACTACACACTTTATAGGATGGCCAAAATCCAGAACACTGACAACACTAAATGCTGATGATGAGGAGGTGGAGCAACAGGAAATCTCATTTATTGTTGGTGGGAATGCAAAACGGCACAGCCACTTTGGAAGACAGTCTGGCAGTTTCTTAGAAAAATAAGCATACTCTTACCATATAATCTGGCCACTACACTACTTAGTATTTACCCAAAGGAGCTGAAAACTTATGCCCGTACAAAAACATGCTCACCAGTGTCTACAGCAACTTTATTCATAATTGCCCAAACTAGGAAGCAACCAAGATGTACTTCAGTAGGTGAATGGATAAATAAACTGTGGTACCAGACAGTGGGATATTATTCAGTGTTAAATTCAGGGCTAAAAAGAAATGAGCTATCAAGCCCTGAAGAGACCAGAGGAATCTTAAATGCATATTAATAAATGAAATAAACCAATCTGAAAAGCCTATATACTATATGATTTCAACTACAGGTCAGTCTGGAAAAGGCAAAACTATGGAGACAATAAAAAGATCACTGATTGCCAGTGGCTGGGGGTGAGAGGAAGGGATGAATAGGTGGTGCACAGAGGATTTCAAGGGCAGTGAAAATACGCTGTAATGGTGGATATGTGTCATTATCCATTTGTCCAAACTTATAGGATATATAACACCAAGAGTGAACTGTAATGTAATATAAACTCTGGTCTTCCAGTGATTATGATTATTAATGTAGGTTCATCAATTGTAACAAATGTATCACTCTGGTAGGGGATGTTGATAATGGAGGACGGTATGTGTGGGCAAGGGTTTATATGAGAAATCTCTGGACCTTCCCCTTAATTTTGCTGTGAACCTTAAAACTTCTCTAAAAAAATAAAATAAATGTTAAAAAATTAAAGATTATTTTTTAAAATCTAATAAAACGTCATATGGTTATTGCCGTAGACACTGAAAAAGACTGGCAAAATTCAACACCCAATACTAATATGAAAAAAGAAAAACACTCAAGAAAAATAGGAATTAATAGAGAATTAAAATCCCTCTCTCTCTCTCTCTCTCTCTCTCTCACACACACACACACACACACACACACACACACACACACACACACACACACCCTTAGTCATAAAGCTGGCATTTTTCCTTAATGGGGTAAAAACAGAGGCGTTTCCACTAAGATCAAGGGTAAGGTAAGTATACCATTATCTTCACTACAATTTAACACTGTACTAAATTATTGACAAAAAAATTGAATCACTATGTTGTACACCTGAAACTAATACTGTAAATAAACTATATTTCAATTAAAAAAAAGTTTTCAAAGGAAAAAAATTACAGACAAAAATACTGGAAAAGGATAAGTAAAACACTTTCTATTTGTAATAATATGTTAATATACTTAGAACACACAGAGAATCAATGTTAAAATCAAACAATAAATTAGTACAGTAGAATTTCTAAATAAACCAAAATTAAAACCCTCATATATATACACACATAATAATCAGATGACATAATGGTAGAGAAAATCCCATTTACAATAGCATCAAAGGTATAAACATAACAAAACATGTAAAACCTAAATGTGGAAAACCATTCTTGGAAGCCATAAAAGTAGACTTGATTCAGTGGAAAGACATTCCTCATACTTGGATAGGATATCTCAACATCATCAAGATGTCATTTCTGTTTAAATTCATTTTTAAATTTCACACAATCCCAATAAGAATGCCAACAAGAATTTTTATGGAGCTAAACTGATATTAAAGTTCAGTGGACAAAAATAGTGTAATCTGTTTTACATACCTTGATCATCACCAAAAAAAATTCACATGAACTATTTATAAAGCAGAAATAACTTCTGATGTCCTATCTGCAGATTAACCTTACCACAAATAAGTAATAATGGGTGTAGGTCATTTTGTAGATGGTAAGGTTTTCTTTTCCTTATGGGGTTCCAGATATTTCTCTGTTGAATGGTACAGGAGCAAATCTACCTTGAGATTACTGATTAGAAAAAGAGGTCTGTATTGAAGGGCAGGAGCATCTTCACCAGCTAACACTGTACAATGTAATAAATAAAAGTTAAGAGTATCTATTCTACACTGTAAAAATATGACAGAAGGGTAAGTCTCATAATTTTTTATTTTTCAACCATTCTTACTGCATTCTTTATATAGTGAAAGGAGAAATTTTAATTAAGCCTAAAATATGTAATTTTCAAGTAAAACTAACCAGCATCTTGACTCAAATAAAAAAATAGTTCAGATAACCTATTACTGACCAACTAATAGATCCGAATAGCTCCCAATTAAAAAATGAACTGAGGAACTGAATAGACATTTTTCCAAAGACATACAAATGTCCAAAGACGTACAAAAGGTACATGAAACAATGTGTAAGATCGCTAATCATCAGCCAAATGTAAATCAAAACCACAATGAGTTATCACCTCACACTTGTTAGAATGGCTATCATCAAAAAAGACAAAATATAATAAGTGTTGGTGAGGATATAGAGAAAAGGGAAATCTTGCACACTATTTGTAGGAATGTAAACTGGTACAACCACTATGGAAAACAGTACGGAGGTTCCTCAAAAAATTAAAAACAGAACTACCATATGATCCAACAATCCCACTTCTGGGTATATGCCCAAAGGACATGAAATCAGAATCTCAAAGAGATATCTTCTCTTCCAAGTGCACCGCAGCATTATTCATAATAGCCAAGATATGGAAACAACCTAAGTGTCCATCTATGGATAAATGGATAAAGATGATGTGATATACATATGCAATAGAATATTATTCAGCCACGAGAAGTAATTCTTGCCATTTGTGACAACATGGATGAATCTTGAGGCCATTATGCTGTGTGAAATATGTCAGACAGAGAAAGGCAAATACTGTATGATGTCACTTATATATGGAAACTAAAAAGGCTGAACTCAGACACAGAGAGTGGAATAGTGGTTTCCAGGGGCTGGGGAGTGTGAGAAATGGGAGATGTTGATCAAAGGGTACAAATTTCTAGTTAGTAAGATGAGTAAGTTCTAGGAAATATACAGCATAGTAACTATAGTTAACAATACTGTATTATGGACTTGAAATTTGCTAAAAAATAGATCTTAAATATTCTCACTGCACACACACACACACACACAAAATGGCTAATTATATGAGGTGCTGAAGGTATTAATTACCCCAATTGTGGTAAACATTCCATAATATATGTGTATCAAATCAGCATGTTGTACACCTTAAACTTACAGAATGTTATATGTCAGTTACAGCAAATAAAGCTGGGGGCCAGGGGTGATCCAAACAGCTTGTTACATTTTCTAATTCCATAGACATATTTAACCTGAAAACACTTCACCATTTTCATGACATCCACCTCAAGCATTTCTTATCTGAATTGGTCATTAAAGGTTTCCTATATACAGAGTAAAATTTAATCTCCAAATAAGAGTGAAATGATACTATATTAAGAGGAGGGAAAAAAAACAATTTTAGAATATAAATGCTACTAAGTTTGACGGCAGTAATTCTAAAATAAGCAACCTTTATATTCGTTTGCCAAATACAAGCATTACATATTCTACAGGTGTCTGAAATTTTAAGTCTTTAAGGTGGTATTTTCCTACAACTTTTCTAATAAAATACCCATCAACTTTTCTAGTAAAATAGCCATCAAGTTGACTTTTTAAAAATCTCTAAAATGGTATAGATTATATACACAACAATATATCTAAAGATAAAAATGCAACTTGCAGCTCAGGTCGGGTTAATAAAATAACATGGAATAACATGCAAAAATCCTTTGTATACTGGGAATAGTTATCACATTATAAAATCAGAAAAGTCAATTACAAAGCAGCACAAATGTCTGTGCTATCATTTAAAAGGGCATGATATTTCACATGTTTGAAATTTATGATATTCAACTTATAAAGAAGTGAAATCATATTTTAAAAATATAATGTAGATAATTATACCTTCCATAAGCTAAAGAGGGTTCAATCAGTTCTGAATCAATAATACGTATATTTTAAAAGACTAGCTTTTTAGTAGCTACAGTGCAATGAGAAACACTGAACTAAAGCCAATTATTTATTCATACATTTGACCAACAAAAATTTATTGGGCACAAACTATGTGCCTGGGGGAAGAATCACCCGATCCCTAGTGCTACAACAATACCTGGCATACAAAAGGTACATAAAAAAATTGTTGAAGATTAAATGAATTCAAATGTATAAGTGTCTTTTCTAAAAGTAAATTACACAGTACATTTAAGTACCATAAAAATCTCTTGCAAAGTGAGGGGGCAATAGAAAATAAAATCTGAGAAAATGAAGACAGGCTTAAGCAAAATATGCAATGCTCAAACCCACATTATGAAAAATATTTACACCTCATTATGCTTTTAGATATCTTCCTATAAGTAATTTTAATTCATATTTTATAAAATGTATTTATAAATATTTATAGCAAGATATATTTATAAATGTGCTTGCCTTCCTAAATGAATATTATCCAATAGTTTTACCCAATTTTATTTTATTTTATTTTTTTGTAATTTTATTTTATTTACGTATTTATTTATTGGCTGTGTTGGGCTTTTGTTGCTGTGCGCGGGCTTTCTCTAGTTGCAGCGAGCAGGGGCTACTCTTCGTTGCGGTGCACGGGCTTCTCATTGCGGTGGGTTTCTTGTTGCAGAGCACAGGTTCTAGGCGCATGGGCTTCAGTAGTTTTGGCACGCGGGCTCAACAGTTGTGGGTCGTGGGCTCTAGAGTGCAAGCTCAGTAGTTGTGGCACACGGGCTTAGCTGCTCCCCAGCATGAGGGATCTTCCCGGACCAGGGCTCAAACCCGTGTCCCCTGCATTGGCAGGGGGATTCTTAACCACTGTGCCACCAGGGAAGTCCCTTACCCAATTTTAAAAGGTTAAAAAAAAAATCCAACAATTATATCCATATATACAAAAATTCTTTCATCTAATCAACAGTGATTTGCTAAGCCCTATTTACTTTTCAAGGTCTTTGATTAACATTTTCAGAAATCTTTAGCATGACAATAATAAACAAGTCATCTTTTAAAACAATTCTAAAAATCATAAGACTGCCTTAGCAATCTTTCAAGATCACTATGCAAAACTGAGAAATTATGACCATTTCAAGTATTCTTAAGAGAGTCCTAACAAGAAATTAACTACCCCACGTGGAATGACTCTGAACCAATGAAAAGTACACTTAAATGGAGCTACTACTGTCACATCAAGAATTATAAGGGGGGCTTCCCGGGTGGCGCAGCGGTTGAGAATCTGCCTGCTAATGCAGGGGACACGGGTTCGAGCCCTGGTCTGGGAAGATCCCACATGCCGCGGAGCAACTAGGCCCGTGAGCCACAAGTACTGAGCCTCTGCGTCTGGAGCCTGTGCTCCGCAACAAGAGAGGCCGTGATAGTGAGAGGCCCCTCAGCAATGTTGTGTAGTTTTCAGTGTACAGGTTTATCACTTGCTTTATTAAACTTATCTTTAAACATGTCATGTTTTTGATGTTATTGTAAATGAAATACTTTAAATTTTATTTTCTGATTGTTCACTGGCAATATATAGAAATCCAGTAGTTTTTGTGTTTGCTGTATTGACCTTGGGTGTTGAGACCTTGCTAAATCCCCTTATTAATTTTAATAGATTTTCTGTACATTCCTTAGAAGTCTCTGTATTACATGATCATTTTGTTTGGGAATAAAGACAGCATAACTTTTTTCTTTTCCAAACTGTAGGTCTTTTATTTTTCTTACCTTATCGTGCTGGCTAGTAATACTAGTATAATGCTGAATAGAAGTTGTGTGAACATACTTGCCTTGGTCCCAATTCTAGGAGAAAGCATTCAGGTTTTCATCATTGAGTATGTTGTTAGCTGACATTTTTTTAAGTGTCCTTTTTTAGAATAAGGACGTTTCATTCTATTCCTAGCTTGTATAGAAATTTTATCATGAATGGGAAATGGATTTTGTCAGATGTCTTTTTTTCATCTATTGAGATAATCGTATGGCTTTTCAACTTCATTCTGTTAATACGTAAATTAAACAGAGTGGTTTTCAAATGTTAAATAAACCTTATAACCTAGAGACAAACCATACGTTGTCATCATTTATTATTATTTTTACATGTTGCTGAATTTAACTTATTACTATCAAGAACTTTTTCTTCTGTGTTTCTGAGAAATATCAGTTTACAGTTTGCTTTCCCATAATGTGTAGGTCTGATCTCGGCATCAGAGAAATGCTAGCTTCAAGTAGTTAGGAGGTATTATCCCCCCCCCACCTTCTAAAAAAAAAAAAAAAAAAAAAAAAGAATTATAAGGGATTCATATTCTTTCCAGGAAGTGCCTTAGGAACCACTACATACAAAGTATTTAATTTTAAAAGTCTTAATTACATTCAAGTTCCCTAATTTTAATTCAAAACTGAAAATTATCTTTTATGAGCATATGTAATATATGTATATATAATATTGGCATACTAACTAAAAAATTTTCTGAAAACATTAGACGTGTATGGTTTTTCATTTAGATAATATTTGATTAAATTTTGTTAGATGATGTCTTACATACA
>NW_006780658.1:135466-184488 GCF_000442215.2 Lipotes vexillifer | reverse complement strand
GGGAAAGCTAGTGTAGGGGTTCAGAATTAGCCTCCCCTTTTACATGAGGATTACTTTGAGCTAGAGGCAATCAAGGCCCTGGAGTTCAGGAGAAACTACTGCCCCTCCCTTAAATACCTAGAAGAATATACATTGCGGATTTTTCCCAGAAAAGAGTTGCTACAGGAGATAAATTTTATCTAAGTGGTGCCATCTATATGGCAGGGCAAACATTTCATTACCAAATATCTGCTCGTCTTCTTATTGTCCTGTGAATGACCCTCCTATGATTGGACGCTTCAGGCCCCTAACCCATTCCTTAACTCAGGACGGCACATATGCCTTTTACCTTTCTGTCTTTGAACCTCTCGTGTATGTGGGGTCTCTGACCTTCCCGAACGAATGAAATTTAAAAATCTGCCTCATGTCAATTTAATTCTTAGACCAGACAGAAGAACCTAAGAGGGTAAAGGAATGTTTTCTTTCTCCCCAACACTAGCCTGGAAGATTTTGCATGGTATAAATTTCCCATCAAAGTCTGATTAATCCTTTCTATATCAGGATTTGCTATAGAGGAAAATTTGTATATTTTACTTCGTTAAAAGCCACAGGTTCAGCTATCTGGAGATGAGTTTTCCTTTCTGATTTATGGATGAGGGATAGGGAGAAAAAACACAGCAGGATATCCCAGATTTTCTCTCCTCTCCTCCCATTTTCTTCTGTCACACTCTCTTCTTGTGTAAATCTACTTAGCTACAAATTCTAAGTTAAATGATAGCCCCATATGAAAAGTCAACCTCACTGGTTTGGGATATTTTGTGAATTACATCCCATACAAACAGGAGCAATTGAGATGAGCTGTACAGATAATATGTATCCCCACTCATTCACAACCAAAGAGTAAAAATACCCAATCCATTTGAGTACTGTGATAACCAACCTATTTCCCCTATATTCACAAGGCATGAAACAGTATTAACAATGTGCATACAATGATGTTGCTTCAGTGTTTTCGTATAGAACATGGAAATGGTAACCATAAAGTGTTAGAGATATATCCTCTATTATTGTTCCCAGAACAATGGCAAACAATGAGCAAAGAGCACTGCTTACTGGAAAATATTAGAGAAATTACTATGTAACAACATACCACTTCCTGGAAGAAAAAGAATCCAAGCTTATTTTTAACTCCCAGTTTAAGATTTAACTTCAATGGCATATAAATGCACATTTACTCATGCTACCAGTGACATCATTCATTCATCCAACCAACTATTAATAAACAAAGGCTTCTAACACCAGGGTATTGCGTTAGTTACTGGAAAATACAAAGTTGACAGCCCTTACCTAGAGGTAAGGGGCTTATCACTTAACTGAAGGAATCATGCATGTAAATAATTCTAATGAAGTATTTATAAATTGCTATGAATACAAGCTATAATATATACAAGATAAAATTTCAGAAAATCTAATGCAACAGTATGGTATATAAAAAGAAGTACATCATGTCCAAGTGGTGTTTCTCCCAGGAATCTAAATAAGATCTGTTTAACATTTGAAATCAACCAATGAAATTCAACATATCAATACTAAGAAAGGAAACACATATGATCATCTCAATAAATGCAGAAAAGGCATGTGACAAAATTAAACACTCATTCCCAATAAAAACTCAAAGCAATCTAGGAATAGAAGAAAAATTCCTCAACCTAAAAAGGGCATCTATTCTACAGTTAACATCTTGCTTAATGGTAAAAGACTCAATACTCTCTACCTCAGATCAGGAGCAAATGAAGGATAGCCACTCTCACCACTTCTATTCAAACTTGTGCTTGGAGGTTCTAGCTAAAATAATAAATCAAGAATAAGAAAGAAAAGGCACTCAGATATGAAAGGAAAAAAAAACTTGCTCTATTCACAGATGACATGATTGTCCATGTAGAAAATTTAAAGAATATTAAAAAAACCCTCTTAGTTCAACGAAATTATAGGATATAAATTTAATACTCAAAATGGAAGTGTATTTTATACACTATCAATGAACAACTAGAAATTGACACTTAAAAAATCTTATGTTCACTATGGCACCCCAAAACATAAAATGCTTTAGGAATAAATCTAACAGAACACATACAAGATCTATATGCCAAAAACTACAAAACTCTGATGAAAGAAATCAAAGAACTGGAGGTAGAGAACTATACTATTTTCATGTGTGGAAGATTCAATACTGTTAAGATGTCAGTTCTCTCCAAACTGATGTGAAGTCCACATTTCAGGACTTACCATAGAGTTACAGTAATCATGGAAATGTGGTATTGGCAAAGGATGGATAGACATATAGATCAATGGAATAGAATAGAGACTCCAAAACAGATCTAGTCATATGTGGTCAAAGGTACAAAGACAATTCAGTGGAGGGAAACTATCTTTTCAACAAATGTTACTGGGACCATTAGATATCCATATGCAAAGAAAAGAACCTCAACCCATACTTCTATTAATACAAAAATTAATTTAAAATGTATTATAGAGCTAAATGTAAAATCTAAACAATGAAAATTCTAGAAGAAAACATAAAAGCAAATCTTTGTGTTCTTTGGTTAGGCAAAAATTTCTTAGATATGACACTAAAAGCACAATACATAAAAGAAAAAACTGATAAATTGGACTTCAACACATTAAGAACTTCTACCCTTCAAAAGACTAGTAAGAGAATGTGAAAAATGCAAGTGACATATCTGATAAAGAAATTTTATCAGGAATTTATCTAATTCTCAAAACTCAGCAACTGAAAAACAAGTAACTCAATTTTTTAAAAAGGGAAAAGAGGACCTATGATGGCAAATAAGCACATGAAGAGACACTCAACAACATTCATCATGAGGGATATTCAGATTAAAACCACAAAGAGACATCTCTAAACACCAAAACTAATAATACCAAATACTGACAAGGATGTGGAACAACTGGATTTCTCACACATTGCTTCCTAAGTGCAAAATGGTCCAGCCAGGGGCTTCCCTGGTGGCGCAGTGGTTGAGAGTCCACCTGCCGATGCAGGGGATGCAGATTCGTGCCCCGGTCGGGGAGGATCCCACATGCGCACGGAGCAGCTGGGCCCGTGAGCCATGGCTGCTGAGCCTGCGCGTCCGGAGCCTGTGCTCCGCAATGGGAGAGGCCACAACAGTGAGAGGCCCGCGTATGGCAAAAAAAAAAAAAAAAAAAAAAAAAAGGCCCAGCCACTTGGAAAACAATTGTAGTCTCTCATAAAGTTAAACATAAAATTATCAAATTATCCAGCAATACCAGTCCTGAGTATTTACCGAAATGAAACAAAAACTTATGTTCACACAAAATCCTATTTGAAAATGTTGTAATGGTTTAATTCATAATTGTCCAAAACTGGAAAGAACCTAAACATCCTTCAATTAATTAACCCATACAATGGAATATTATGCAGTAATAAAAAAGAAATAAAATACTGATACATGCCACAGCATGGATAAATCTTAAAAGCATTATGCTAGGTCAAAGAAACCAAACTCAAAAAGCTACTTATTACACTATTATATTTATATGACATATTAGAAAAGTCAAGACTGTAGGGACAAAAAACAGATCAGTTTCCAGGAGCTAGCTGTGGGGAGGGGTTCACAACAAAGGGGAATGGGGATATTTTAAGAGATGATAGAATTGTTCAACATCTTGATTCTGGGTGCTGTTATACAACTGTTTGCATTTGTCAAAAATCAAAGAACTGTCCCTAAAAGGGGTATATTTTACTGTATGTAAATCTTTATTTAAAAAAAAAACAAAAATATTGTTTAGAAAATAGCCAAGGCATAGACAAGGAGAAAATATTTATAAACTATACATCTGACTTGTATTCAGAATATATAAATAACTCTACAAGTCAATAATACAAACAATTCCTTTTAAAAATGGGCAAGAGATATGAGCAGATACTTCACAAAAGTATATAGGTGACAAACGATTTTGTGAAAGATGCCCAACCTCATTAGTCATCACAGGAATGCACATTAAAGTCGAATGAAACACAACACATTTAACAGAATGGCTGAAATTAGAAAAAAACCAACAACATCAAAGCAATGTCAAGGATGGGGAACAAATGAGACTTCCATAATTTGCTGTGGAAACACAGAATGGTACAGCACTTTGGAAAACTGTTTGGGATTAAAGTTAAGCCTATACTTACTATATAACCAAGGAATCCCATTCCTAAGCATTTACTCAAGAGAAATGAAACTATGTGTTCACACAAACTTGTACTCAAATGTTCATATAAGTTTTACTCGCAAAAACCATAAACTAGAAACAACCCACCTGTCCACCAAGTGCTGAACGAATAAACAAACTGGTATAGACATACAGTGGAATACTACTCAGCAGTAAAAAGAACTGATGCTCACAACAATGTGTACAAATCTAAAAAGCATTATGTCAAGTGAAAGACTACTGACACAAAAGTCACACACCATATGATTCCATTTATATGGCATTTCGAAAACAACAAAACCATAGTGACATAAAGCAGATTAGTGGTTGCTAAGGTCCAAGAGGAAAGAATTGACTTCAAAGGAGTAAAAGGAACTTTTTGGAGAAATATAAATGTCCTTTATCAAAATTTTTGGTGGTAGTTACACAACTGTATACATTTGTCACAACTTAACAAATTTCATACTAATTGTTGGGGAATTTTATCGTGTTTAAATTTAACCTTTTCTATATCTCTTTAGGTTCTCTTCATAACTTCAAAACAACTGGAAAATGAAGACAAGCCAAAATTTTTTTTAAAAAAACCCTGAAATCTCACCACGCAGAAACAATAACTGCTATTAGCATTTTGATGTAAATCACACAGGGTATTTTTCAAGTTTGTAAACAGCGTTCGTGTGTAAACACGAACTTTTGGTCAAACTTAAAATAAGATCAGATCCTTTACACTGTTCAGGAGCCACCATTTTTTGAATTCCAAAATAGATCACAAATATATTTCTACTTCAGTAAATATACTGTTTACAATAAAAAGAAAAGCAGACTATGCTATGATTCTTCCAGTTGTAAGTGAACACCAAGAATTCCTACCATATAATGTCTTTTTGTTGTCATTAATTATTTCAATATTTGCAAAATTTATTTCTAATATATGACTGTTTAATTCACAGGTCTTGGATTCTCTAAGGAATGCATTTTTTAGTTTTGCTATATAAAATTCAAAGAAATCCTTTATAAAAATAGAACAAAATCTTAATTTTTATGGGATGATAGGACAATTTAAAATAACAGTTAACATTAAATAAAGATTATTAAAAGAATTTTTTGGAAGAGAGAGTTATTTGTTGATTTGTTACCATCAACTCTTTGTAAATTTAAGGGAATATGCTGTACTCACACACAAAAAGGACCACTCTATTTAAACAGGTTTTTTTTGTTGTTGTTGTTGTTGTTTTAATGAAAGAAAAAAGAAACCCCAGGGTCTAAAATGTAATGAGTGATCCTATTAGTTCCACCAGACTAAAATCATACAGTCTACGTATGTGGTCTTTTCAGCCACATCTGTCATGAACCATTTTTACATCACAAAATGCAAAATACTGAGCACTGATTTACGAGATGAGACCTGGGAAAGTATTCATCATTTGATTTCCCCCTAAAAGAAAAACTGGCTCACAGGAAGACAGGTGACAGTTCTTTTCAGATCACACTCAGAACTTACACATTTTAGAATCAAATCTTCACATAATCCAAGCAAACAGAAAAAAAATAAATAAATAAATAAGTAAAGTGGAAAAACAAAAGAAATCTCAATTATGACTTTCTTAAAATCCAAACATTTTGCTTGGCTAGGAAACATGGATCATACATTAAAAATATTTATAATATGTGAAAATGTATGAACATGCTTGCCACATAGTAGATGCTCAATAAATGGTACTCTTATTATTTTAAATACTTCATGAAATGCATACTTATTGAGCATTTTATATACTGATCTGATATTCCTCCTTTCAAAAGCTCTCAGTTACACATGGAACTTAAATGGAACTAAAATGGAATTTTTACTTACAATAAAATGTATAGTATAGAAGAGTTCTGAATTAATTGTTTCTTTGACTTATCTGAAATCTGTATTAATCACTTTTTGGTAAATTTCTGTACATAATGTTATTTACTCTTATCATAAAAACAGACCTATAATTTCCCTTATAGGAAAAGGGTGGCTGTTATTCCAAATTTTTTAATGGCTTAAATATTAAAGGGTACTTAATTTAAAAAAACTTCATTACATAATTCTGTGTTAGATAAATTATTTACAATGATTATAAAACCACTGAAAAAGAAACTGCATACTTGATAAACCAAACATCCAAATCTTATACATTTGTCAGTCTTTCAATAATGAATTCTGGGGAAAAATAAATTCACAGACACCCAAGTGAATTGGCAACTGTAAGTGACAGAAGCCCTTCTAAATCCTCTGTTTACACTGGGGATTAGCGGAGTAGATTTTGAGTTGCAAACTGAACAGCCCATGGTCAAGGGAACCTGCTCCCTGTCAGCCCGCAGGGCATAAGGACAAAGCATGGTCCTGGTAGGAAGTGACCCATAAACATATTCCTACCCAGGATTTATACAAAGCCAGTCTGCCTCACAGAAACTCCATATGACCATTAACTGGCCTGCAAGGCCTGCCAGGAGGCCTAATTACAGGTCTACAGAGCCCAATAACAAAAGCTGAAGGGCTTTAGCCTAGGGATGATCTGCTTTATACTGACTTGAGAGAGTCCATATAGAGGACCCAAAAGAAAGAGGTTTAGCTTTAAAATTCTCCCCAGAGAGCCAGCATTGTACTCAAGTCTAGAAAGCCCACATGCAACATACTTCAGCTAGGCTTAAACATACCACCCTCTCAAAATTAACATTCAACTACTGTCTGCTTAACATCTGCTCAAACATGGCAAGTTGCTGTGATATTGTTAGACTCTAACTGATAGCTTTCTTCTTACTAAATATTATTGGGGATAAATAATAGTCATTCAAATATAAATGTGTAACTGATGCTAAAACAAATAACTTATATTTTCTAAAAGTAATTTACTTAATAGTTCTCTTTAGGAAGCACTAGTATATCTTTTTGGATTAACACAAAGTGCAAAATCATGCTCATTATTGGAAACTGGGAGTTAAATTAACATTATCAATTTGATTTTGCATTAAAGGTATTAAATTTTATGTAGAATTTCTGAAGAAATGTGGTTTTGCAGAAACCACATTTGAGGAAAAAAAGGTTTTAACCAATGCCCAAGTCAATGAAACTATTTGATTATATACATTTGTTTCTTTTAAAAAGCACAAGAATTCTTAATTCTTGATAACTTCTTTTAACTGCATATGTATGGTGGTATGAGGACGATGTTTGGCTCAATATCTCTTCTTTAAATACCTCACAAAGCCATTCTGGTGATGCCATAAAAAAGTACTTCCACTCCTCCTGGCTAATGTTTATAGAACGCTCAGTATATGTTAGGTGCTGTTCTAAAAACTTTATTACGTTAATTTATTTAGTTTTCATTAAAACTCTAAAGGTATATATTCTCATTCCCATTTCATAAATGAAAAAACTGAGGTTGAACAAGGTTTAACAATTTTCCCATGGTTTTGTCAGTAAATAATGGATCTGGGAATAGCACCCAGGCCATCTGACTTCAGAACTTGACCACCATACTCTATTGCTTTTCATACTAATAGCAAACATTTATTGAATGCTTACTATGTACCAAGTACTATTCTAAGTGTTTTACAAATGTTAACACACTTAAAGTCCATAACAACCCCATTAGTTATGTACTATTAGTATCTCAATTTTATAGATGAGGAAACTAAAGAAGAGCAAAGGGGAAGTGATCTGCTCAAGCTCACAAAGTTAGTTAGTGAATGAAGCCAGATATGAATCTAGACTAACCAACATGCAACCAAGCAGAAGCCTACATGGGGAAAAAAGAAGTCTGAAAACTATTTATTTATATGAAATAGAAGTTAACTTTTTAATCGCTTGCTCTGTTTTTCTAGGTGTGCCCTACATGAAAGCCTCTCTCACAGTAAACCAACCTATTTCTTGGAGCCAGAGATCAGTGGTCAGAAGCCTATGGAGCAAAACCTCTGTCGACTTTAAATCAGGGCTGCAGAATGGCTTTCTATGCTCCCCAGAAACAGTACAACATTTTCATGGTAATTTCATTTGTAATTCTCAGAACTACAAATATTTAAAGCTAGACTGGACTTCAGAGAAGTACTGGGACTTACAAGATTAGATGGCTATGAAGAGAAAGGTTTAGGACTTGGCTTCCAGGTACTTAATGGGTAACTAAGAGAAGAAAATTCAAGTTTAACATGCTGCAGAATAACTGGGATGGAGTGAGGCGCTTATGGCTTATTCCCCAAAACAGCTTCTTTCCTTGATATAGTGTTCTTACGTGTGTAACTCTTCTGTGCTTTACAATACTTAATTAGCTTCTATCCTAGCAAGGGTCACTGAAATGCATGTCCATAGTCGGGGTGAAGAAGAAAACACTGGTAATCACAGAACATTAACCTAGATTTTTCAAAGTTCTCAGAAATATAGCTACTATGATCACCCTAATAGTTAAGGAAAAGAACTTGCATTCTAAATAAAACTTTAATCCTTTTGTATTATCAATTAAAAACAACTCATTTCAGAATCAAAGGCTTGCTTGAAAATAGAAATTATTTTATTATAAGGTAATTGTAGCATTATGCCTAACAAAACAAGATATGTATTTGGTAATGTTTCCTATCACCCTTCTTTCTGCTGAACGTAACTCAGGGATTTAACCTATGGATAGAAATAGCTCAGGAGTCAGAAATCACTGGATTTAAGTCCTGGTTTTCCCACTTACTAGGTATGTGATCTTTTACAAGTCATTTAAGCTTTTGGGATATTTGTAAAATGGAGTTAATTAGCTCTCCATGCAGTGATGTGAGTCAAATGATAAAAGATTTATGAAAATGCTTTGAAAACTGTAAAGCACAATAAAAAGTGCTGTAGATATTATTTAGAAAATGAAATGTTACACAGAAATTTTATGATAAAGGAGATTTACCATACATGCATTAAATAAACTTCTATTTCTCTTATAACATTAGAGATATAATTTTAAAGGTTGCAGGTGTCAATAATTCTATTAAAAGTAAAAGATTAAGGAGATAAAATATTAAGGAATATTTTTAGATTTCTCTAAAAATATTTTTAGAGAAAATTATGTCTTGAAACTATGTTCTGAGAAGTGTCATTTTTTCACGGTGATGAAAAATATGTATGTTTTGGAAAAATCTCTCCTCTAAATTCTTCTTCAGACCTATGAGCATATGGAGCATAAGATGACATTGTGTTTTTGTGGAAAATCAACTAATGTGTGGAATGATCCTAACGAGTCAAACAATGGTGACAGCAAAAATGATGGAGACGAGTCTTTAAGTAAACTCATTATCTTCCTTCTTCCCCCTATGTGATAATCACATTTCGTTATCTCTTCTGTCATGTACTACCTTCAAGTTTAAGATTAAAAAGTTAGATTATTGCCATGTATCTTCTACTTTTTTTTTTTTTTTTGCGGTATGCGGGCCTCTCACTGTTGTGGCCTCTCCCATTGCAGAGCACAGGCTCCGGACGCGCAGGCTCATCGGCCACGGCTCACGGGCCCAGCCGCTCCGCGGCATGTGGCATCTTCCCGGACCAGGGCATGAACCCGTGCCCCCTGCATCAGCAGGCGGACTCTCAACCACTGCGCCACCAGGGAAGCCCGTATCTTCTACTTTTGAAGCCAGGGAACTTTTCAATATATTTATTTAAAATCCACCAAAGAGTGGTTTAAATGAGCACACCAGCATCCAAAGGCTTAATTTTCAGTTACCCAGAACATTATTTCACAGTGACTTACTCACCAAAGATTAATAGCTAGTATTCTATTTGGCATAGTGACACTCACTACAGGCGCTATTAAAACTCCTGGGAAAGATCCAGAAGTTTTAGATATGGTTCCTGACCTTCAGACATTTATTATTTCATTGGGAAAATAGGTCCAACACTCATGAAACAAATATTAATATCAGCAGTATGTGAGTAAATACCAACATGAATGGTGTATATAGAATAAAAGAAAAAGAATTCAAAGGAGAACAGAAAGATTACATGAGGTAATGGTCAGAGAAATCACGTGGAAATGTTATCTGAGATGCATATTGAAGTGTTTAGAGAGAGAAAGAGGAAGGAGAAAGATATTTCTAGAGGAGAAAATAATCACAAGCAAAAATTCCCAGGTAGAAAAGAACATGAGTAACTCAAAGAATAATGAGAAGAAGTATAAAAATGAATTCTAAGAAAAAAAGTTAGAAACGTCTGTGAATCCACCATACAGAACCTTGGAACCTTAAGCACAGAAGTATAAAATTGATCTTGTAAGCAATCTAGAGCCAGTGAATAATTTTGAGCAAAGGAGCAGCATGACCAAGTGGTGGGTGAGAAAGAATCATCTAGCAATGGTACTCACCAGAAGCAATATGGAAATAAAAATTTTCTGGTGGCTACCATCTGCCAGACTTTGGGCTAGATACTTCACTTATAATATATATCTTCACAACAATCCTATAAGGTAATCATCATCTTTTCCCCTTACAGACTAGGAAATAATGGCGTAGGGAAATCCTTAAAACCTAAATATTGATACTGTCAAATAGGTAACTTAAATATGCAACACGGCCTAGTTGAGACAATAGGGGGCTATACTTTTATACTGCTGGTGGGAATGTAATATGGTTCAGCCGCTGTGGAAAAATCTGGTGGTTTTACAAAAAGTTAAACCAAGAATTTACCAAATGACCCCATAATTATACTCCTAGGTGTGTACCCCTCAAAATTACAAATGGTTACTCAAACAAGTACATATATATATGCATGTTCAAAGCTACACTGTTCACAACAGCCAAAAGGCGGAAAACCCCCCAAATTTCCATCAACAGATGAATGGATAAACAAATGGCGTGTGTGTAAACACACACACACACACACACATATACATTCAGCCATAAAATGTATTCTGTGGAATATTATTATATTCCACAGAATACATTTTATGGCTGAATGTATATATACTATATATATACATAATATATATTATCATGTATATATATTATGTATTATTATGTATATATTATGTATATATTAATATATTATATTATGTATGTATTATATACATAATACAAATGTATTATGTGGAATATTATTCAGCCATAAAAAGGAATAAAATACTGACACAGGCTACAACATGGCTATACCTCCAAAACATGCTAAATGAAAGAGGCTAGACACACAAGGTCACACACTGTATGATTCCATTTATATGAAATATGCAGAATAGATAAATCCATAGAGATAGAGGGCAGGTTGATGGTTGCGGTTGCCAGGAGCTGAGGGTAAGGTGAGGGGAGAGAAACTGCCTAATAGGTAATAGGTTTTACTTTGGAAATGTTTTTAAACTAGATAGAGGTGGTGGTTATATAGCTTTGTGGATGTATTTAATGCCACTGAATTGTCACTTTAAACAGTTATGTTTTATTTTGTCTTATGTGAATTTCACCTCAATAAATTACTTCTAAAAAGTAAAGAACTACAGTAAACTAGAAAATACACACATCTGCCATATTCCATTTAAAAAAAAAACGTTTTGGCTAAACAATAAACATCAAACTACTGAAGGTCACAGAATGAGTGAGCAGTGGAAGCAGGCTTAGAACCCTTCCACTATTCACCACCCTCTCTCTGGAGAAGAGACAGAATTGAAGCAAAAGACCAACTAGGAGGTAATGGATTAACCTTTGGGTGGATTGTTTGGTGTCCAGACCAAGGAGTTGGCAGTGGGAAAGATAATAGAGGGCTAGCTATAAAAAATATTTCAAAATAAGTCATTAATTCTAGGTGAATGACTGCCTATAAAGAAGTCAAAGATAAACATTTCAAGGTTTTGAATCTTAATGAATGTGAGAATGGTAAAAGTATTTTTTAAATGAAAAGAAAGAAGTCATGGCCAAGAGGATTTTTAATTGGATTTACTCAATAGCATAAAGTAAATCATTACCTGAAGTTATACTGATAACTTAAAGATTCAATCTTACAAATTTATATAGTTTTACAAGCTTGATTCCTCCAGCATTTGGAAAAAACAAAACATCTTAGACATAACCTTAACTTCACATCACCTTCAAATTAAAAGTTAAACAAGAGACATGAAACTTCATTTCAATTGCATTTTGACAATGAACATGAAAAAAGATTCTATCTAAATCTGAAGATTTAGCATAGCAAAATATAAAAATGTTAACAGTTTAGTATATACAAAATATGATCATAACAAATACAATAAAATCTCTGACTTCAAATTCAAGGTACATGGTTACATTTTGCTTAATGTATTTTACTCATACCGCTAGTAATTATTGCCAAATGTTATTAAATATATTTTAATTCCAAACCAAGGCCATGATTTACATTCACTAATAAATCAATAACAATGCAATGGTAATGTATAAAACTTTCTTCTGGGACCCACAATTAGAGTAAAAGACTAAGTCTAGTCAGCAAGATTTCTACATATGAACCCTATCTACCAGATTATGATAACTATAAGGCTGAAAAAAATCCTGGCTCAAGAATCTAGCATACAGCCTTAAGTTCTTCCCTATACCCAATTTTAAGGCCCCAAAGTTGAGGGTGTTTTCCCTTGGAACTCAAGTAAACTCCAATGAGACAGAATGGGAACTACCAGGCCTTCCTATCCAGCCACCTCAATCTTAGGCCCAGGCTAGACTTTATCCATGAGCCTTACCAGACTGAGCTCAAGTTCTTATTCCCCCCTACTTTATTTTGCTTGTTTGTTTATTTTTAATAATACAATGAATACCTTGATTCATCACTGAAACAGAGATCCAGAACCTTGACAGTAAGTTCTATATTTGCTTAGCGTTCCCCTATATCCATCTATCTGCTTCTCCTCTCCAAGGCCACAGGTTCTCATTAATAACATTAATATATGTTTTTCAAAGGGGTATAATATGTTATTTCATGTTATAAAGCAATATAGTCGCAGAAATGGCATCAAAAAGCAAAATCCGGTTAAAATGGTGTCTTAACCAGTGACAATGGTTACAACACAAACCTTTTGTAAAACAATTTAGCAAGAATGTATAAAAAGCCACTCTACATATTAACACCCTCTAATCTCATAAACTCATTTCTATAGTAATCAATTCCAAGAAAATAAGCTAAACTATGAAAAACACTTTGTAACAGGATGTGCATAACAGTATTATGGGTAAGAGGGAAAAGCTAGAGACAATGTAAATATTCAATAAGAAGAAAACGATTAAATAAATAATCCTACATCTAGCTAAGGTCTGTCCTTTGCTTATGGGGGGCAATGTTAAGTTTTTTAATTTGAAAATTGTCATAATATTTTGAATGTTTGTCAAATTCACAGAACCTCCCTACTTACCCTTAATAGAATTTAGAATGTTAAATTAAAAAATGAGGAGTGACAGCTGGGACCAATATAAGCAAGTTATACACTGAGGTCCGCACTGTCAGATCTGTTTTATAATACGCTTTTTGTGACCACCTGGAGGGGTGGGATAGGGAGGGTGGGAGGGAGACGGCAAGAGGGAGAAGATATGGGGATATATGTATATGTATAGCTGACTCACTTTGTTATAAAGCATAAACTATCACACCATTGTAAAGCAATTATACTCCATAAAGATGTTAAAAAAATTTTTTAAACGTAAAGAAAACTGTATAAAACTATGAAATACAATTCTTTATGCTGCATTAACAGAAACAAATATTTTCTGGACTAAGCACCATAAATATTTTCCTTTAAAGCAAGAGTTTGTCAGTACTCAGGTAATGAACCTTTAAAGTAATATGAAGTGGTATAGAGATTCACAGTCAATATATTAATTTTTATACGGTTAAGTTACTTCAATTAGTGATTTATGAAGTTAGTATATCATTTATACTGGTGTTCCCAATCTTTAGACTGTAGACACATTGGGTAGGAATAAAAGGAGCTAATGTAAGAAATCCTTGAATTAATATGCATACATGTATTTTTGCAATGAATATTAAAAATATAACTACTATCATTTGGTAGCCTGAAATTACTTTTGATGTCAAAATAGAATTCTCATTTTCCAGTTGGAAATTATGAACTCTTTAAAGATCCTTAAAAAGTAAATAATTTTAAGAAACATGTACTCCTTTGGTAATATTATTCTAACCCTACCTCATGCTTGATCTTGATAACTTATTATTTGAATGTAATATATATTTTTAAAAACCACATTAAGATTTAGAGTAAAATATCAGTACTTGGAAAAGGTAACATGGATCTCTTATATTTTTTAAAAAGTAAAGTATTTAATGTGTACATGAATCTGGGTATTATAATCTAAAATCAAAGAAAGAATTATTGTACAATTGAGATATTAAAACATACAGATTTTTAAGATTAGATGGTATCCAGACGAATAGTCCAATGAGTCTAATGTAACTGGAAGAATTATTAAACATTTATCTCATTTCCTTTAGAGCAAAACCTTGATCTAAAAATCACACCTTATATAAATATTAAATCAAAATGATCACAGCCTCAAATATAAAATGTAGAAGTATAAAATTCTTCTTAAACATGCCACTAAAAGCACAGTCCGTAAAAGACAAAAATCAATAAACTGGACTTCATCAAAATTAAAACTAAAATCGAAGCCAGTTTTATAAATAAGAAGGTAAAGAATGACCTTTTAACATCATACTATAGCAATAAATATTTGAGGTAAAATATGGCCATACAAAGATCTCACAAATTTGTGAGGCTATATGAAAATAGGTGTTTTGCTCTTTGACCCATCTGTAAGCATGCTAGGATTTATTTCACATATTTTCATTTAAATAAAGTTAATTATTAACACTTACCAGCAGCTTCAAGAACCAGTTGTAGTCTTGCTTTGGCCTGTTCAGCTGGTGGCTAAAAAGCAACCATAAAAGACACTTACAAGGTAGTTTTAACAGAGCTTTAAATTAATGCATTATTATGTGAGTATCAGAAAATTTAGAGAACTTTGTCATAATCAGTATTAATATCCACCCACATCTTAACAAAATTCCATCACAGCAGCTCTACCAATCTACTCTCTCACCCTAGTAATCAAATCACACTTTTCATTATGATTCAAGAATGAAGTTCTTCCTTTTTCTTTTTTTTTTTTACTGGAATAGCTTTTATTTGTTATTCAACATGTACCAGTCAGCAACAGCCTAAATACATGTAATTTAATAAGGAGGCAAAACCCACACATTTAACAATATACTCTCAAGCTGTGTTGTTTCTTTGCATATGGAAACATGCAAAATGACCTATTAGAATTTAAATAGCAACTTAAAGTCCAATACCTCAGGCAAATTATATCCTAAAACCAAATATTTTCTACTTTCCTTACGGTATTTGAAAGGAGCAATTGTGATAAAGATAGGACACAGTGTGAGTTACTGCTTTCAATTCCTACTAACTGTCCTAAAATTATTCTCTCAATGAACTTTGATTCAATACAGTTGATAATGTTGAAACTACTTTCCTACCAGTGACCTTATTCTGAGATTTTTGGATATATGTTGATGGTATCCAAACAATAAGATGGATTGTATCAAGGTTATGATCTTTATGAAAGACTTGTTAAAAACTGTTTTTAGTACTTAAGACTTTACATTTCTTAAGATGTCAGTAAGTGACTAAATAATCTCATGTTTATATACGATACCATCATTTGAGAATTAAAAATTTACAAGATATATATGAATGTTTTGCTATTTGTGAAAAAACAGCCTGAATGAAAAGAATTACGTAATTGGATATGGGAAGAAGATGTTGTGCTCAGAAAAGTTTAAGAATTTGAACTTCTGAATAAACTGTAAGAAACAGGATAGGAGAGTGGTAGATGAGACAGGAAAGAAGACAGGGCTAGCCTTTTATATCATAGAAGAGGGATTAACAAACTATGACCTAAACCTGGTTTTGTAAATAAGTTTTATTGGAACACAGCCATGCCCATTGGTTTATATATTGTCCATGGTTGCTTTTGTGCTCAACTCAACAACAGCAGAGTCAACTATTTGCGGCAGGACTCTTATGGCCAGCAAAGTCTAAAATATTTACTATGTAGATCTTTAAGGAAAAGACTGTTGACCCCTGCCATATAAGACGGAGAGACTTGGAAGAATTTGAAACAGTGGGGTGACAAGATGAGATCTGCACTCTGACACATCATTCTAGCAATATACTTGAGGATGAACTGCAAAGAATGTGACAGAAGGCAAGGAGCTCAGTTAGGGAGCAATTAAAGAACTCCAGATGAGAGATGATGAGGGCCTGGGGAGGAGCAGTAGCAGTAAGGTTGGACAGGAAGAACTAGATTTGAGAAACATTTAATTGGTAACATGAAAGGACTGACTGGATATGAGAGAAGGAGGAGTTGACAAACAAAAAGAATATTTTATGTCATATGTTTGTAGAAAAAGATGTACGCAAGTGTGCTTTATAAAGTTATCAATATTAAAAATGTGACATCAAATTAAAATATCATAGCAAAATATCAATAGAAGACTGTGACATCTACTGAATATGATCTCTCTAACAGTTATAAAGGAAACTGCCAAGCAACTAACACGAACATTTATAATGATGAAAGGCAAATGACATTTGACATTAGTATCAGGGAGCATAGTGAGGGTGCAGAACTGTGGAGCACATGGCCCAGCTAAAGAAAGCAGCTGGTACTCAGCACCAACTCACTGTTGTCATGCAGAAAGGCAAATCAAGGGTTGTAAAACTTCTTGATTTTTTTCCTGAGACTTTAAGTCACCATAAAGACAAATACTGTGTGGAACAAACAGTACTTCTCAGAGCCAGATTCAATCCCAAAACAGACAGTCTGTGATCTCTGCCATCTACTTAACAAACACAGTAGAAACATGATATTGATACTTTGTGCAACATAGCATAACTAGAATGGCAAGAAGGAAATAATGTTCTGACTAGCAGATCTCAAGCAAGCACAGAATTATGAAGTATACATTTCAGAGTATCCTAGTGAGCAGTGACGTTTGATGGAAAAATGTGAGAAACTTTATTGGTTAAGATATTTCATGGGAAAGTTATAGGTATTTCATAAGAAAAGATTATTTTTACCAAATAAGAAATATTTAAAACAAATATACAAAGTGACGAGTACCCATATTCAGTAAAATATTAACAATATTGTTAAAGTCTCTTAACCCACAAAACCCCCTCCATAGCAGCTCCCTCTCTCCCCAGTTAAAATCTATGTCTTAAAAATACGGTGATTACCGGCCCTAAAGAGTCTTAATGGTTGATGATTATGATAAAAACACCTGTTAAGACATATTTATATTTAATTCCTCTAACAATCTATAATACAGGATTCATATTTCAAAGATAAAGAAAACCATGGAATAAGAGTATTTTACTAACTTGCCTTTACTAGTAAATGATAGGCTGAAATTAAGACCTTCTGGCTCCAAATCTCAGGATTCTTCTAACTACATCACTAGGATATTCATGAATTCAAAGCAATTAATTTCACAGATATAAAAGCATACGGATAGATTTTTGATTCTGTTCAAAAAAAAATCTATCCAAGATAGTACATTTGCCTATACAAATATAACTTGCTAAATTATTTGTGAAATATACGGATCAATTCCAACTATGGGGACAAACATATTGTTAGATTTGCCAGACTTTTAAAAGTAACTTGTCTTTTGTAAGTATTTTTGCTCTTAAAAATATTTTATTCATTTCACAAGCATTTTTCTTGGATAGAGTATTCAGATACACGTGTTCTCTCACTTTTTCCCCACATGCAAATATCTTTCTTTCGCCACAGCTGGTGAATAATTTGAATGGATATGGGATTCTCAGTTGCAGTCTTTTTCTCTCAGTCACTTGCCCTTCAAATTCTTTCCAAGTGCTCCTCCACAGTGTTTCAGCCTTGAGTTTGTCCCAGAGAGGGAAAGCATCACAACAGGTCACTTGGCTGAAACCCTCCAGGTCCAACCTGCCTATCTGCATCAGTAGCTGCTTGACTCAGAAAAAGTAGATAAACTGGAGCTGGAAATGGAGAGGAGGCAGCCTGATTTATGTTGCCATCATTCTGATTGCCAGTTATAGTTACTTTTTAACAAAAGATTAAGAAGAAAGAAGAAACAGAATATACAGTTAAAAGCACATTTTTCTACTAATCCATTTTTAGTTAGGTATCATCATACTAAGCTGACTTAGATTGAAAAACCTTTGGGGCTTGAGTGCCAACAAACAGAAAAAACCTTTGGGGTTTGAGTGCAAAATTTCTAATGCTCTAGCTATTTTAGAGTGCATTAGACTCCAGGGATTGGTATGAATTCCATCTAAAACTGGTAAATGGTACTAATGTTATTCAGAGCCAGAAAAAAAAAAACATTATGAAATAAATAAAAAGCTAGCATCAAATACAAATGCATGGAATACAGCAATTTCTCAAAATAAGAACTGATAAATGAGGACATATTTAAGAATACAATGTCACAATTATATTGTATGAAGCAAACTTATGGAGAAAAAATTGTATTCTATTAAAAAATAATATTCCTATGGGAAAAAAATCTGTAAAAAATACAAATACATGGAGGCTAAACAATACACTACTAAATAACCAAGAGATCACTGAAGAAAACAAAGAGGAAATCAAAAAATACCTAGGGCCTCGCTGGTGGCGCAGTGGTTGAGAGTCCGCCTGCCGATGCAGGGGATACGGGTTCGTGCCCTGGTCCGGGAGGATCCCACATGCCGCGGAGCGGCTGGGCCCGTGAGCCATGGGCGCTGAGCTTGCGCGTCCGGCAACGGGAAAGGCCACGACAGTGAGAGGCCCACATATCGCAAAAAAAAAAAAAAAAAAAAAATACCTAGAAAAAAGGGACAATGAAAACATGATGACACAAAACCTACAGGATGCAGCAAAAGCAGTTCTAAGAGGGAAGTTTATAGCAATACAATCCTACCTCAAGAAACAAAAAAAATCTCAAATAAACAACCTAACCTTACACCTAAAGAAATTAGAGAAAGAAGAACAAAATACCCCCAAAGTCAGCAGAAGAAAAGAAAACATAAAGATCAGATCAGAAATAAATGAAAAACAAATGAAGGAAACAAGAGCAAAGATCAATAAAACTAAAAGCTGGTACTTTGAGAAGATAAACAAAATTGATAAACCATTAGCCAGACTCATCAAGAAAAAAAGGGAGAAGACTCAAATCAACAGAATTAGAAATGAAAAAGGAGAAGTAACGACTGACACTGCAGAAAAGGATCATGAGAGATTACTACAAGCAATGCCAATAAAATGGACAACATGGAAGAAATGGACAAATTCTTAGAAAAGCACAACCTTCTGAGACTGAACCAAGAAGAAACAGAAAATATAAACAGACCGATCACAAGCACTGAAATTGAGACTGTGATTAAAAATCTTCCAGGACCAGATGGCTGCACAGGTGAATTCTATCAAACATTTAGAGAAGAGTTAACACCTATCCTTCTCAAAGTCTTCCAAAATATAGCAGAAGGAGGAACACTCCCAAACTCATTCTATGAGGCCACCATCACCCTGATACCAAAACCAGACAAAGATGTTACAAAAAAAGAAGACTACAGGCCAATATCACTGGTGAACATAGATGCAAAAATCGTCAACAAAATACTAGCAAACAGAATCCAACAGCACATTAAAAGAATCTACACCATGATCAAGTGGGGTTTATCCCAGGAATGCAAGGATTCTTCAATATACACAAATCAATCAATGTGATATACCATACTAACAAAGTGAAGGATAAAAACCATGTGATCATCTCAATAGATGCAGAAAAAGCTTTCAACGAAATTCAACATCCATTTATGATAAAAAATCCTCCAGAAAGTAGGCATAGAGGGAACTTACCTCAACATAATATTGGGCATATATGACAAACCCACAGCCAACACCATTCTCAATGGTGAACAACTGAAACCAATTCCATTAAGATCAGGAATAAGACAAGATTGCCCACTCTCACCACTATATTTTTTTTTTTGCGGTACGCGGGCCTCTCACTGTTGTGGCCTCTCCCGTTGCAGAGCATAGGCTCCGGACGCGCAGGCTCAGCGGCCAAGGCTCACGGGCCCAGCCACTCCCCGGCATGTGGGATCTTCCTGGACCGGGGCACGAACCCGTGTCCCCTGCATCGGCAGGCGGACTCTCAACCACTGCACCAACAGGGAAGCCCCTCACCACTATTATTCAACATAGTTTTGGAAGTTTCAGTCACAGCAATGAGACAAAAAAGAAATAAAAGGAATCCAAATCGGAAAAGAAGAAGTAAAGCTGTCACTGTTTGCAGATGACATGATACTATACATAGAAAATCCTAAAGATGCTACCAGAAAACTACCTGATCTACTCAATGAATTTGGTAAAGTAGCCAGATACAAAATTAATGCACAGAAATCTCTTGAATTCCGATACACCAATGATGAAAAATCTGAAAGAGGAATTAAGGAAACACTCCCATTTACCATTGCAACAAAAAAATAAAATACCTAGGAATAAACATACCAAAGGAGAAAAAAAAAGACCTGTATGCAGAAAACTATAAGACACTGATGACAGAAATTAAAGATGATACAAACAGATGGAGAGATATACCATGTTCTTGGATTGGAAGAAACAACATTGTGAAAATGACTCTACTACCCAAAGCAATCTATAGATTCAATGCAATACCTATCAAACTACCAATGACATATTTCACAGAACTAGAACAAAAATTTTTACAATTTGTATGGAAACAGAGAAGACCCCGAATAGCCAAAGCAATCTGGAGAAAGAAAAACGGAGCTGGAGGAATCAGGTTCCCTCATTTCAGACTATACTACAAAGCTACAGTAATCAAGACAGTATGGTATTAGCACAAAAACAGAAAGATATATCAATGGAACACGATAGAAAGCCAGAGATAAACCCACGCACATACGGTCACCTTATCTTTGATAAAGGAGGCAAGAATATACAATGGAGAAAAGACAGTCTCTTCAATAAATTGTTCTGGGAAAACTGGACAGCTACATGTAAAAGAATGAAATTAGAACACCCCCTACACCATACACAAAATAAACTCAAAATTGATTAAAGACCTAAATGTAAGGCCAGACACTATAAAACTCTTAGAAGAAAACATAAGCAGAACACTCTATGACATACATCACAGCAAGATCCTTTTTGACCCACCTCCTAGAGAAATGGAAATAAAAACAAAAATAAACAAATGGGACCTAATGAAAGTTAAAAGCTTTTGCACAGCAAAGGAAACCATAAACAAGATGAAAAGACAACCCTCAGAATGGGAGAAAATATTTGCAAATGAAGCAACTGAAAAAGGATTAATCTCCAAAGTTTACAAGGAGCTCATGCTGCTCAATAACAAAAAAACAAACAACCCAATCCAAAAATGGGCAGAAGACCTAAATAGGCACTTCTCCAAAGAAGATATGCAGATTGCCAACAAACACATGAAAGGATGCTCAACATCACTAATCATTAGACAAATGCAAATCAAAACTACAATGAGGTATCACCTCACACCAGTCAGAATGGCCATCATCAAAAAATCTAGAAACAATAAATGCTGGAGAGGGTGGGGAGAAAAGGGAACACTCTTGCACTGTTGGTGGGAATGTAAATTGATACAGCCACTATGGAGAGTAGAATTGAGGCTCCTTAAAAAACTAAAAATAGAACTACCATATGACCCAGCAATCCCACTACTGGGCATATACCCCGAGAAAACCATAATTCAAAAAGAGACATGTACCACAATATTCATTGCAGCTGCATTTACAATAGCCAGGACATGGAAACAACCTAAGTGCCCATTGTCAGATGAATGGATAAAGAAGATGTGGCACATATATACAATGGAATATTACTCAGCCATAAAAAGAAACGAAATTGAGTTTTTTGTAGTGAGGACCTAGAGTCTGTCATTACAGAGTGAAGTAAGTCAGGAAGAGAAAAACAAATACCGTATGCTAACACATATATATGGGATCTATAAAAAAAAAAGAGGTTCTGAAGAACCTAGGGGCAGGACAGGAATAAAGACGCAGATATGGAGAATGATCTTGAGGACATGGGGAGGGGGAACGGTAAGCTGGGACGAAGTGAGAGAGTGTCATGGACTAATATATACTACCAAATGTAAAATAGCTAGTGGGAAGCAGCCACATAGCACAGGGAGATCAGCTCGGTGCTTTGTGACCACCTAGGGGTAGGATAGGGAGTGTGGGAGGGAGACGCAAGAGGGAGGAGATATGGGGATATATGTATATGTATAGCTGATTCACTTTGTTATAAGGCAGAAAGTAACACACCATTGTAAAGCAATTATACTCCAATAAAGATGTTAAAAAATAATAATAATATTCCTTAAATAAAAATTAGTAATGCATAATTAGAAAAATATTACCAAAACTGAATTACACAGAATATAAATGTTGTTCCCTTAAAAAATAAATATTAGCAATGACATTAATAGAACAACAGTAAGTACAGTATGAATTTTTACTGTAAGGTTTTATATCACATAGGGCTTAAACTTTCTTAGTTAATAGGGGTCCTTTTTTGAAGAGTAGGGATTTGGTAATCTTTCTATTGCCATGGATTCTACAGAACTGCCCTGCTCCCTCCCCTCCCCTCGGTAGCCAAGTATACCTACATAACTCCATTTGTAAGCCCTAGTTTTAGAGAAGAAAGTGGTTTCTTAGGAAGAAACAAAAGCTCCTAAGATGAAACCAAAAGAAAGGTCAGTCTCTTGATGACTTGTGGAGGTGACCAACCTCAGTGTCTAGACTTTTTCCTTCAACTTTGGTTTTGCTCTTATTTAGTCCAATACCCTGAGTTCCTTACAAATAGACTGACTGCATGTCTAGATTCTCAAAATACTGCCAAAGCTAACATTCCAAACCAGCACAATCCTCTGAGCCATGACCATACAAAAAAAAAGAGATGCAAAAAGAAGCCTATCCTTAAAAAAACAGTTTACACACTGAACTATTTAAACTATTTGCTCACTCTTCTCACTTCCATTCATATTTAGCTTCCTAACCACTGGCCACCCCTATTGAAATTCTGTAAGTTGATGAAGCTACATCCATTCCAGCTGCCAACCACACTTTTGGCTTTGTTGATGACAGGGAAATATAAAGTCTGAAAGAAAGACTTGCTGAGCAAAGACAGAACTCAAGCTTAGAAACAACATTTCACAAAATAAAATTAGGACTGCATTATATGGTTTTCAGCTATTACTCTCAATTTTATATTATCATATGCTCTTTTTATACAAAAAATATATACAGAGAGGATTCTGGAACATGGCAGAGTAGTAAGCACCAGGAATCCATCTCCCCATCTAGACAATAATTACACTGGCAGAATCTGTCTGACATAACTCTTTTAGAACGCTGGATTCTTTTGAAGGCTTGCAAACTACCAGGGGAAGATGTGGAGGGTAAATTGCAGTTAATTTTGGTCAATTTCAGCTATTAGGACAGTAGCAACTACCTATCCCCCACCCCCAGCCACGTGACAAGCAACAGTGCACCTGTTCCTAGAGCAGCTTGCACACAGCTCCAGTGTTGGCAAGAATGTGGAGAAATTAGAACCATTATGTACTGTTGATGGGAATTAAAATGGTACAGGGTTGTGGAAAACAATAAGGCATTTCCTCAAAAAATTAAAAAATAGAATTACCATATGATCTAACAATTCCACATCTGGGTACATACCCCAAAGAATTGGAAGCAGGGTCTTGAAGAGATATTTGTACACCCATGTTCATAGAAGCATTATTCATAAGAGCTGAAATGGAAACACCCAAGTGTCCACTGATGAATGAATGGATAAGCAAAATGTGGTATAAACATACACTGAAATATTATTCAGCCTTACAAAGGAAGGAAATTCTATAACATGCTACAATATGGATGTGATCAGAAAAGATGTTTGATATGATTTCAGTCTTCTTAAGTTTATTGAGACTTGTTTTGTGTCCCACCATATGGTCAATCCTTGTGAAAGTTCCATGTGTACCTAAGAAGAACGTGTATTCTGCTGCTGTTGTATAAAATAAAACAATTACTCAGGATATCCTGAGTCTCAAGCTCTGCCACAGAGGGTAAGGGTGGGAGAGAAGTCAGGGTTGCAAGGGCACCTCTGCTGTGTCTGGTGTTGTCAGGTTTGCAGTTCTGGGGAGGGGGATGGTGTCCCAGGCCCTGCTGCCACTGCAGCCCAGTTACCTGTGGCCACAGCTGCCACTGTGGCCAGGAGGCCAAAGTCATGTGTGCTGCTTCCCTTGCTGCTGCTAAATGCTATGGGCCTGTGGGCACAGCTGCTGAGGCTGGAGGGCCTTAATCGCAGGCACCTCCTCTGCTCTTTCCTCAGTTCTATCTCCCCTATGTGTTCTAGACCACCCATAAGTCGATGTACAGAAATGCAGAATTCTCTGGCATTCTGGTATGTTGGGCAGAGTCAGCTTTGCTCAGTTGTGGATGTTTTACTGGTTGAATATTGAAGGGGAGAGACAAAGGTAATGTTTCACTCTATGCCATGATGCTGACATGACTCCAATACAGTCTCAAATTTCAAAGATCTTAAAGCATAATGAGGAAGATAATAAAAATAATAATTTAAAGAAACTACTATTTACTAAATGTTTACATTATGCCAATCATGTGTGTTACTTCTATATTTTCTTAAAATTTTCAGAGAGCTTATCAAGGTATAATGAAACCACAATAAATTACACCATTTAAAGTATACAGTTTTGTAGGTTTTGACATACTCATACAGCCATGAAGGCATCATTACTGTTAAGATAATGAGCATGTCCATTACTCCAAAATTTTCCACATCCTTCTTTAATTCTTCCATGCCCCTCTGTGCCTCCATTCTACTCCCCAGTTCCCAGGCAACCACTGATCTGCTTTCTATCACTCTACATTACTTTGCACTTTCTACTACGTTATATAGATGGAATCATATGATATGTACTCTTTTATGTCTAGCTTTTAAACTCAGCGTAATTATTTTGAAATTCATCCATGCTGTTGTATATAGCGATATGCATTCCTTTTTACTGCTGGGTAGTATTCCATTGTAAGTAAATACTACAACTTCTTTATGCATTTACCTGTTGACAAACATTCAAACTATTTCTAGTTTCTTGGCTATTATAAAACATACTATAAACATTAAGGTAAAAGTCGTTATATAAATATATGCTTTCAGATCTCTTGGGTATATATCTAGGATTGGAATGGTTGAATCGTATGGTAAACATATGTTTAACTTTTTAAGAAAATACCAAACTGTTTCCAAAGTGGTTTCATATTCCCACCAGCACCGTAGAGGAGTTTCAGTTGCTCCACATCCTAGTCATGACTTAGTATACCTTATTGTGGTTTTAATCTATATTTCCCTAATGACTATTGGTGTTGAGCATCTTTTCATGTGCCTATTTATTATCTATATATATATATTTGATGGTAAAATAGATGGTCAAATCTTTTGCCAATTTTTTATTAAACTGCTTTCTTATTATTGAGTTTTCAGAGTTCTTAATTATAATGAAAGTAATTTTTCATATATGAGGTCTGCAAATTATACACACACACACACACACACACACACACACACACACACACACAGGGAATTATATATCTATACTTATAAAGCCTCCCCGCCCCACTGAGTGACTTGTTTTTTCATTGTCTTAAGAGTTTCTTTTGAAGAGCAGAATTTCCTAATATTGATGAAGTCCAATTTATCAATTTCGTCTTTTATGAATCATGCTTTTGTGGCGTTATATCTGAGAAATCTTTACCTAACCCCACTTCACAAAGATTTGTCCTATGTTTATACCTAGAAGTTTTACGGTTTGTTTACATTTAGTTCTATGAAATACATTTTGTTAAGTCTGTATATGGTGCAACATATACAATGAAAAACCTTTTGTTTTTCTGTGGTTTTTATTTTTTTCTTTAAATGAGTCTATTTCTAGACTCTCTATGCTGTTCCATTGATCAATTTGTCAATCTTGATACTAATACCACACTGTCTTTATTTCTTTGAGTACAATTTTACATTAACTTGAAAGCACGTAGAATAACTTCTCCAAATTTTTTCTTCTCAAGTAGTTTTGGCTCCTCTAGCTCTTATGCATTCCCAGTTTCAAAATATGCTTATAAATTTCTACCAAAAAAAAAAAAAATCCCTGCTAAGATTTTAGCATGGGATTGCATTCAATCTACATAGCCATTTGAGGAGAAGGGACATCTTAACAATGTTAAGTTTTAGCCCGGTATATATTTTTCTATCATTTTTACCTCTTGGCCTTTATATCTGAAATGCTATTTTTTTTAAATAGGCAGCACATAGTTGGATTTTGCTTTTATGTAATCTGAAAAAATTCTGCCTTTTAATTAGAATGTTTAGACCAATTTACACTTAATGTAAGTAATTAATCTACCATATTGCTATTTGTTTTCTTTGTCCCATCTGATTTTTGCTCCTTTTTTCTTCTTTTTCTGCATTTTCTTAGATTGACCATATTTATAACTCCATTTTATATTCTTTGTTGGCTTATTAGCTATAATTGTTTTGTGTTATTTTGGTTGTTGTAAGTTTGCAGTATACTTCTTTAACTTATCACTCTCTATCTTCATTATACCACTTCTTATATACTATAGAAACCTTATAATAGTATCCTCTCATTTCTCCCTTCCCAGCCTCTGTATTACTATTGTCATTGCTGTCACATATTGTTATAAACTCCACAATATACTGTGTCTATGTTTTAAACATCATCTTTTAAAGAGATATATTTACCCATGATGTTATCATTTCTAGTACTCTCTAATCTTTTATTATATCAACCCAGTTTTCCATCTGGTATCATTTTCTTGTTGGCTTAAAACAACAATCAGTTATTCTTTCTCATGGTTTCTTTGTGTCAGGAAGGTGGGAAGGACTCAGCTGGGCAGATGCACACAGCTGGGCATTTGGCCAGCTGTTTCTTTGTCCTCATGTGGTCTCTTGGCATGGGCTCATTTGGGCTTCCTTACAACATGGTGGCTCCTAGGCATTTGGGCTGTTCCATGACATCTGATGGCTTCCAGAAGGAGTGTTCCAACAAGCTGTGGTGCTTTGTATGACTCCTTCTTAGTAGTCACAGTGTCACTTCTACTGCACTCCACTGGTTACCAAGAGTCCCAAGCCAAAGTCAAGGGAAGGAGAACTAGATTCCATGTCTTGATGGGGGAGTTGCAAGGCTCTAGAAGTGCATGTGGGGTGGGAGATATTGTTTTGGCTGTGTGTCACATGGGATGCTCCATATGTTTCCTTACTGCCCCCCTCCCAGTCCTAGCTGAGTCAGGACACCCCAAGGGCTCCTTGTCATTCCCTGACCATCTGGTATTCCAGCCAAAAGGAAATGCTAACCCAAGTCTTGCAGGGGCCTTCCCTGCCTCCCTGAGAACACAAAGACCTGTGTCCCATTACTCAACCCACCACCCTTTCCAGGGGCCATTTCACCCTGCTGGACCCAGAGCCTTTCCTCCAGGTCCAGAGCAGCTCCCAGTCCCTGAGGACTCACTCTTTTTTTCATTATTGGAGTATAATTGCTTTATAATGTTTTGTTAGTTTCTGCCGTATAGTGAAGTGACTCAGCTACATGTATACCTATATCCCCTCCCATTTGGACCTCCCTCCCACCCCTAGCCCCCATCCCACCCATCCAGGTCATCACAGAGCATGGAGCTGAGCTTCCTGTGCTTTACAGCATGTTCCCACTAGCTATCTATTTTACACATGGTGGTGTATGTATATCAATCTTAATCTCCCAGTTTGTCCCACCCTCCCCTCCCCACCTGTGTCCACATGTCCGTTCTCTACATCTACATCTCTATTCCTGCTCTGCAAATAGGTTCATCTGTACCATTTTTCTAGATTCCACATACATGCGTTAATATACAATATTTGTTTTTCTCTTTCCGACTTACTTCACTCTGTATGACAGATTCTAGGGCCATCTACGTCTTTACAAATGACCCAATTTCGTTTCTTTTTATGGCTGAGTAATATTCCATTGTATATATGTACCACATCTTCTTTATCCATTCATCTGACAATGGGCACTTAGGTTGTTTCCATGTCCTGGCTATTGTAAACAGTGCTGCAATGAACACTGGGGTACGTGTGCCCTTTTGAGTTATGGTTTTCTCAGGGTATGTGCCCAGTAGTGGGATTGCTGGGTCATATGGTAGCTCTAATTTTAGTTTTTTAAGGAACCTCCATACTGTTCTCCACAGTGGCTGTATAAATTTACATTCCCACCAACAGTGCAAGAGGGTTCCCTTTTCTCCCCACCCTCTCCAGCATTTACTGTTTCTAGATTTTTTGATAATGGCCATTCTGACCAGTGTGAGGTGATACCTCATTGTAGTTTTGATTTGCATTTCTCTAATAATTAGTGATGTTGAGCATCCTTTCATGTGCCCCTTGGCCATCTGTATGTCGTCCTTGGAGAGATGTCTATTTAGGTCTTCTGCCCATTTTTTGATTGGGTTGCTTGCTTTTTTGATATTGAGCTCCATGAGCTGTTGGTATATTTTGGAGATTAATCCTTTGTTGCTTCATTTGCAAATATTTTCTCCCATTCTGAGGGTTGTCTTTTTGTCTTGTTTGTGGTTTCTTTTGCTGTGCAAAAGCTTTTAAGTGGTATCATTTTCTAGTACTGAAATGGGTTCCTTTGATATTTCTTGTACTGCAGGATGTTTGGTGATGAATTCTTTCCATTTTTGAGTGTCTTTTAAAAAAATTTTCATTTGGCCTTCATTTTTGAAAAATATTCTCCCAGGGTACAGAATTCTAGGTGTATAGTATTTTTCTTCCATTATTTTAAAGATGTTGCTTTATTGTCTTGTACTTTGCATTGTCTCTGATGACGAATCTGTTTCCATGGTTATCTTTATTCCCTCATACATAATAACAATGATATCTTCACTCTATTTGCTTTTAAGATTTTCTTCTCATAACTGGCTCTAAGCAATTTGATTGTGATATGCCTTGGTGTAGTTTTATTCACATTTCCTGCGCTTGGGGCTTGTGGAGCTTCTTGGAACTTCTATTTTATAGTTTTTATCAAGTTTGGAAACATTTTAGTCATTATGTCTTCAAGTATATTTTTCTGTTGCCCCCTTTTCTCACCTTTCCCTTCAGGACTCCAGTGACACGAATGTTGTGCACTTGGCTGCCTGAAGTTGTGCCACAGCTCAGAAATGCTCTTTTTTTTTCTGCTTTTGTTTTTTAGTCTTTCTCTCTTCAGTTTCATTTTGGATAACTTCTTTTGCTATGTCTTTAAATTTCACTAATCCATATCCTGCAATGTGTCATCTCCATTAACCTCATCCAGTGTAATTTTCATCTCAGTCATGTAGTTTTTATGTCTAGAATTTTTATTTTTTATAGTTTTCATGTTTCTACTAAATACAGTCAGTCAATCTAGCAGCTCTCTGACCATATGAAACATAGTTATGATAATTCTATTAATGTCCTTATCTACTAATTTTCTTATTGTATCAATTCTGAGTCAGTTTCAACTGATTGATTTTCCTAATACATGTTATACTGACTTGGTTTCATGAATACATGATAATTTTTGACAGAATGTCAGACAATGAGAATTTTATTTTGTTGTGTGTTAGATATTTTTGTATTCCTATAAATGATCTTAGTCTTTGTTCTGGGACACAGTTAAATTACTTGGAAGCAGTTTGATCCTTTCAGTTCTGACTTTGTTAGGCAGAACCAGAACAACTTTAAGTCTGTAGTTAATTTTTCCCCACTACTGAGATAAGACATTTTTAGTACTTGATTGGAAGCACGATGAATTAGGAGGCTTTCCATACTGGTTGTTGGGAACAGCACTATGCCCAGCTCTACGTGATTGGGAGGTACGATTTCCTCGTGTCACTTCAGGTGGTTCTTTCCCAAGCGTTGGATAGTTTCTTCACATGCAAGTACTGATGAGTAGTCTGCTTAATACTCAAGGGGTCCTCTGCAGATTTTCTGTAGCTCACTCTTCTCTGGTAACCTGCCTTGTGAATTCTAGAGGCTTTCACCTCCCTGATATCACAGCTCCATCTTCTCAACTCAAGGAGACCACCAGGTGCTACCTGGGTTCTCCCTCCCTGTGGCATGACAGGACAAGTTCTCTAGGCCTTAAGCTGGAGCAACTGAATGGCTCACCTCATTTTTCCCATCTCTCAGGAATCACTGTCTTTCATGTTTGAGATCCACTGTCTTGAGAGCTGTTTTTTCAAAGAATTTGTCCAATTTTTTTAGTTGTTTGAGATGGGAGGGTAAATCTGACCTGTTATTCCATCTTTACTGGAATCGTAAGGCTATTATTTCTAATACTGACAACAGCCTTGTGGGGGAAAAGTTACTGGTCCAGAGTCACATAGCCATTTTTCTAATTCATGTTCATAAAAATGCATTATCTATACAAAAAAACCTATCAGTTCCCTTTGTCTGGACAACTTTTACTTCCTTTTCCTAGCTAAACTATGTTCTTTCAAAGTTCAGCTCAAGAGGCAACACCTCCCAAAAATCTCATCAGTTTCAGCTTATTTTCTCCCTGACTGCTTTCATGATGATTACAATTCTCTGCTCTATGCTCCTGTAATGTCCTAGGCACACATGTATCAGCACATCTTCAGTATAATTACTCATTTTGTTTCTTATCTTTCCATCTTTGAAGGTTATCAGCTTTTTGAAGGCAACAACTGTCTTACATCTCGGTGTCATTAGCACCTAGGATTTGGAAAACAGTCAATGCTCAGTAGGTATATATTTGAAATAAACTTCCTAGTAAATTTTAGAATCCTTATAATTATCATATATAAAATAATTTTGAAGTACTAATTTCAAGGAATTCTATTTGTTAGCAAGAATTTACCTAACTTAAATAGCTGGATGTTTGAGAGAATGATAATGGTATTGTGGAAATTATAACAAGTAGTAAAAATGAACCATGTAATCTGCACATAATTAATAAGTTTTTTAACCAACCTGTTTGCTAATAAAATGGCAATTCTTAAAGTGATCACATGAGCTCCAAATATATATATATATATATATATATATATATGTGATAATTTCTATGTGCCATATCTTTCCCAGCAACATGAAAGACATTCCTGAAAGCATAAACTATCAAAAAAGATTAACTTTTTTGAAAAAATCTAATAGTTGTTATTTATTTTATGCTTATAATGTTCCAGACCCTGTGCTACTTTACATACATCTTATTTAACAAAATTCTCATAACAATCCTGACAAGACAGGCATTCTTTTTTTTTTTTTAACATCTTTATTGGGGTATAATTGCTTTACAATGGTGTGTTAGTTTCTGCTTTATAACAAAGTGAATCAGTTATACATATACTTCTGTTCCCATATCTCTTCCCTCTTGCGTCTCCCTCCCTCCCACCCTCCCTATCCCACCCCTCCAGACGGTCACAAAGCACTGAGAAGACAGGCATTCTTAATGCTATCTCTTAGATGAAGAATAAATTACCATAAGTTACAAAGATAAGGTGGCAGAACTTGAATTTTAACCCAAATCACAAAATCTATGCTCTTAGCAACTCTATACTGCCTCATAACTTGAGATTCATCTGCTTATTAAGTTTCATTGGGGGGGAGAGATAAATCTAATAATTTTTAATTGACAGAAACGACTGATAAAGTCAAAACTAAATTTTCTTTAGTCTTTTGGATGCTACCATCAACGATCTTAAAGACTGTGAGTGCCGTCTAAAAAGCTCATTTTAATCAAGCTTTTTCAGATGAGTAACTTTAAAAATATTAAACATATTCACAGTATAGGTACTGTGCCATTTCCTTTAAAGTAAATGCAATCACAGTGTGACAGAGACACCTATCAACAGCTTATCATATTTCTGGCTACATTTCATTGTAACAGTTACTATAATTCTGTCTCTTAGATCAAGGTCTAAGCTAGAAATATTAAAAATAGCTCGAAAGTAGATTTATCTTGTCTCTAGAACTTAGCACCAAGTTAGTTTAAGTAAAGGCCAGAAGAGAATTAAACCAACAACACATATTCTATTCCCAATAGCAAATTCATCTTAAAAGTTTTAATCAAACATTTTCTCTAAACAGCTTAAGGGGTTTGCAAAAACAGTTACTTATAGCTACTTTCTTTATTAAAAACTGAGAAAGATGTCATTTTATAGATGAGTAAGTTAAAGAGGTGACTCTGAACCTAAGGTTACAACAACCCTCTCAAGGTCTGTTTAAGAAACTCATATTCACAACCCAATACTAGTACCTACGAAATGACGCAGCTCATATACTATGCAAATACATAGCCAGCCTTACTTGTTTATACATTGTTTATGGCTGCAAGCAGAAGGGTTGTATAGTTGTGGTAGAGATCTTACGGCCCACAAAACCTAAATATTTATCTGGTCCGTTATAAAAAAGGCTGACCCCCGATCTAGACTACTATACCTGTATCCTTTCCACTTACCTTTTTCATCCTATATACAGCTGCTAACATTATCTTCACAAAGCAAGACTAAGTTGTTGCTTAAATAATTCATCAGTGACTCTCCACTGCTTCCAGAGTTAAGCATAAATTTATCACCTTAATTTTCAATGCCATCAGTACCTTTCAACCTTATTCTTCTATTCTTATTTTTCAACCATTTCTGTCTTCATATCCAACATTTCAACAATACATGGCCTCGCACTATTTCTCAACCACGTCTTGCATATCTCTCCCCCTGCTTTCCTCATGTAGAACCCCCTACTTGGAATTTCCTTTTCCTCAGTCATCCTTAGTTGTAGAAATGCCACCATCTTTGTCCAGCCCTAAGTAGTTGGTTGGATACAGAATGGACTATTAAATGACCCACAGAGTACTCAAATTCCTTGTGAAAATGCTACAGACTACCGCTCTGTTCTTTCAAAATGACTGCCCTCTCCCTTTCTTCATTTCCTTCATTCCTAGCCCCAGATATGGAACCTCACTACTTAAACTACCTTTTAACAGAACTTAGGCAGAAGGTTTAGATTTCGAACTTACGAAGTAGCTTTATATGGAAGCTAGGTAGATGAAGGAGAAATTCTCTCCCCTCTGTGGAACCAAGACAGGCGGGGAGAAAGGGAAAGAAGCTTGGCTAATTTAATGAAAGTTTAGAAGCTTAAAACAAACAGAAAATGGAAGAAGCAACAAATCCAAACCATCATTTATTTTTAATGGCTACACAATTGTGCCACAGAAATGTTTACTTAACATTCCCCTGTCAGAAATTGTGGCTTTTTTTTTCTTTGACAGCTGAGCCAAGAGATTCTCCCACAAAAAGAAGGCATTAGAGCTTTTTATATGCATCAGTTATTTGTATATTAGGCCTGTCAGAAATTCTAAAATAATTCCATGCAAAACAAATTATTTTACTAATACTTCTAGACATGACATTGAGGTTAAAATTAGATTTAATAATACAGTTGTTTATATATTAAAAGGTAAGGTACAAATAATTTCAGTTTCCTAAATTTTTATAAAATGAAAAAGTGTGTGGTAACATATAAAAAAAAACATTCATATGGTTCTAAATTCTATTTTAATATCTTGGTGTTTTTAACATCATTATAACCATGTACTTTTGCTATCACAAGTTTAAGTATCAGCACATCTTTTAGTCCATAAATATTAACATTTTCGGCTAATCTATTAGATATTATTTTAAAGAATTACATAAATATCTTTCCTGATCCTTTTAGAATTCAGTTTAAAATAATACTTCCTATTTTTAAAACCCTTTGTAGCATGGCAACAACTATTTCTAAGAAACTTATTCCCTGTGACTACTTTTCTTTCTGCTTTTTGACTTTGTCTCTCTCCCTTTGTATCATATCATGACTGCTGGGAAGGGAATGGTGTTCTCTGCAGTACCAATCATCTGGACTGGTCTACTTATTTCTCTTTGCTTTACTGACTTCACAAAAGTTTTTAACTCTCTTGACAAAAGCTTTTTCGTTTCATTCCAAGTTATAATTTTTACATTTGAATGCAGTTACTTTACTTTGTCTCTAAAAGATCTTCCAAAATCACTTTTTTGAAGCGTTTTTGCTACCAAAAGACAAGAGGTAAAAGTACTAGAAAGTTTTTTAAAACATGTTTTCTCCACAAAAATATTCATTAAATATTCAGTTGTCTGAACCACAGTGATCAAAACTGGACAGTGAAGCAGATAAAATATTTGTTTGACCTTTTGTAGGTTTACTTTATGTCTCTATGAACATGTTGTAGAAAATAATCTATTCGATTGGAATGATTTACTAAGAGATTTCCTAGATGGAATATTTGCATACAGGATATGTTTCATTATGTGCCTGAAAGTTTTATATGTGTGAAAGAAAAAGGCAAAACAGAAAAGATTGAATGGGTGTTCAAAGAACTGTATTCTAGTCTTGACTTGTGTACTCTAAGGGCTTCTGTTTCCTCGTCCATGCAAGTGTGTTCATTACAATGTTTTTCAAACACAGAAAAGTGTCCCCCCAAAGTAAATGATTAAATAAATTGGGGTCTAACCCCTTGATGGAAGCAGCATAGTAGTCAATTTTTCAAATATTTTTAAAGACATTAAATAACATGGGGAAATGCTAGAATTACATTTTTAGACTGTAAAACTATATATGTAAAACGACCCAGATTGGTAAAAAAATTTTTAAATAAAAATTTTTTACATGAAATGCATATCCTAGAAAAAACTAGAAAAATATATGATAAAGTGGTAACAATTTTTATTTTCTACTCTATCCTTAATCCTTCCTGTATTTTCCAAGTAGGATTTCATCAGCTGGACCAGGAAAAATGGGTTTCATAAGAAAAGGAGAAATCTTTAAAGGTAAAAGAATTTTAAAAACTTGGAAGACTATTAAATTCTTTTTACAGTTCAATATAAAGTATGTTTATGCCACATTTTAGTGTATTAAAGTTCGCTCTAAAAATTGCAAGAATTGGGCTTCCCTGGTGGCGCAGTGGTTGAGAGTCCGCCTGTCGATGCAGGGGACACGGGTTCGTTCCCCGGTCTGGGAAGATCCCACATGCTGGGCCCGTGAGCCATGGCCGCTGAGCCTGCGCGTCCGGAGCCTGGGCTCCGCAACGGGAGTGGCCACAACAGTGAGAGGCCCGCGTACCGGGGAAAAAAAAAAAAAAGAAAAAAAAATTGCAAGAACTATTTAAGTTTTGCCTATAATCTGACATTTGACACCCATTCTTGCTACTACCACGAGGTTAAAGACATATTTTGCTAAGAGGTGAATTTTATAATGGATAAATGTACCAGCCTTTTGCCTCAGGAGACCTGTGATCAATAACTGGCTTACGTAATAAGTGAAAATGATGTAGATGATCAAATACTGCTTTTTTTAGTTGACATTAGTCTAATCACAAAACCACTTCACTATTCATCATAATTAATGATCTCTGCTTAAGGAAAGCCCAAAACCATGGGTGTTGTTAGTCATGATTAAAATGTATTGGCAGAGACTTTATTTCTAATCTATGTTGCTATTCTTCTTTTAGAATTCTAATGCAGAGCCCAAGTAATGTACATATATATAATCAATACGTTATTTCTTTGCCTTTCATTCTAAAATAATTAAATTCCTCTCTTTCTTGATAGTCTCCTGCTGAGCCCAAGTAATGTACATATATATAATCAATACATTATTTCTTTGCCTTTCATTTTAAAATAATCAAATTCCTCTCTCTTTCTTGCTAGTCTCCTGCTGACCCGTCCTTGCTGATCTAAAAAAATGAGGTAACCTAAGCCCTATTTTACTCATGAAAACGGTCACACTAATAAAATCCTATAATCGAAAGTAGTGCTTTATACACTTAAAAAAAAATACCTAGTATAAAAGGGCAACAAAACAATATATTTTCATAGTAACCTAAGTATGATAACCAACTCTTTACCACTTGACTAACCCTCACTTTTCTTTTCAACTGACCACTCTACCAAAATGGCAGCTTATTTTTCACATTTTGAAAAATACATTTTTTTTCAAGATTGATTTTACATATATTTTATTTTTTATTTGTTCACAAGGCCATGAGGAACAAAATATTAAAAAAAAACTTAATGTAAATTTATATGAAATGTTAATATGCTGTCATTTTTTAACTACAAAAGTGGCAATTTCATTTTGTTCAACTTAATATAAAACAAAATTCATGTGGGAGTAGGGCTGACTTCTTTGGCTTAGAAGCAACAAAAGAAATCATGAAGGAAAAAGACTGACAGATTTGACTGCATAAAAATACTCAATTTTATATAAAAAGTATCCAACAACACAGAACTAAAATGGAATAGCAACAAATCTAACCAAGAGTTTATAGCTTCATTTCAAAACAGTTCCTTAAAGTTGATAACAAAATCACTAATTTCTAAAAGATTAGAGAAAGAAAGAGCATAAGACAACTCACACAGTAAAAAGACAGCTAGTCAAACTCTCTCCTTAGATTTCTCTGGGAAAAGTCTCTTTTATTATTATTATTAAAATGTGCAAATTAGATAACTCTGATACCTAATGCTAGCCAATGATGCAAAACTTTCCTACTTCACTTATAAATTGCATCTTATAAATTGATATGACACCTATGGAAAGCAATGTGAAAAATATGAAAGAAGCCCTAAAGGTACTCATACTCTTTGAGAAAGTATTTCTAATTCTGGGACCTAGAAGAAAATACTTAAAATAATTGAGAACTATGATCATTCAGATATTTCAGATACTTGCTTTAAAAAAGTGAAGGCCAGGAAATAACCTAAATCTCCAACAATAAAGAACTAGTTAGGGGCTTCCCTGGTGGCACAGTGGTTGAGAGTCCGCCTGCCGATGCAGGGGACACGGGTTCGTGCCCCAGTCCAAGAGGATCCTGCATGCGGCGGAGTGGCTGGGCCCGTGAGCCATGGCCGCTGAGCCTGCGTGTCCGGAGCCTGTGCTCCGCAACAGGAGAGGCCACAACAGCGAGAGGCCCATGTACCACAAAAAAAAAAAAACTAGTTAGGTAAATCTACTTATGAAATATAATATTACTATTAAAAACAATGACACAATGACAGTGTTAAACATTTAAAGTATGCAAAACTGCCAACCAATGAGAAAATGGCAAAGTACTATATATTAAAAAGATTTTAAATGTTCATACCCTTTGACATAGGATTTTCATTTCAAGAATCTAGCCTAAAATAACCATTTAAGATTCAAAGATCTATGTACAAAGATGTTTGTCACAGTGCTATCTATAAGAGCAAATGATTGAAAAATGATTGAAAGCAATATTCCAGTAAATTTCTAACAACAGGAGAATAATTAAGTTTATTTCAATACATTGATATAGTAAAGTATGATGTAGCTATTGAAAATGCTTACCAAAAAAATTAATGACACTGAAAATTATTCAAATTATCCTGCTAAGTGAAAATGCAGGGTACAAATTTAGATCATACTTTAGATTTGATATATGTGAAATACATAATATGGATGCACAGAACAAAGATATGAAGAAACCACCCCAAAATGTTACAACAGTATATTCTTCCAGCAATGGCAGCAAGAGGAGATAGGTGTACATCTGGACAAAGTGACTAAAGAGCACTGGGAAATAATTAATGGCAGATGACAACCTGAGATGTATTTACTGAAGCAAACTGCTACTTCATCAAATAAGAATGGCATGTTTTGTTTTTCTTGCTTGGGAACGTAACATCCCACCCGCCTTAAATGGCAAAAATCCACAGCTTGAGCACCAGAGGTAGTAGACTTGGTTCACGGCAGTAGCAGAACAGCTAGACCTTTAATGGGGAAATTTTGGAAGTCAGAGAGCCATATAAGGTTGAGATTATAAATTGTCCATATGCTCCTAGCTGTCTACTAAATTATGCATGTGTGCAGAAAATCTCAGAGAATACAGTGAAGACTGAAACCCTGGGATACTTATAAATTTGCTCCACCTTGTAATGTATTCATCTATATACATCCCAGCCATAGTGTGGAAGCCTTACTGCCCTGAGGCATCATTCACTGACCACTAAACTATACCAGGTACAGGAGCCATGCTAAGCAGACAACACCAACAAACACACAAAAACTGAGCTAAGACACCAGCAGTTGAATACTGCAAAGGCAACAAATTTCATGGATTGTGAGTCTAGGAAAGATAATTGCTTCCTAAAACAAAACCCCAAAAACCCTCAAAAGAAAAAAACCAGGATCTAGAGCCACAACAACATGTTATCCACAAGTCCAATTTGCAAGCAAAATTTACCAGACACTAAAAAAAAAAAAAGTATAAAAGTATGAACCCATATTCAAGAAAAAAGAGTGGTTAATAGAAAATAACTTGAAATTGGCCCAGATGTTTGATTTAACAAGTAAAGATTTCAAGGAAGCTGCTATAATTCATTCAAAGAATTAAAGGAAAATATGCTAAGAAGGACTAAACAAATAGGGAATCTCAATGGAGAACTTTGAAACTATAAAGAAACAACCAAATGGAAGTTCCACATTTGACAAATACAATAACTAAAATGAAACCCCCTCCGCCTCAGAAAAATCTTTCATATCACTAGATGGGTTTATTAACAGATTGATAAGGCAGAAGAAAGGATCAGTGAATATAAAGACATATCAATAAAAATTATCCAAAGCCAGAAAAACAAAAAGAAAAAATACTGGAGGTAAATGAACAGGGCCTTGGTGAGCTGAGGGACAATATCAAACATCCTAACATAAATATCCTAGAAGGAGAAAAGAGAGAGAAAGAAAGAGGCAGAAAAAATATTTGAAGAAATAATGACCAAAAAGTACCAAATTTGGTGGAAAACTTTAACACTTCAACAAAACTCAATGGTTCCCAAGTGGACAAAAGCAAAAAGAACCAAACTTACACGCACCATGGTCAAACTCCTAAAAGCCAACGGCAAAGACAAAATCTTGAAAGCAGCAAGAAAAAACACCACAACACATCAAGGAAAAAATACGATTAACAGCGACTTTTCATCAGAAACAATGCAGACTAGAAGGCAATGGTGATGGCATATTTAAAGGGCTAGTGAAAAATACTTGTCAATCAAGAATTCAATATCCAACAAAAATAAAGACAAAATAAAAAGATTCACAGATAAACAAAAACTGAGCTAAGTCATTGCTAGTGGACCTGCCTTAATAAGAAATACTGAAGGAAGTCCTTCTGGATAATAGAAATTAATAACTCAGAACTCAGAATAGGAAGGAATGAAGAGCAATGGAAAGAGTAAATATGTGAGTAAATATGAGAGATATTTTTTATTTTCTCTCAATTTTTTAAAAAGACATATATTTGCTGAAAGCAAAGATTCTAACACTCTATTGTTGAGTCCACAGAGTATATAGATGTAATATATACTATAGCAATAGTACAAAGGAGAGGAAAATGGAGGTAAACTGGAAAATGAAGGTAAACTGGTATATTTTATTGGAAGTAAATCAGTATTAATTTGAAGTAGATTGTAATAAATTAAAGATGCATACTGTAATCCCTAGAGAAACTTAAATATATTTTCTACAGTGTCCTTGAAAACTTATATGATCAGAATATCACTTAAATACAACAGTATAAATACATACTGCTTAAAAACAAACAAAAAAAAGAAAGAAGTGCACCAAAATAGTAACAGCCCTGAATCAAAACAGAAGCATTATAAGTGACCTTTTCCTTTTCTTTGTTGTTTCTGAACTGCATATGAAGCGATTACAATACTTTAAAATGGAATATTCCAATAAAATTTAAACCATATAAAATATACCATAATAAATATACCAAAAAGCTTAAGAGATACTAAAGACATTTTTAATATGGGCATCAGGCATGGGCATCAGAGAGTTTATAAGCCTCTTGAAATAATATGCACTTATATTTTGCTGGACAGAGAAGCTATAGTTTTTATCAGATTCCCAAAGGGATCCATATATCCAAAAAAGTTAAGAACCAGTGTTCTAAAGTATTAATAAATGGCTTGCCAAATCCCATTCATTTGGACTGTGGACTCCGAAGCATCCTTATATAATTATTGCCTTTTGAAATGAAAATTCACTAATGTAAGTTAGTTCACAGCTCTTTAATTTGCCTTTATTCTTATTTCAGAAGCTCAGGTCTGGGTGATAGGAAGAAAGAGGGTAAGGAGAATATTCTATGGGCTGCAAAAGCAGAAAATAGCAAGGTGACTGTATAAACTGCAAGTCCCCTACTGCTGAAGCAAGGTATTCAGCTATGTAATTTTTGCTTTTATTTTTCTACATAAGTCTTCATGAAAGGGCCTATGAGTATATGATATTTTAAAGATTTCTTAGGAAATTTAATGTTCAGGCAGGTTGGGAATTACTACTCTGAATTAACAGTGAAGTCCTGGGGCTAAGTTGGTTTGTGATCATTTCTGTATCCCTATCACCCAAAGCAGTACCTGGAACAGAGAAGAGTTTTAATGAACAATTTGTTGAATAAATAAATGAGTCTTCTTTTTCATAGTACATGGATAAAAAATAAAATCAGGCAGTATAGAATTACCATTTATAATATACATAAATACTGAGATAAGAACATGCCTACACTCCTTAGATAATAAGTTACTGGTTATATTAGAAATTTTGTGTTTGGATTATTAGTGCTGAAGTATTCCAGATCTCTGCCCCTGATATCCTTTCTGTCCTCACTGGTCAAGTAAAAATAGCTTCCCATTCACATTATTCCCTAAGGAAAACAGATCTTAGTCCCTGAGTCAGCAGTACCTCTTGGGGTCTTGAGTGACTACATCAAGAGACAATTACCTAGACCTAGACAAACTTAGTGTTGTTTCTCTTTCCAAACAAGAGGAAAGAAATCATTATCTATGAAAACAGCAACAATCCCATTTTAGGTCACTTCTAAATCCAAAGCAAATCTTCCCACAGAGTTGCTTAAAAAGTATTAAAATTCTTGCCTTTTAAAACTATAAACTTAAACATACAAAGATCATAGATTAAAGTATAAAAGGTACCTTTAACAAGATATTCAGACAAGGTTATCTGATCAGGCAATTCAAAGAATAGAGAAACCATTCCTTGAAAACCCAGCAACCCATTTACTCTATTCCATCCTGAACATGCAAAGGGTCCCAATCGTGTGGGAAGGGACGTTTCAAGCACTACATATATGCATGCTAGTAGTGGACCTTATTAGTAAACCCATTTTATTATAAAATTCATTTCAAAATTTGTAATTATTAACAATGATAATTATACAACAACGAAAAACTAACTGCATGGAGAAAAAAGCTTGAGACAGAGTATGTTTTTAATGATTAAGTATAGGAGAACACTATGCTGATTAGAAATGTAACACAAAATGTGGTAATTTGGTCCACTCAATAGTTTACTCACCAAAACACATTACAGATGTAGAGGATGGCTCACAATGGACTAAAACTGAGTTAGACTCATACATTTCAGGGTTTGCCAGGTCAACCTTGGAGTGGGTCTATCAGAAATCTAGTGTTTGACCAAGAAGTAGCTTGCAAAAGAAGTCACTCCTCAGGGAGATGTGAGCTAAAGTAGATAAGCTGAACCTCATAACAATGTTTTAGCCGTCAGATTTGGTGATTTCCAAGTTCAGAATATGCATCCATCACTCTAATTTCTCTTTGATCCAGGCTTCTACCCCAGCCCCTCCTCTACCTTGGGTCTTATTTATGGGTCCTAGGACAAGAGAGGGGTGGGAATAAAAACTCAAAGTTACTTTCACTAAAATCTTCTTTAAAACACTCGAGGCATTCATGCTAAGGTACTCCCTGCCCTTAACAGAATGTAGTATAAAAAGGGAGACAGGTAGCCTTCCTAAGCTGTGACAGAGGCTCATGCAGGAAGATCAATCACATGGCCTGGCACACAGGGAAATACCTTCCTCACGTGGTGCCTAGTGGGATCAGCAGTAGAACAGGGCAGAGGAGAGTCAAAGTAGAGAGGGATTTAAAATTAAGAGGTGAAGGTCGTCGTTTTTTGTTTGTTTTTTTTTAACTTTTCAAACCACTTATGTTGTTTATGAACACATGAGGCAATTCTCCTCAAAACTGCCACAGACACTTGGGGGACACTGATATCCACCTTAACTAGAAGGACAAAAGTCAGTAAAGCACCTTTTGCAAAAAGAATTGTGGTTTTATTTGAACATTGCCTTTTAGAATGGTTCAAATTAAAAAGTAGGAAAAAATTGGGAATACAGAAATACTTTGGTACACCCACAATGCTCAAATACCACCCATGTCTCTCTGTGTGTTGCTAGGATGCTGTCAAATGGTAACATCTCAGTGGATTAATAGCTCTATCATAACCTCTAAAGCAGAGTTCCACCTGGAGTCCAAGAAGCTTGAGAGTCCTTGAATATGTTCTAAGAGGATCCCTATGAGAATGTTTTTTTTGAGAATTCTAAAATACTGTTTTGGTGTTACACTAAAAACTACTAACATAAGCATATGAGTGCCCCACTTATCATCAAGCAATTCAATGAAATTTCAATGCCAGGGTTCATGTTTATGTTCATAATCAAGTTTGGTGCCATGTGATCTCCTCAAGTCCCGGTGTTTGCTTTTAATCTGTCTGTAAGCATGTCTAACTGCTGCTAAGGAGGCCTGTCCAAATGTCAAATGACAACAATGGCCTCCCATCCACTGCTCTACTCATGTTAAATTTTCTGGCAGTTATAAAGACAAAATGACTCTTATTGCAGTTATAATTTGCAACTAAGACACTTTCACAAAATAATAAGTCTTTAATTTCTCAAGTTATATAGTAAATTGAGACTCTGTCATTTTTATGAAGGTAAATTAAAGTACTATTTGATTTAATACCAGAAATATTATTCTGGGCTAATGAGAAAAAATTGGACTCATGTCAAGGCTTTGTTTGCATCAAGAGCAGGCCAAACAATGTCATTCTGGTAAAAAGTGAGGGATTCTGCAGCAGACTGAACAGAGAGAAGTGGAGGGAGAATGAGGCATATCACAAGAAACTGAGTAGGGTAGTAGAGACAGGGCAAAGTCAAAAAACCTGAGCTACAACATCCCTTTCTGTATTCATCATTTGAGCTGATGTTCTGCTAGTCTCTGCTTATACCACTTGCAATGACTATAACTGCAATGAGATAGAGGTAAACTATTTTTTTTAAATAGATCTTTAAAATTTTTTTCAGTATTTTATTACTTTTGGCTGTATTGTTATTATTACTAGATCACCAAAACAATGGCTCAGTGATTAAAATAAGCTTATTTATCAAAATAGAAAAATTTAAATAATTATAATAATATAAATCTCAAAATCATCCAGGAAACACAGAAACATAAAACATGCAAGTAAATCTGTCTATTAATAATCCAAACATTAGAAATTCAGTGTAAGTAAAACAGTATCATCTATGTTAAATTGAGATAATTCATTTAAGTTATATTGGTTAAATCCTATTTTCATTGATTTTGAAATTTTATTTTTAATTTGTAAACTTAGCTAGTGAATTTGTATTAATACATAAATTTGAGAGGTAACTAAGTATACTAAAAGCACAGGCTCTGGACCCTAGACTGCCTGGGTTTAAATCCCAGATCTGTCTTGAAGGAGTCATTTAGCCTATCTGTGCCTCAGTTTCCTTATCTATAAAATGGAGATAATAATATTACCAAAAAAAATCCTACCGTAATGTCGTAAGTGGGATTTAAAAAAAAAAAAAAAGTATGAGCTCTGGAGCCAGACTGCCTGGGTTTTATAACTCAATTTCTCTTCTCCTGGGGTATATTACTGCAGGATTTTATTGTGCCTACCTCATTGGGTTATTGTAAAGATGAGATGAATGTCTGTGTGTGTGTGCATATCTATCTACCTACCCATCTATGCAAAATGCCTAGTACCTAGCATGTGTTATATGTGTTACCTAATATTATTGTTACTATAATTTCATTTTTAATATTAGTTTTATGGTTTTACAGTTATATAAACACTACATCTGTAAGGAATTTAAACCTGGTTATACATATGTATTAAGCAATATTATGATATAGAATCAAAGTGTATTAGGTGGGTGGGGGGACAGGAATTTTTTTCTCTTCAAAGAGTGTCCGTATGACTAAAATTCAAGAAACTATTTTTTAAATTATATCTCCACCATACTGTTTATCTTAAACTATGTTTTAACCATAGTGAAAATGTTATTTCTGAAACTTTTAAGAGCAATGGTAATCTGGCAACACAACAAGGCTCACTAATATTTTGGTGGCCTACCCTCACCTCAAATCATCTTTGTCTATTTACGAAACACTGTAGCAACCATGCATGCCCACAGCATGGCAGCTACTAGTCAGGCAACTGCTTCACATCAGCCAAAATCAAGTGTGGTTGTATTTCTACTGATTAAATTTAAATGTTAGATGAGTGAATAAAGTAAAAACACCAACAACAAACAATTTTTTCATTTTTCAATAATGTACCATAAATTACTCAGAACAAATAGAACCACCACCTTTCATAAAAGAGCTGCGGCAGGCATCTTTTCATACCATTAAAAGACAATCATCCATGGTTTAGAGGCTTTTTGTTTGGAGATTCTTTTTTTTCTTATACTTTAAAAGTATTTGGAAACAAAACTTTAAAAGTATTTGGAAACAAAATTCTATCTGAATCACAGAGTATTAGTCTGTTTTTAAAGAAGGATAAGAGTGAGTGTTCATTTGTATTTTGGCTTAAACGGTCTTTTTATATCAAACACTAATAGGCATCTTAGTTTCTTTAGGAATGAGCTCACATATAAATAAATAAAAGAATGAACTGATGGTACATATTCTGTTACTATATCAGGACCCAATATTTTCTTTTGCTGGGATACATAATTAAAATTTGTCTTTGCCATACGTGTGGTGGTTAGTTTTTTTCTTGTACAAATTCACAAGAAATTTTTTCATAGATGTGCTTTCCCTAAAAATGTTTGATTAGTGCTCTATGCTCCATCCTGGATACTGGATACAATTTGGATAATTGCCAATAGATGGCACTGTTCGCACTAGGTAGCCAAAACCTCAGAAAGGTCTCTTTACAGGCACAAATTAAGACCAAATATCTGCTCAAATCAGTGAATCTGAATTTTTCATGATGGAGAACATATATTGAAATAAATTAAATATTTAAAAATTTACACTTAATAGTTTCAGAATATGGAGACCAATTTAAGGCAAACCATTTATTTCTTCACCTAAAAATATTTATTGAGTACCTACTATCACTAGGCACTAGAGATATAACAATGATTAAGATATTTCCTGGTCTCAAGTAATCATACGATAATGTAATAAATAAAACTAATAATGGAGATATGCACTGAGAAGCACAGGGGCTCATTCTGGGGATGGAATGGCTAAGTGAAAGATATTTGCAAAAATGATGCCTGAGCTGGTTCCTAAGGATGGGAGTATGGGGGCAGTGTCTGTCAAGTACATTCACATTTTAAACAAAGGGGAAAGGAACAGCAAGAACAGGAAGGAAAGAAATGGTATAAAAGTATAGTGTGGAAAGGATGGATCAGAACGTGGCAAGATATAAACCTGGAAGAAGAGCTCTGCGTCACTCAAAGTGTCTCTTATCTTAAGAAATTTGGACTTCAATCTTCATATGATAGCGGTCCACTGAAGGAGTAATGGGGATTGGCACAGATTTATATTTTGGAGAGACCACTGTAGGAACTACGTAAAAATGAGTTTGAATGGGATCAGATTGGAGGTGCGAATCCAACACAGCTGTGGTAGTCCAGGCAGCAAGCAATGACCCCTGAACCAGAGCAGCATCAATAAAGAATAGAGGGGCTTCCCTGGTGGCGCAGTGGTTGGGAGTCCGCCTGCCGATGCAGGGGATACGGGTTCGTGCCCCGGTCTGGGAAGATCCCACATGCCGTGGAGCGGCTGGGCCCGTGAGCCATGGCCGCTGAGCCTGCTCGTCCGGAGCCTGTGCTCCACAATGGGAGAGGCCACAACAGTGAGAGGCCCACATACCGCAAAAAAAAAAAAAAAAGAATAGAGAGGAAGACACAGTTTTAAGAAATGTTTAAAGGCTATGTTTTAGCAGGATATGTTTAAACGGATGTGGGAAATGAGGGAGACGAAATCAAGGATGACAATCAAGAGGATATATTTCACAGGTCCTTTTGAAATGCCACAGATTACTTTTTTCTGATTCACCATTTTTCATTATTTTTTAATATAAAGTATAAGTTGTTGACCTGCTCTTATTCATCCAGTCTTTACCCGCTGTAGCATCCTGTACTTTACCTTCAAAACATTTATCAGAATTAGTAAGAATTATCACAAAATATGCTTATTATGTATTTGTCATCTCTTCTATTTATTAGATTATACTGCATGAGGACAAGTCATCTCTCCAGATCTAGATCACTATTCCATGCCTAGCACCTAGTCTGGTAGGTAGCTGATGCTCAACAAATATTTGTTGAAGAAACACATATTTCTGAATTTCCAAGCTCTACTCACATTCTGCTTGGCTGATTACTTTCCATCAGGATCAAACACTACTTTAGGCCCCATTTAGTAAAGCATATCCACAAGAGATGCAGCCTATTTATTGAGTACGTTAGCTTTTTTCAGTGACAGCTTTTCTCACCAGGGCAGGAATGAGCCTTTCAACATGTCAAGTTAGAAGCTATTTTCCAGTGTAATAGGCGCTCTCTGGTCAGGTCAGTTTTCTTCAACACGGACAACTAAAACACCTCTCTACAGAAACAATAAGTTTCCTCCTTCACTTTCTGAGTCTTCCCAGGGCTTCTAACCACGTCTCCTTGAATCTCCTTTTTTCATGGATATTAATTTATTCAAAAGGTTTAATCTTCTCTTCTCAAGGCTATCTTAAGATACCACAGTGTTTGGTCAACTCTCTATAGTTTAACTGTCCCTTAAAATTTTTTTCCCCTACTTTCACGTTGCAAAATATTACTTACAGCATGTGGGTGGTGGGAGAGGGGAAGGCAGTGTGCTGCATTTTTTAAACATACCAAGGATTTCTAATGATTTTTCTCTGTCAGTTTCCTTGGAATTTCAAGGAAAAAAATGAATGTAGACTAAAGGAAATAAACAGATTTATTTTAATAAACCTAAACATAAAAATCTGAATTTAAAAATTAGATAGACCTTCTATTCATAATAAATATTTTAAGAATAAGCTGTTCCAGAGCATTGATTTTAAAAATATTTTAGCACTTACTTTGTACTAATATGGTAGGTAAGATATGCATATAATAATAATAATAAAAATATATGCAATGTATTAATACTATTAGAGAGGCAAATTGGTACAGTAGTTCAGTGCCATGAAAGATTAATTTTTACTGGATATATATGAATTACTTTATAGAGGAAACTGAATTTAAGCTGGTCTTTGAAGAGAAAGTGGTAGTATGTAGCCATGTCAAAATGTAATTTATAAGTATATTTTTCAATAATAAAAATACTGCAAAAAATGAAGTCCCCAATAACAACCAGAAGACATGTAATATTAGGCAGTAAAGCTTTTTAACTTTAATATAAAACATCAAGTCAAAAAAAAGAGCAAAACCAGCAAACAAACAAAACCTACCATGTCAAAACAGTCACAATACCATAAATGGGTATATAGTTAAATGTTATTAGGTTACCTACTTAGAAAGATATATATGTTCTGAATTGGATTAAATGATTCCAAAGCATTACTGCCTCTAAATAATAGACTATCAGTGGCTGATAAAGCAAGAACTTGTATTTTAATAAATCCCACTTTTGTCATTGCAGAGTTTCTTCTAGGAATATATACTTATATAGAAACTTTGCAAATCAAGGAGGTAGATTAACATAAGCCTTTTATAAATTGTAATAAAGGTAGAAGGAGAGAAAAAAGCAATAAATTACACTGAAGTAGCATTAAAAGCAGATGTTCAAAGAAAATTCAGTGTAAACTTTGCCATATAAGATGAGCACTATGTATCCATGGATAACAACTTATTAGATAACATTTTAGCAATTATCTTTTAAGAGACTTCATAATTTTTTCACTATATCCCTTTACACGTAATGTTTACATAACATTCTTTAAATGAAAACCAGGTGTTCATCAAACAATGAGTACTGACGGTGTTATTTTAATATATATTTTTAAAAAGTTGCTTCTCTAAATTTATCAACTCTCAGAATATACTGTGCTTAACTTCAGAATAAATCTGAATATATAGTTATGGAGATAAAGATAACAAACTTACATTATTATTTACAGTTACTACTGATCACAAACCTCTTAAAAGGTAATGCACAATAACTGTGTAACTTCAGTCTTGGGCAAAACCAAGTAAAAAGAATTAATTTTTAAGTAAACCAGTTAAAGAAATGGAACCTGGGTTTATTGTGATATGGACAAGTTTATGATTAAAATTGGCTTATTACACTGAAATCCTTATTTTGCTAAGACATAAAAGACCTCACCCTCAAAAATAAAAACTTAAAAAAAATCCACCTATACCGACTCTCACTTGAATTCAAGGACCTCAGTAAGATAGTAAGGCAGAGACAAATATTACAAGAAAAAACAAGATCAGTTATTCTCCTAATTAAGGAAAA
>NW_006780658.1:110466-132966 GCF_000442215.2 Lipotes vexillifer | reverse complement strand
ATTCCCTTGTATGTTTTTTATACTAGCAGTGCCCTTTAAAAATTAATTTTCTAAGCTAATATTATTATATTCTTCTTAGCGTAAATATTAAAAATTTTTAAACAAATAAAGTAATATTAATATGACCTCCCATGCAAAAATGAACTTGAATAAAATTTATTTATGTATACATAATTTTAAATACACAAAATTGTTTCATTCTCTAGTGTAACAATACACAGCTTAGTACATTTTGATAATCTCCATTAAATTAGTAATCTAAAGTAGTAACTTAAGGATACAACACTTTATATGCTAAGCATACAAAGTTTTTTCTTTCTAGAATCATGTATTTTAGGCTAGAAAGAACCTTAGAAAACATCTAGTTCATATTCCTTACTTTAAATAGGACCAAAATGAATCCTCTACAGGGCTTAGAGCCAGTTCACTCAGTCCTAACCCAGTGCTTTTCCAGCACTCTGCTACCTTTCCAATCAAAAACAAAAACAAAAACTACTAAGGAAAAGTAATTTTTTTCCTGGGCAGTAATATTCATACATGCTCACTTAAAAAACAGTATCTATCCAGATCATGGAGAGAAGTCACTAATGATTTCTACTGTACACTCAAGCTTTCAGCATCCGGTTTTTACCATTCAGTCAGTGGGCACAAAGGACTTTAAAAATAAATTGAATCCCTCTCACCTTTAAAAAAAATAATTGGGATAACTTTCCCAAACAATATATCAATGCACTTTTCTTTCAATTTCATAACAATTCAATAAAATCGTACTCAATATTTGCAAGGAGGACAAAGCTGAATATTCAGTCAAAAGACAGAGTCAACAAATAAATTATAGTATATGATAAATACCAAGATTGAAGATTGCAATAAATGTCACACAGAGTTATGCTAAAATTTCAATTAAAAAAATACTAGTCTATAATAAACCTGAAACACATATAAAGATGTCACATGTTCCTTTTCAAATCTAATTATCTTTACTTATTTGTTTTTTGCAAATATCAAATAGATTTTTTTAAATAAAGTAACCCATTCCTTCCTCTATTGATAACTGTAAATTTCATCATAAGCCCATTCTTTCATATACTATAATCAAGGTAATCAAAAGTGGAACTAAAACTAAATCTGCACTGACTACTTAAAATGCAAATTTTACAGTTCTCAAACTTCCCCTATGAATACATTAAATAAAATGGTAATAGTATTAACTTCCAATACTTTGATATTTCTAGCAAAAACCAGATTTATATGTGTAGATATGTACACCGTATCCAGCACTGAACAAATAAAAAGTGCAAGTTGTAAAATATCATACATAGTACGAGTCTATTTTATAAAAAAACAAAAAGCTAAGTATAATTATATATGTATATGTACATCTGGGAATAGAGCAAGGTACAGTAAGAAGGGTACTAAACTATTAACACTGGATTGGTGGCAGATAGAAGATATATTCATTTTTTTCTTTATATACCTATCATTTTTGACCCATTATAATAAACATGTATTACTTTATAACTTTTAAAAGTATGTAATAATTTTTTTAAAGGGGAGAAGATGTGAGCAGACAAAGGACAAAATTTTCTCACAGCTTACTGTGAGTATATTAGAATTGAGATATTGTTTTTAGCAATCTGATGTTACGTAACTGGAACTGATAAGATTTGTTTCTTTTTCTGTAAAATAAATGATACATTTGTAGAAAGTCTATGCTTCTACAAATTTTCACACGCTATTTCAACAGCCTATGAATAGGGAGAAAAATGAAAGAAGTGAAACAGAGAGGTTGTGTGCATTGCTGGAGGTCACACCATAAAATCATGTTCTCCCAGCTCCTCATGCTGTGCTCTTCCTAAAATAAACAGACTATGTATGTTAAAGTTAAATACAGATGCTATGAATCTGTGACAAATGGTAATGAGTGTGGCCAAAGATACCACTGTGGCAAAGGCATTCTCCATCTTAACTCCTAATGCTTTGATGGAAGAAATAAAAAGAAACCCTGTTACCTCTGCTGCTATTTCTCTCTCTGTAGTTACAGACCTTAGATCCTGAGAAAAGCATGAAATAACTACCAGGTACTTTGTGGGGTCCTCTGTAATGAAGCAAAACATATGGTATCCTGAACTAGAATATAAAAAATATCCGAATACAATATTCAGTTACTCTCGTGGTTTTGAGAAGGCCTGACTATCAGACTCCTGAATAATGGGAAGTGGGGATTATTTAATGCACTTAGAATATTTGGCTTTACTTTATAAAGCTTTAATAAGCACATGTGCATAAAAGTCAGAAAACAAATTTTATCTAGGTTAAACATAAATCTGAGACTATTAGTAATATCATGAAAATTACATGACATATTGTCATTTTTTTTTTTTAACGCTAACTGGCCACCATTTTCTACCAAGACCACCGTGTCTTAAAAAAGCAACAACAACTGACAGATCTTTCTTTGGAAGAGAGGGGAGGGAGAAAGGGTAGAAAAAGGGCCCAAGTTCCTGCTGTTTGACTGACTAGATAATATTTATTAATCATTTACTGCAGAAGCAAATTTTAATAAACTTGTAACTGATCAAAATGTTTCAGAGAAATGGATCACTGATAAGGTACTGTTTATGACTGAAATGTGAGCCAGTTCCCAGATTTAGGACTTGTAAACTGCCTAAGATATCAAGGCAGTAACACAATATTAATATTTAATCCACATTAAAGGTATATTAATTTGCATACATTCATAGGACACACTTGTTTGTTAAAAGGAAAGACAGAAAAACTTAGAATTGATCTTCCAGAAAGAAGAAAAACTTCATGCTGTTTTATCTCATGATCACAGTTTAAGGAAAGTGTCTGTTTTAGTATGCACATTTACCCTAAACCTGAAATATATATCAGCTTAGGAAAAAAAAAAAAAAAAAATTAAAATGCTGGGAGGAGAGGGATCTATTACATTGAAGTCCCTAAATAGTATATGAGATAATTGTTTTCATCAGTGTTTAATAAATATATACAGTGTACAAGAAACATCAGTGTATTGTGAGATAACTATGTTCTCAAACTCATTTAGACAAATGTCAAAAATACTTTTTTGGAACACAGTGGTGAAACATTAAAATAAGATAGGTATATTAAAACATAACAGACAAAGGATGAGTGACTTTAGAATAGGGTTCATAACCTCTGTTTGAGAACAGGGTTCAAAACCTCTGCATGCATCCTCAAAAGTATAACAATAATACATAACCTGTATTTACGCTTGCATTAAATAAAATCTTTAGTCTATGAACTGAAATACAGCCGTTTTATTTGCGAGTTCTACACAAAATAGCCTAAAACAGAGAAAAGGGCTTTTATTAGAATGTAGTATTATTGATGAGCATGTAATAGCAAGAGCCCGCCTACATTTCTGGCAAGCAGCAACTATATTCTACAAACCACTGATGGGCTAAACAAGCTATTAATGACAGTTGTTTTTCAACATTTAAAATGGTCAGACTGTGTTGCCTGACCACAAGGACAAGTAGGTCATCACTCTCAAATGTTATACAATATAAGAAACATAAATGAGACCTCTGTGGGGAGAAAAAACCCACAGGTATGGCTCCAGAGTTCTTTGGCTATTCAACTATTAATAGAAAGCAAATCCCACTTAAAGTTGTAAATACTTGTAACCCATTTTACTAAAAGATTTATTATCACTTGTTTAACTTTCCACCTACAGCTGAACAAGGTATTATTAGTCCTAGTGTCCAGCTCCAGCCCTGAAATATACAACTTAATATCCAGAACCCAAATAAAGAAAAAAAAAATTAGCCCTTTGCTACTCTCACAGAGTAAGATGATGAAATTTTTCACCCTGTATAAACCTGTGGAGTGTCTGTCTCCCTGGGTTTATGAATGCCCAACTAATCATTCATAGGTTGCAGAATCATACTCAATGAGTATATGGGGGAACATCTAGATTTTTCATCAGATTCAGAGGGCCTTGTTCATTGGACACATGTCTTTCAAGTCAATGCCTTTCAATGTACTTTTCTTTCTGGTGGTCACTGGACCAGCAGCATTAGCCTCACTTGGTAGCTTGCTAAATGTAGAATCTCAAGTCCCACTCCAGACCCAGAGTTTAAACAATATCCCCAGGAGGTTCATATGCACATTAAAGATGGTGAAGCACTGACCTAGAACATGTCCCCCCACCCAAACCCACCTCCAGTTATTTGACTTTTCAGAAAAGAGAACAAGGGAAGTTTAGAAATATCATACTGATCAGGATAATTCACTTCATTCCCTGCTGGGCATGGCACAGCAGTCCTTTCAAGCCAGAAACAACCCACAAAACTATTGTGACCTAAAAAAAATGACAACTTTTCATATAGCTCAACCTAATATATTCAGATCTCAATCCCTCTCCCAAGAGGAAAGGATGGCATTACTTTTATAGATTGCTAATAAAACAATCATAGCTATATTATAATATATTATAATCATAGCTTGATTATAATACAGTATAATCTCCTGTACACAGTATAATCTCCTGTACACTTTCATAATTTAACAATAAAAATGCATGTTAATGTCACCTACTTGACTGTATTAAAAACACTCTAAAAAGTAAATCTTTTAACCCCCTATTACATAGTTCAATAAGGGTTACTACTCACTATATTATCCAGAATTTAAAAACACAGGATGGCAGAAAAAAATGGAGTCAGCTACCTTTGATATACAGAGAACTTAAGAGTCAATTTTCCACACCCTGGGACATCTTTAATAAAAAAATGTCAGGAGCAACATCACCATCTAATAACCACTCACCTCCACTCCTTCAACCCTGCTTGTGTTAACAGACATACACTGGAGTCACATCAGAAGGTCTTTAATTTGTATATGATTCTTCATCAAATAAAAAATACTATTTCCTTAAGTTCATTATAAAATCTAAGCACAACATTATAAGCAATGTTTCCACTCATTTTCTCTAACCTTAAATAGATATGGACACTGAACTCTGAGATGTTTTGTATTCAATTCTGCTGACCATTCGGCAGGACCCCTGTAGGAGGACTCCTGAGGATTCAAGGTCTATTCAACATTGATTTCTGACATTTTTCATTATGAATTTCTCATTTGAGGCAAAATTTTTCAAAGACACGCCACCCTATGTCACCCCTGATAATGGCTCTAAGTCTAATACATAACTGGGAGTACAAACAAAAATCATCCACAGAAAAACAAAGTGCAACACTAAAATGCCAAAATAGTGAACATAGGCCTAGGATTTGGTGTTATCATAGCACCAGCTAGAGGGAAGGGGCTTGAAAAGGAGTGGGACCAGAAGAGGCAGCCTCAGGAAGCTGCTTCTGGGAGAAAATCAGGTAAACAGAATACATATCAGTGACAAGATAGAAAGTAGTAAGAAACAAACTGCTAAAGAGAAACAAGACATGTCAACCCCTTCCTCCCTGCCACCCACATCATCATCTGTTAGAGAAATTACATTTCAATGTACTGCAGAAGATGGCACCCTTAAACTAGGAACCCTGTCTACAAAATGTCTAGGATTTCTAAAACGAAGGAAGGAAGGGAGGGAGAGAGGGAGGAAGGGAAGGAAGGAAAAGAAAGAAATCAAATCACCCCCATATAAAGCTACTATAAGAAGCAACTAGAAAACGCAAATTAAAACATTTCAGTAGATGAAAATTCTTCCCCTAAAAACAACTACAAAGCACAAGACTCATTTGGACAAATAACAAAAAGAAAACGTAGAATCGGACATTCAAAAACTAAAAACAGAAATGGAAGGAAAAATATTTCAGATATGGAAAATACATTATAAGGTGCACAAAGAATAAATTTGAATGAAAATTTAATAAGAAATACTGAATAAAAGCAGGAAAACAATTCAGAGAATAAAGACAAAGTAAAATAGTAAAAAGAGTCAGAGAGAAAGGGACCGAAATAGAAGACAAGCAAAGAAAGATTATATATTGGAGTCACTAAAGAAGAAAATAAAACAATGGAATGGACTAATATTTAATTCTATAATCCAGGAAAATTATTTCTGGAAATGAGAAAACTTAAGTTTACATATGAAATTGCCCAGAAAAATTAGCCAGAAACAATCAACTTTGAGAATTATCCTAGTAAAAGCAAGATCAATGAAAAAATGGCAATGTCTCAAGGCAAAAAAATCTATTTATAAGGGTAGAAAAAATAAGGCAATGGGCTTCCCTGGTGGCACAGTGGTTGAGAGTCCGCCTGCCGATACAGGGGACACGGGTTCGTGCCCCGGTCCGGGAAGATCCCACATGCCCTGGAGCGGCTGGGCCCGTGGGCCATGGCCGCTGAGCCTGTGCGTCTGGAGCCTGTGCTCCGCAACGGGAGAGGCCCCAACAGTGAGAGGCCCCTGTACTGTAAAAAAAATAAATAAATAAGGCTGGTACCAGAGACATCAAGAGCAGAATAATATCTCAAGAAAGTCAAGGAAAAAACTGTAAGCAAAGGGTTTTATGTCCAGTCAAGCTGTTATTCAAGTTGCAAGACTCCAGAAAAACAGCTTGGAATGTACAAGATCTTGGAGAATAATGTACATAGGAGCCTTTCCTGAGGAATATACTAGTGGATGAGTTTTATACAAACAGGAGATAAATGGGGAAATATCAGCAAACAAACTGATGGCAAATATTTAATATATTTAATTTTAAAGGTGATTCTAAAACAACGTAAGCGTGGGTGGAAGTATAGTATGCAAACATTTTATATTCTAACAAAGTAGCAAAAAACACAGCAAGAAGAAATGGGAGGAAAAGGAAGAAAGGGAAAATACAACAGGAGCACTGTCTATAATGAAGGTAACAGGATGTCATCTATAAGGTTAAACAGGAACAAGGGGGATTAAAACCATTATAAAAGGTATAAATACAAAGGTAACCACTAGAACAAAAATGCAAACCTTCCTAAGTTTCATCATCATAATTACAATAGCTCTTCAGAGACAATTCTCCATAACATTCTGTACATCTTATAACAGCCATCAGCCTTTGTTCAGAACTATCTTTTCAAAGATGTTTAGTACAGCAAACAGTCTTTGGTATAGCAAAGATGTTTGGTATAGCAAACAGTATAGCAAACAGCAAGACAGAGATAGAATCTCCCCCTAGGCCAGAAGGCATGTTTGTTACCTAACTAAGATAATAAAGATAATGTCTTTCTCTTGGGCAAAGTTTGGGCAGATTTTCTAACAGCTCCTTAAAGAACTCCTAAATCTGGAGCCCCTCAGCGATGACACAAACCCACTGGGTATGCAACATCACCCCATGGGACTTGGGGGTCAAGGGGAACCAATACAACCATGAAGTACGTGCTACTTTTTGTGCCGTTAGTAAGAAAATGCTTTGTCTCTGACGCAGGGAATCTTGTGTCTTCTGTCAGCATCTATGAAACTGTAGCAGGCATGCTAGTTGGGCTAAAATCTTAATAAAGGAGACACAGCTAAATAGAGAAAGAACCATAGTAATATAATGATACACACAGTAATTATGGAGTGATTTACAGGATATACTGATAAGTGAAAACAGCAAAATAGAAAGAAGTATACACAATATGCTTTAAAAATAATTATTTATTTGTTTATTTTTTGGCTGTGCTGCACGGCTTGCAGGATCTTAGTTACCCAACCAGGGTTCAAACCCGGGCCCCTGGGAGTGGAGGCACAGAGTCCTAACCACTGTACCTCCAGGGAATTCCTTACAGTATGCTTTTTATAAGAAACAGGAAATAGGACTACATACACATATGCATATACACATATATACACATAATTTTACAAAAAGCACAGGAAGGATACACAAGAATTTAATAAAATATGCTACCTACAAGGAATAGAGAATAGCTAGAAAGGAAGGGAGTGACACCTCTCTGACGATACTACTGTGTATCATATTTTGACTTCTGGAAGCATATTAACATTATAGATATTCAAACATAATTAAATCTACAAGAATGGGAACAAAGGCACCTAAAATTGAATGCAAATGGAAACAAATGAACGCCACTGTATTTCAAAGGAATAAACTACACTCAAGGGGAAAAAGAACTATAAATAAATCTTGAAATCTTTTATTTAAGTTTATTTTCAAAATATATAGTTGTACTGGAACTACTTTATGTATATTATATGATTGAGCAAATGGGTAAATGTATTAGTGTTGTTAGGAGTCCAGGTTCTCCCTTTACATAAAGGGAAATACAAATATGAAATGGGGGAGGACAAGGAAGAATTCTGTGGTTTGGATTGAAATTGGAGGTATCAGCATGACTCACACCTTCTTAAAAATATTTATCTACTTACATACCTACCTCTATTTAACTATCTAATATACCACTGAAAGGTCCTAGAAGTAACGAAATCCCAGAGACAATGAGCATATCACATGTCCAGACCTTGATTCCTAAAATACCATTTTCCTCTAAAATGGAATAGGGTAATTTGAAGAAATGGCTGATTCTGGAAGTGGGACAGGGAAGGTATAAGATAAGCCTGAAACATCTTGTTGTGTCAGAAAATGAGGACGTGCTTAAAAAAAAAAAAAAAGGGGGGAGTATGTTGAAAGGACCCAGAAACCATCTTTAAAGAAGATTCTCTGGACAAATCTGTGACAATCTAAGTGTCAAAATAAATAAGAAAAGTAACTGATAATAACCTAGTCATGAGTCTTTGCTCACAATAAGTAAATAAAATTAGAAAGAAGAATGGGCTTTTCCTTATAGTGGAATGCTGGCTGCTAAATATAGGGGGAGTGGTAGAGCTGGAAAAAATCTCAATTTTGCAATCATAAGGCAAGAATCATCAATGGATGTCGGGGCACCAACCTTCAAAAGTTCTGTCTAGAATTTTAAACAGACGTAGACTTTATGGGTAGTACACAAGTTTGTGAGAAGAAAAATAAAATGGTATTGGCGAGTAAACTATAAGAAATTTAAGCTAAGAATGACATGCTGGACAGTTCCCAGGAAAAGTTGGCAACATAGAAAAGAATGATAGACTAAAGACTGAATCAAGGGCTTGAGAGATTGTGACAAATAAATGAATTGGCCCTTGAAGAGGTTTCAGGGAAACAAGAGTCCACCTATCTTATTCTTCTCTCCATATACCCACACTTGTTACAGATAACTATATATACCAAGAAGAGCCCATAAACAGAGTACAAAGACAGTGTAACCATATATGTGTTCTTGTGACAAATATACTGCATGCCATTTTTCTTAACTCATTTAAATTTATATGGTTTTCACCCTCTCTTAGAACAATGCTAATTTTCTATGATAATCCAGATAAATTTGAAAAAACAAGAAGGGTACATAAAGAAGAGATTAACTCCAAATGTGTGGGATGTTCTTCTCATTTTAATGTTACACCATATATTTTTTAAAATCAATCTATTAGAATCTATACTTTAATTGTATTTGGTATGCAGTCAATTCAAAGAAGGGGTACGTGTGCTAGAAGACAAGGGTTATAAGTATCTGTTCAGCTGGAAAGTGGAGAGACCAAACCTAAGGAGCCCACAGTTGCTAGACAGACAGGTTTCTTTGTGCTCAACCAATGAATTCTTAAGTTCACTTCCTTCTTAGGCAGTTATAAAGAATATCATTGACTTTACTGAATATTATTAGTGTACAAAGCAATATATGTGTGTATATATGTGATAATATGTATTCATGTATTCATATTATTGTTAATAGTTCACAGTCAGTGGGTCAATTTTACAATGTCAAGTTATAGAATTTGAATGACTTAAGTAAAATGCATTAAAATCATCTACTTCCACTACCTGTTGTACTAATCATGGCTCTCTCATCCCTAAAATGCCTTATCTTTGAAATACATTTGATGTATGTGACCCAGATAAAATGAAATATAACTCAGAGTCAAAAATGGAAAAGGTTTTTAAATACTTTTAGCTGAAGAATTCTTTGTTCAGATGAAATCTTATTTTAAAAGTTTAAAAGTATACAAAATAACTAAAACTGGGAACTATTCTGGCTAAAGTGGGCAGGGGAATTCTGGAGTGCCACCTGTTTTGGGGAGACTTCCTGGCAGCCCAAGGCAGTTAGAAAACCACTGCTGCATAAGATTATAAGTAGAGTATAAATGCATGAAATTGTCACTGAATGTAAGTTCATACTAGTGAGTATTAAAAAAATATGGAATTTAAACAAACAAAAAAAGAATCTAACTCATCTACTGATGAATATGAACCAAGTAAATATACAGTCTTTTTATTAAATAGTAATTTACAAGAGAAGTATAAAAGACAGCTCATTTTGGAACTATGTTAGCTGTTCTTCCTTGTTATAAGCTGTCAACTGATACTGGCATTAGATATCTTAGATTAATATTTTTATTCTGATGTCCATATGTATATCCTAAATATCATGTGCCACTATGAAGTGATAAACAGGGATTCAAGAAATAATTTTTAATAATGAGAATAACAATGTTATTTAATTACTTCTAATCTGGACAAATATATATACTTCAATTTTTCTAACTAGTTTATTATATTCTGCTTTTAATAATTAATCTGTAATTTTTAGAATGATTTTATCATTTTTAAAAAGTCTAGGTTTCCTCAGTTTCCTTTAGCTATTGAAAGAAAAACCAAAAAGCCTTTCTAACTCTGAAACTACTATAAATAAAAATGAAGCTGCCTCTTGCTACTGTTTGCTTTGTGGGAGCAGAACAAAAGCACGTTAATAGTTAACAAAACTACAATATGATATACGAATGAAGTATTGCATTAAAAAAGTACTTAGATTGTATTTACAAAAGAATATCTATCATTAATTATTCAACGTTTGGATTTGACCAGAAACCAGAGCATGACTTTATAATGCTCTGTTTAAATGAACTACTTAATGTTGTAATGAACACTCAATATGGTGAGCTCAATGAATTTTGGACCTGGTATAATACAACAGTTCTTCCAATTTTCTGATCAATTGACAGATTTTAATGTTAAGTCAGTTGGAATTTTACTTGTTTTAAAAATGTTTACTTAAACCAAAAATTTTGCATCTCAATTATTTTATATTCTAAAACTGAATGTAGTTTAAACCAATGCATTATTCATAAAGCAAAGACATCAGGAAAAACAAAGCTGTGCACTTCTTTCAAAGCAGTTAAATTGCTAAAACATACCATATTTATGCATGCAATATTTGATTGTGTTTTTCTTAAAACACAAGCTTGTTTTTGTCAGATCAAGATTTGCCAAAAATTCTACACCAAACACTTTTCTTTATAATTAAAGCAATCATCAATCCAAGGATTGTCATCCATTTTATTTCATCTCTACATCAGAAAAAAATGTAATTTTAAAAAAATTTTAATTCCCTTGAAATGATAAGATAAATGAAAATGTAAGTGCCTTCACGTAATAACAGTAAGCTGACCCTTTGGGAAATGGTTGACTTTCTCAATACAAGGTATTCAAAGCTCATTCAAAAGTGTTCATTTAGAATGCAGATATCAAAGATGATGCAAATGTTCAAGAGAAAATTAGAACTTACCAGATGTTCTAATACAGCTTTGATGCTTCCAGATTCCCTAAAATAGAAGAATAAAAGTTTAAAATAGTTGTAAAACCCTTGTCTGCTATAATTTATGTTTCCCTCAAAAATATTTTACGAACCCTTATAATTTTTTCATATATCTTTCCTAATGTTCATAATAACATTGTTTTTAAGGACAAAACAATTTCCTTACGGAACAGGTAATTTATTTATATCTAATAGTAGTACTACCGCTAAAATTGATATTCGTCTAGTAGAAAGAATGTTTCAGACTTTTCAAAGTCAGTGGAGAACAAAAAAGAAATCAAATGTGTTATTTTACTATTTGCACAGTCTTTATTTTACATTAGCTATTTCATTAGAGTTTATGTTTTTTCAATGTTTATTATGAAAATGTTCAAACATACAGATTCTTTCCACAATCTAGAGTCTACAATTGACATTTTACTACATTTGCTTTATCAAATATCCATCCATCAGTAGGTGCATTTTTATATAAAAAATGGCCACAAAAAGAATGTTTGTGAGTACATAGTTAAATAAGTCAATCTTAAATTTTTTCATACCATTAATTTTATCAACTTAGTGCCCACTACAAATCAGAACCTAAGACTATTGTAATATTTAAAAGCAAAAAAAATCACTAATGGAAACACAAACATCAAATATCACAATATATTTTAAGTATTTAATTTCTTGCTTTTCACTTTAAAAAAGAGTGCTGATGAAACTAAAAATACAAATAACTGTGCAAGTAGCAAAGATAATTTAAATATACATTTGGTGAAATATGACAATAGTGAGATATTTTTCCTGATTTCGGTCAATGCTAATTTATTAGTGACAAATGGACTTTGACTTTTCTCACTCCAACAAGCAGCATTTGAATTCCATCATTAACATCACACCTTATTTGTTTTAACATAAAATTATATTTCTACCACATTGCAGAAAATAATTATGAAACATCCAACAACAGCACTGCATTCATGATGTTTAATCTTTTCCCCATACCTCTTTCTTTCTCTAAAGGGGCCCCAATTTTATTTCTTTTCTCTTTATTTTGTCTCGAACTTTTTTTTTTTTTTGCCAGAAATCTACTTACTTCTGTTTCCTTTGTCTTGCTATACAATCTTTTCAAATTTCCCTATCTTTTCCCTTTGCCTCTACTGCTTGAAAACTATACTCATGGCTTCCAACCTTTGCTCTCACTGCCCAGTCTGGCATCCTGGGAATAAATTCTACTGTCTACTGATTAGTACTCATCTTTAGCCATTCTCTCTTCTGCTTTCTGCTTCTGGCAATGCTATATATTCAACATTTAAAAATTTAAGGATTTCTGAAACTTATTCTCTGGATGCAGTCCTAATGAAAAATGACAGAAATAAATTGTAACAAGGTGTTAGAGAAGGCCAATAGCTACATAAATAATTATTTTACCTTTATTATTATAAAATTAATGTATTTGTTGGAGCTGGAAGTCAGATGAATCTTTAAGTTTTCACAAGGAAATTCTCATATAACCATTTGTGCAATTTAAAATTTAAACAAAAAGAATAATACATATAGTGAGACATCTGACAGTGTAATATGTATGTATGTGTATGTATACAGGTTACAACAAAATTAAATCTTCCTCCCATCAGTGACTCCCAATTCCCAGTCACCGGTATTAGTTATTTGTTTGTCTTTCCAAAGATAGTCTATGCATGTGTGTGCATGCTGCTGTGTGTGTGTGTGTGTTTCTCTTCTTCTTCTTTTTTTTAACCCAAACAGAAGCATAATATACACACTGTTTTGTACCTGAACTTGGCAATCTATCTTGGAGCCAAGTATATTTATACTATATAATACACATCTACTTAATTTTTCTCCCATGGCTACATTGTCACATCATGGTTCTTATTAGAAAATAATGCTGCAATATAAAAGAACAAAAATGCTCAGATTCAAAGTACAAGTCCATAATTCATTATCTGAAATCACTGGGGTTAGACATGCTTCATTAGAGTATTTTGGATTTTAAGAAAGGTAATAAGGTACATATAGTGTATGTCATAAAACACTGAGAGCAAGGCTTGAAGAAGCATCTCATCATCATACATATTAATAATTCTGAAAGAAACATATGAATGTCCACACAAAGTGGGATAAACAAAGACTATAAACAGCCTCATCGCAGGGTAGGTTTTGCTGTCAACTGACTTAGTCACAAACTTAGGGAAAATTTCCCAGTTTTCTGAGTTATTTGCATTTTGGAATCAAGGATAAGAAAAAGAAAGGAAGGAAGGAAGGAAGGAAGGAAGGGAGGAAGGGAGGGAGGGAGGGAGGGAGGAAGGGGGAGAGAGGAAGTGGGGAGAACAGGGTGGGGGAGAAAGCGGGAGAGGGAGAATGGGAGGGAGGAAGGAAAGGTTGGCTAGGTATTGCTTTGTTATGTTTCCAAGTGATTCTTTAAATTAAATAATTCTAGGAAATATGCATTTTGAATGGCATGCCTGAAAGAAAACTAGACATCAACATTGACACTTGCCCCTTTCCTTTGCTACCAAACGTAAACAAATGTAATCAACCACAAGGTCTTGGCTATCCAACATCCTTAATTATCACTTAGATTTAACCACTTCTTTCTATCTTCACAGCTATGTCTTATTTTAGGCCATCATCTTTTCTCTCCCTGATGACTGCAAAGCTTCTTAATGGGTCTCAGTGACCCTGCCTTGCCCCATGTCAATTCATTCTCCATAATACATTTAAGATCTTTGTAAAATGTAAGCTTGATTATGTCAATTCCCTTCTTAAACTCCACAATATACTATTACACTCCAGTTTACTAATTCCCTCTGTTATTTTGCCAAAGCTATTATCACATGGAAAGTGGCAGCAACAGCCGTAACAAACTACTAACCTTGCTTTAATCATCACTGAACCACTCACTCTCTCTACCTGAGATGTTCCTTTTGTCCCAGACTTCTCTAATCCTCCTCATCTATCTAAAATATAAAAACATTCTTCAGAACTCAACCTAAACAAAACCTCCACTGGGGAAACCTCTTTTCCTCATAAATGAGGTACTGAACTCTCCCCATGTGTTCACATCATGAAGTTCTCACACTTTATTATAAATACGTATTTACTTTCCCATTGACAACCACTAAAATGAAAACTCCTTGAGGACATGAATTACATCTTTCTAATTTTTATATCCCAGCATCTAATAGAGTGCCTGAATCAGAGTATGTATTCAACTAATAAGAGTCTGACATCTAACCATCATTAAGACAAGCTTAGATAGAGAGTCAGTAGCAACCATCCCAGGTCTCTGGGTGGTCCTACCCAGCTCCATACCACTCAAAGAAGGCAACTGCAACAGTGAGCTGCTGTTTGGAAGAACAGTTTTGGGAGCTGTGTGTATGTGTGTGGTAGGTGGTAGGTGGTTGTTTCGCTTTGTTTTGTTTTGGGTTGTTTTTGATAAAGTAGGAAGACACAATGGAAAAGTGGTTGACTGAGGCCAGAGTAGAACAATTAACCTGGAGGAGCACAAGCCAGAGCCTAGACTTTCACCCTTCTCCTTAGACTAAAATTAATAGCCAAGGCAGCTGAATGTTGCAAGAAAATAAAAGAGAAACCCACAAGGAAAATTTTAAGATCTTTGAGGTGTGTAGGCACAGGAACAGAAAACAACAAAGAAAGCAACCTCATCCAGAGAAAACAGATGGAGCAAGAATATAATAACATATTCAAAGATAAGGGAAGATTTTTAGAGATTAAATATGAAAAACAGTTATGAAAAAGAATAAATATGAGATAATGAGTATTAGAAATACAATAGTTAGAAACTCAGCGGATGAACTGAAAGCACAATAGCTACAGACCAAGAATAAATTAGTGAGCTGGAACACGGGGTAGAAGAACTCTCCCAGAAGGCATAGGAAAGGTATGAAAGACAGAAAAAACAAGAGATAAAATTAAGAACAGGAGTAGAAGTATGAACATCTATATAATAAGAATCCTAGAGGGAATGCAGAGACAAAATAAAAGAGAAGAATTATTTGAAGAAATAATGACAAAAATTTCCTAGATATAGAAATATTCAAATCTTAGATTGAAAAGGTACACAGAGCAGTGAACAGGACAGCTAAAGAAAAATCCACAGCAAAGCATAATATAAGGATAATTAAGACTGTAATATTATAGATCAAGAGAAAAGTCTAAAAGTTTCCAGAAAGAAAAAGCATACCCCTCCATAAAGGAAGACTAGCACTGACATCAGACTTCTTAGCACTAATGCTAGACGACGGCATATTAACTTCCAAGAGAAAGTGTTTAAAAAAGAAAAAGAACTGTAAACCTAGAATTTATATTTAGTGAATAAACTGTTATTTACATTAAAGGAAAAATAAAGCAATTTTCAGCATACATAATCTCAGGAAATTCAAAAGTTCTTAGGAATGTAATGCAATAAGAAGAGAAATAAAATCAGGAAGAAGCAAGAATATAAAGCAAGTAAAGGCTGGCATAGTACATAGTAATTACTGTAATCTTAGTAATCAGTGACTAAAAAGAAAACTAAAGAAAGGTCACCTAACAATCTAGAATTAAAATGCCAGAGAAGGGACTTCCCTGGTGGCGCAGTGGTTAAAAATCCGCCTGCCAATGCAGGGGACAGGGGTTCGAACCCTGGTCAGGGAAGATCCCACGTGCCGCGGAGCAACTAAGCCCGTGTGTCACAACTACTGAGCCTGTGCTCTAGACCCCGCGCGCCACAGGTACTGAAGCCCGCGCACCTAGAGCCTGTGCTCCGCAACAAGAAAAGCCACTGCAATGAGAAGCCCACGCACCACAACAAAGAGTAGCCCCCTGCTCGCCTCAACTAGAGAAAGCCCGCATGCAGCAACAAAGATCCAACGCAGCCAAAAATAAACATACTAAAAAAAAATGCCACAGAAGATTCTTAGATTGGGTATGAAACAAATCTAGCAATGTGTGATTTACAAGAGACATAAAACAAAAAGGATCCAGAAAGGTTTCCAAAAATGAGATAATAAAAGATATAACCAGGCAAACATGAATCAAAAGCAAGTTGGGGTAAAATGACTTTAATGACAAGATATATTTAGGCTACTTCCCCCTTCATATATATATATTTTGATATGTATATATCATGCGATATACATACATAAAAGGAGGCCATTCCTGTCTAGTAAAAGATACAATAGATCAAGAAATTTTCATTTATATCCCGAGGGTTTGCATGTTTGTAAAGCTTAATATGTATCATAGATCGGGACACCAAAGTTTCAACAAGTTCTTCATGAAAATCAGTTTTCTTTATTTAGTCTTACTTTGGGCAGAAAGACAAGAAAGAGTGGCCATCTCAAAACAATGCAGATAAAGCATCATGAGTACATAAATACTACATTAGACAGCATGATGTATAATCCTGGTTCTAGAAGCAAAACGGTTGAATGAGCTTGGGTAATAATCCAAATTCTCTGAAGCTCAAATTGTTCACCTATGACGTGAAGATTTTTTAACACTTGCTTTACCTAACACATAGGGTTGCTGTGAAAAAATAAGCAAGATAATGTATATGAAAGTACACTATAAATTGTAATGTGCTATAGAAATCTGTTATTATGGTAGATATTTAAATACAGAAGTCTTAAGAGTGGTTCCAAAACTCTTAATGAATTTTTTTAAATAGACAGGCAAGATTCAAGACATTGACAGAAGGATCCTGCAACAAATGGGATAAAGCCTGTCCTCTTTAGTGGTCTGTCTCTTGGGTTGTCCCTGTCATGACTTCATCAATATTTGTGCAACTCCTTTTGCCCTGTGCTGAAAGCAGACTTAATTCAATTATAGGTCTCAAAACTGATAAAATGGTCCTGAAGTGGAAAATGGGAAGAGATTATTGGCAAATGAATAAAGATTTGTATCGAACTAACACACAGGAGTACAGCAGGTCTTTTTTTAATCATTCCCTGTCTTAAATCTTCTGGGAACCATGAGTTTCCCTTCCCCTCATGCAGCACATCGATTTCTGAATTAGACTGCAATATTAAATAATTAATATACTTGCCATGATTGATGTTTTACATTAGTTGAATATTAGGTTATCAATCAAAATCCACTTGGTTTAATGTAATAATATTGAAAAAGTGTCACGGGCTGTTCATCCAATTTGTAGTTGAGGCAGCACAGATAGTAATGTTGGCATAACACGAGGCTTTAAAGCAGGAAATTCAGTGGCTCAACATGTATGAGGCAGACATTTTGAAACTAACTGGGAGAAGACTGAGGTTGTCCTAAATAAACCTTGTGGCACCTGTCAGTGTCAATGTTAGTTCTCCTTCCAGTAAGAAGTTGCCGTACATCAATCATACCATGGCAGGCAAGAAAAAAAATTAAAATAAAACTACTGATTTACCTTTGTGGCAGATTTCATCATTTTGCCAAAGGAAGCATGCTCTAAATCTGGAAATTGTTGCTATTATAAAGCTTATATAATCTTAAGAAATTTCTAAACAAATAGACTAAGATGTTTTAGACCTAATCTTACTAGGAAGGGATCAACTTTTTTTTTTTTTTTTTAATATGAGAACAAATTACACCAAAGTGATCATTCAGGTTTTATAATGGTCTAAGGGAATCTGGTCAAGGAGCCACAATTAATAATGATATTTATTTTGAAAAAACAGCATTTCTTTTGATGATGGCATTCTCCTTTCTCTCAATATTTTGTATCAAAATTGTCAAACTACTACCTTAGAAAAATATTTTTAATCACTTGCTTCTCCTAGTAAAAGCAAATTTTTCTCATCATTCCTTATTAAATCAATCTAAAATCTATTATGAATTTACTTATAAAAGTAATATTTAACAACATTAAATGAACAAAAGACATGCAAAAGAAAAGTAAGTTTTTTGGGTGGGAAGTAGAAAAGTAACAAAATAAATATAAACCAAAACTATTTCATAAAGCAAGACAAAATACAGTGAGTATTTAGTTATAAAATAGAAACTATAATACATGTAACTAAATAAAGTAGCATTAATGTCTCATTTCACTGACCAAGAAATAAAAGATTAAATGTATTTATAACAAGTAATGTATTGATATATGTATTAACCCACATAAAATACGCACATATACAATAATTATGAAAAACAGAGTTTAACTCTTAAGTAATAAAAATTTTTACAGGTTTTTTGGTTATGAACTAAGCATATTATTCACTTTTAAAAGATTAGTATGCTGCAGTTTTCTACAGCTATAAGAGATAAGATCACAGTTAATTTTGTACTCTTTCTCATAAAGCAAAAATCTATGTGAGCTGGGTTTTTTTTATAATGGCAGTCAAAGTTTTTTAAAGCCTGAATTATAAGTTATAAAAATATATACATCTCCTATCTCAAATTATAATTGATAAATTTTCATATGTATAAGACCTTTTTCTGTTATGTATCAAATGTTATGATGAAAACTTTGGTAATACTATAAATCTAAGAAAAACTTGGTTCAAATTCCAACTCTTTTACTTAACTAAATAACTCTGTCAGGATATATACCTTCTCTAATTTGCCATTCTTAAGTTCAAATCAAGGATTAAAAAGATAATCGGCATGCATATAGAAGTCACTCAATAATTACTCGTTCAATATGACAGGCTAAATAATGGACTGTATTCTACTTTCAAAATCAAGAAACATCTTTACAGATGTTAGCTTTTTTAACCACCTTAAAATCTGTTTCAACTGTAACACCTATAAATGAAAGTCAATCTACTTTTCAAATAAATACATACAAAGAGCTTAGCCCAACGGCTAGCATCCAATAAAAATACCATGTATATCTTGACATAAGAACATTCTTTTATCCTGATCTCTTTGAAAGGAGGCAGAATTAAAAAGTACACTGAAAAGAAGTAAGCAAAAATAATTTCTTAATTACCTTTTTTTTTTTACATTTTACCTCCAATAACAAAAACACAGACTAAGTTCCAAACTAGAATTCTTAGTTTCAACTTACTAGGTTTGGTTAGAATTCTCAGCATTTTTCCCCTGACTGGAAAATATCTTGCAAATTAGTGGATCTAAGTGTATATTCTTTGGTTACCACAGTTCAGAATGGTAGTTTTCAGACATTTGCTTTTAACAAGTAGTTATTGATCTGACTGATTATTATTTGCAATAAATTCTGCTCTAGAACTTATAAATCATATGCACAGACAAGTGTACTATGGTTACTGAATTTTATGTGTACTGTTCTAAGATTCTTTAATTAGTTTTACAAATATTAGTGAGCATACATTATATCAGGACAAGTTTAAACTGAACATATTAAACAGCCGAGGACTTACGATATACACTGAGCTTATTCCAATGGGAAGGTGAACACTAAGTTGGTATGTATCATAAGTTATTTACAGTTATTCAGGTAAAGAAGTTCTGTGTGTCACAGAAAGGGCCTACCTGGGAAAGAAAAGAGATTTCAATATTTTTCAAGTTATGCTCTAGACAACAGTCTCAGATGTAGAAAAACTAAGAGAATTCATCACAAGTATACCTGATCTAACAGAATTGCTAGAGGAAGTGCTTCAGGCCAAGGGAAATTATACTAGAAAGAGACCTGGAACATCAAAAATGAAGGAAGAGCAACAGAAATATATTTGTTGAGCACCCTCATACCTAGGCTCCATGTTAAATTCTGAGTAGATAATAAAAACAGTAACAACAAAATAAGCAAACATCAACAACAAAAAGTACCTTGGATGTTTAAACTGTATTGTCAAACCAAGACTAATGCATGAAATAGTTAACATCCAAGCCAGGCAGTGAAACTGCATGTGAACATGCTACTTATCTGCTATTTCCACATGCAGCACTAAGGTTCATAATCATTGACAATCTTCTTTCCCATTGAGGCCAATTGTAGCTCAACAATCTTTCTCAACACTGTGCTCTAAGGAGTCACTGCCAGTTGTCTGCAGATAGCAAGTGAGGTACAATCTATTCATCACCACTCCCTTCAATCCATGTTCTTGACCTAAGTTCAAGAGAAGTTCAGAAGAAGGAGAAATTGCCATATGTGTTGGAATGGTTAGGAAATATTTAAACGAGGAGGGGTAATTTTAGCTGGATCCTGAAGGACTGACTGCATTTGAGCAGAGTTGGTAAGCAGAAAAGAAGAGGCAGGAAGAGCAAGCCCAAAGGTCCCACATGACCTGTTAGAGGTCAAGTAAGGACAGTAGCCTGCCCAGAGTAGATGTATTAAAAGGTCATATTTCTTTTAGTCTTTAATTTTAAATAATTTTTATTAGGTAAGTTTTCTGGACTATCATGGACTGTTGTGCCTGTTGCTTAGTATGGGGAGGGGGGAGTGGTGAAGAAAGGAAAACCTAATGGGGCAGTAGAAGCTAAAAGCTATATGCCCTGGCCAAGCAGTGCATCCTGGTGTGGTACTGCATCCACCAGAAGAAGGGACAGCTTTTCCTAGTATGCACAAAGGTGCCATATGGACTAGCAGTCCCACAAATAATAAATGCTTATTATAGAAAAATTCAAAATCACATCTGGTTCTAAATGAAGAATAAAATAAAAATCACCTGAAATCCCACCAGCCAAGATAATACCTCAAGGTATTTTAGTATTTTCCTCCCTTCGTATGTGTACACACAAACACACTTTTTTCCTACAAATATGGAATCACCATTGATTTGTTATGTACATAGCTTAGATTTTTTCACTAAATTATATATTATAAACAGCTTCTCAGATGTCAATAAATATATTTACATATAATAGTTTAACTGTTTACATACTATTCTGTTCATAGATGTACAATAGGTTAACATATCCATTAGTGTTGGACATTTGAGTTGTTTCTGATTTCTTATTCTAAATAAAACTAGGATGTAAAAAAAGAATAATTGATCATTAGATTTTAAAATCATTTATGAATTTTATGTTATGTTTATGTTTTGACTTCCATTCATCCATCCTTGTTTAAGATGTTACTGAATAGATGATCAAAAAATTAGGAAGTAAACTAACAAAGTGGAGGACACTTAATCCAGGAAATGGGGAAACATCATAGAAGAGTCATGAAGAGAAACAGTCCCAAGAAGAAGGGGGAAGGAAGTCCCAGAGTGACAGCTCTACAGCAGGCCTGGCTGAGCCTGGGACAGGAAATAACAACAACAAAAAAAAGGCATGAGAAATGGTTACATACTCTAGGAAACAAAAACGTATACAAGGAGCCATAGTACTTGGATCATCAATGAATGATATTTATATAGTCATATTAATGTAAACACGGGTCATAATTCAATAAAAAATAATTATAAGATGGTAGACCAGGTGGGGTGGGGACTGTAAAAGAACTAAAATGTCATCCAGCATTACAGGCTTTTAATAAATAATGCCTGAAATTGACAAATTGATGATATTTAGAACAATGGAGAGATTCTGCCAAGAATTAAACTTGCCTGCCTCTGGGAAGTGGGATAACAGCGGTCAGGAAGACAATAGGGGATTATTGTTTAAATATACCATGTTGTGCTACTGACCTCTTAAACTGTATTTATGTGTTAATTTAATGGAAGTTAAAATTAATCTTTATTCTTTAAAAAATAGAGAACCTGGCACATCAGTGGTGCTCAAAAAAATTGAAGCTGTCTATTCTCCTTAAAATTCTGAAATACATCTGAAATGTGTTCATCATTTAGCTTTAGTTCTCCCAAAAAGCAGGGTCTGAGACAAGGACTTGCAGGCAAGTGGTTTATTTGGGAGAATGACCCCACCGAGTTCAGAAGAGAAGGACCTGGAAGAATGAAATATGGAAAGAGGAATGACTAAACTAAGCATGTGTTATTAAGCTGTTATGCTTCTGTGGGCAATTGGAACTCAGTCCTGCTG